>NC_080421.1:84260612-84581913 GCF_029873635.1 Malania oleifera
CAAGCTTTAAGGTTTCCCACACAATAAAGTTATTAGATTAAATCGGGGGGAAACCTATGCTCAACTCTCAATCCAAAAATCAAACATACAATGAGTGCAATGAGAATTTTCAGCAAATGGGAATAAAGTATAATCACTCAAAGTTCTCTCACAAGGCTTGATTTAGTAAAGGAATAGTAGTATAAGAATATATAGGCTTTGTGTTTGGAAAAAGCTCTCTAAAAAATATAGAGAATTTGTTTGCTAATCAAAATGTTAATTGCCCCTTAATTGAGCAAATGAACGTATATTTATAGACATGGCCAAAATTATAACCGTTGGGGATACCAGGGGAATTATTAGAATTTTTTTAATTGAGTTTTAAAAAATTAACCCTGTTTAACCCCAATTAACCTCGGTAAAAATTAAGCCAACCCGAGAGTTTCAGTCGACCAAACCATAGGTTCGGCCGCCCGAACAGACACATGAGAAAAAGCAAGGTTTTCATGTTAGGGTACCCGAAAATAAGTTCGGTCCGCTGGCTAAGGTGATTTTCCAAAATGTTCGAGGTTCAGTCGCCTGGACTCAAGTTTGGTCTTATGAACTTGCATGTTCGGTCACCCAAGAGTGTTTTGCATGTGAAGTTTGAGCGCCCGGGTTGTTGGAAAAGTTAGATTTAAATATTTGGTCGACTAAAGACACTGAGCTCAAATCAGTTCGGTCGCCCGAAGTCAGGTTAATATTGTTGACTTTTCCACGTTCAGTCAATCGAGGCGTTTTCAACGCGCAAGTTCGATCGCTCGAAACCCTTACACACTTAAGCCTAAGTTATGATTAAGAGTATAATTTTACCCTTGTTTTCATAGATATGATTTGTAAGTTTAAGGGGATTTTCCATAAAGTGCTTGTGCAAGGACATAGGAACTTTCTAAGGTCTAGGCTTTTTAATTTAGCTTAAAAACCTAGTGTCAGTCGATCGAACTCTTGTCTAGGGTCTTTTGATTAACCTACAGTCTGTCTACAGCATTACTGAGCTTACAGTCCTACCATGCATGCAGATATATTAATTATTAAGACCTTGCATCATTATTACAGACCCAAAAGATAAAATGAAATATAAAAATACAACTTGAAACTGACAAGGGCTTCATGCTCTCCTCCTCAACAATTCCATGGTTTGCACTGAGTGATGTGCTTGTTTGAGTGCTTCTCGACAACTATTTCTCATCTGTCATCCGTGCTTAGAAAAGTAAACATGCTCAAATACTCAAAGCACACAGATGAGATACTGTGGTTTGTTATAATCAAAACAGGGATCTGACCAAAAAGTTAACACTAAGATTTTCTCTATCGTTTGCACTACCTTTCTATATCCTCAATCCTGAGCTTCTTATCCTTCTTTCTTTACATAGCTTTCTAGGTAACCTCTTTACCCTAGGTTTTCTAGAAATCTTTTAAAATGGAGTGAATCCTTAGTATCGTTGCCCATAGGTCTCTGTGGGAACTATATGAGTTTGGATTGATCTCATCGATTCTAGAGGAGCTTTCATCGGACGCCCACATACTGAATACAAATATTTATCTTGTTCTGTTTTATACATAACACTTAGGTTTAGGGCATATTAAGAGTAAATTGACTTCACATTGTGAGTAGGTTTGCGTCCTTCTTGCATTTCTCTTCTCAAACATCTTTTGTCCTCTTTGAATACTTTTCTCAACCTTTTTAATTATCCTCACTTCCCCCTTTTTGTACCCCCCCTCATTTCTCATTGCATCAGTATATGACCCAAGAAAAAAAAATGAATAAATAATAAGAATAGTAGTATTAAAAAAGACAAGTGTTCTCGTTAGGAGTCCTTGATTCCAGTTTGATGCTAAGAAAAGACCTTGTCTAAGCGAGTGCTCAAAGACCGTTATGCGGCTCAGTCGCTCCTTGGAAGGTCGGTCTGGTCAAAATGGGAATGTCATAGGATTAAAACAGGGTAGACACTGTTTATTATACGTAAATAAGTACATAAAAGAATATTTTGACTGACATAATTTGTAGAAATATATGATGAAATAATAATAATTAAGTATCATATGCTGGGGCCAACAATAGTGTGGGTCCACATGAGTCCCGAAACCGTATGGAGGTTACAACGAGTCTCAAGCTATGTGGATGCTTAAAAATCAATGAGAGTTATTCGAGTTACGTGTGCTCCATTTGGTCTCGAAGTTGTGTGGGGCCCACAAGACGACGTGTGGGGCCACATGAGTTTTAAAATTTAAATTCTAATTCTTATCAAAATAAAGATAAAATAAATAAATACTAAAATGGTTCAAAACGCGTAATAACAATGAAATAAAATGATAATAATATCGAAAAATAATAAAATAATTAATAACTAATTGATTAATTAATAGGCTATCGTGACGTAATTACAATTTTATTTACTGGGAATGGTGGCAAGCATCCCACACGGCCTCCATCCCCATTCATACTCAATCCATACCTTGGCCCATCCCTGCCCATTCTTTAATTTTTAAAATTATAATTTCTACCCATCTCCCCACACTTTATAAATTTCATTCTTCCCAAAATTTTCCTATAAATAGGGAGCTCTCAACCTTCATTTCACAACCATTTTCCAAGGAAGAGAAGGATTAGTGAGTGAAAGGAATTTGTGGTGGAGGCGAGAATTTTGGAGTAAGTCTCACTCACCCACTCTTTCCAATTCTCGTTTACTTAAAGATAGTTTTTTGTTCGTAGCACACGGGAAAAGAAGCAGGTAAGTAGAATTTGCATATGTTAGTTTTTTTGTATTCAATTCCATACGCCGAGTTTCTTGATAAGTAAATTCAATTAGTTAATAATTCCACAAATTCAGTGAGTTTATTTTTACGGATTTGATTATACCAGTTCTATCTTTAACATATTGCATGCTATTTAGGGTTAAGAAATGTTCTAATCCTCTCGGGTAAATTTTCAGCATTTCTTTCTATTCAAAAAATAAAAATTATATATATTTTTAACACAAAATTATGTGGCATGAGTTTATTTCTACTTAGCAAGCATGCGGATGGGGATTAGGGAAAAATAAAGATGATAAAAATATTAGTATGGTTTTAGATATTTATGTTTGTGTAATTTTCTTCTTTGAAATAAATGATGCTCAATATGATGGATTAGCGCTCTGGTTTAATAAAAAGTTGAGTTTATTGTTCGCTGTAAATTAGTAGTAAAAAGTAATACTCAGCCCCTCGGGTCGGAGGTGTTACATTTGGTATCAGAGCAATAGGGTTATAGGTTTTGTAGACTTTAAGAAAATAAATTTACCAGAGCTAGGCATAACCATGATGTGGGTAGAACGGGTAAATTAGGATGTTTTCTTTTGCCTATAATTTGATAAAATTTTAAAAATGAAGTTAGATAACTCTAGTACTGTCCCTCAGAATGGACCCAAGGGAACACAACGTAAGTGTTTGAAGGAAACGAGATATATACGAGTACTCGCAATGGAGAAGACATCAATGCTACTACAGTGTTGCGTGGACGTGGCCAGTCATAAAGGAACTTTGGGAACTCAAGGATCGAATGTTCCACCAAACCCATGAAGGTTGTTACGGTGAACAGTTCATCGATTCACACTCGACTTTTGAGGGAAAGTCGATCCAATTGCTGCAATTGCTGCAACGATTGGATGCAGCAATGGGAAGAATACTACGAGTCCCTTCATTGTACGTATGAACAGAAGGTGCTATATGCCCAGCCTACACAAATGATTGGTGAAGCCAAACGGTTGGTGGAACTCGAAAAAAGTACTCTTGGAGGAAGGACCAAATCCAACAGTCCGTACATCAGGAGCGTTTTAAGGTAAGTCTTCTTTGAACCTTTTCCCCAAAACCATCCAGCGATGCTAAGGTCAGGATTTTTGGAGTTGAACAAGGACATTATGTAATGTACAACAATAGGCAGTAAAGTTCATTGAAATTATCTAATTTTGATCTTATGAGTTTCCAGACGAATCAAAGAAAGCTCTAAAATTTGAAGAAGGATTGACCTCAATGATTTATGTGATGGTAACAGTATTCGAGCTCGAAGACTCTCCCAATTGGTGAACAAAGCAACGCAGGCAGAAGAAAGTTGTGTACAAAGGAGTGCGGCGATATCCGAGCAGAGAAAGAGCCCATGCCACAAGGTTCACCCTGCGTAGAAATCACGGACTTGGGAAAGACCGGGCACCAATACAACAACAGCAACGAGTAGCAGCAGATGTGGGGCGAGGGCAAAACAGCGAGAAACCCAAAAAATGCACAAGGCACCCCTTGTCCAAAATGCAAAAAATTACATGGGGGAGAGTGCGAGCCGGACTAGGGGTATGTTATCGGTGCGGTGAAACCTGGTTACATGACCGAGACATGCCACAAATCAAAAAAGAGGAGGCAACAGGCACATCGAAGCAACAATCAAACAGAACACCATCAGGCACGTGCTATTGCCCTCACTCCAGGATAGACGGGTCATTGTGAATGCACAGTTTACTATTAGTTGATTAGTTGAAATTGCGTGTTACAACTAACGCTTTAGAATGACCTTTACCTTGTGTGCAAATTATACGCTCTTGACAATAGTACTAGAACTTGGAAATTATGTTATGATTCAAACTGTCATCAGGATTGTGGAATAGAGTGAAAGCATTGAGAGAGAGAAGCACATGTCGCACATTCTATAGAGGAAACAATCAAGGCACTATAGGCACGAGTCAAGATTGGAAATTATGTGATATAAAAGTGGCTCATCACATAATATGTTAAGTTATTGGGGGGATCCCAAAAATGGCAATCAGGATATTTTGATGACTTGTCAAAAATATTATCCGTGATATGATTGGAAGCACTAAACTCAATGGGTATTATCGTAAAGAAGGGCTCTCCAAATAGAGAAAGAAAATCTTCTAGGGCTAAGACAAAAGATCCATTTACAAAGAGATCTCAAGTATCACTCAGTATTAGATTATTCATCTTCTTTTGGTGGTTTTTTGTTTTTTCAATTCTATTTTTAAGCTGGATCTCTGGCTTTCTTTTGATTTAGTCGATTATTTTACTTCTTTTGGTTTGTTGAATTTGGGTTGAAACTTTGGGATGTTCAGAGTTAATTTCCACTTGGCACTTATCCTGTGCGAAGCACCAATTCTTATATATTGTGTTCATTGGGAATGATTGACCCTTTGAGCAAGTTGGTGCCAAAATTCATTTTGATTCATTCTTCTTTCAACATTTAAATGTATTTCATCTTTCCTAGGCTAAGTTCAAATAGAAAATTATTTTACAAAGTCACGTAAATTGGTTTTAGTGGTGGATTGAGAGTGATGGAAAAACCAATACCCACTTTGCTAAGAAATGGCACGCTACTATATGCTGATGAATGCGTAGTTGATAGAGGACAAAGAGTTGTGGAGACAGACCTAAGTAACTCTTCAAGGATTCTATGAGAATCATAAGTTGGAAACTGTCATTGAGGTGAGGTGCTCCCACAACAATTCGACATAAAAAAGACTTGGTGGCAGGGATCCATGACTAGACTTGGTGTCTCTAATGGAAACTAAGCACAAGGAAAATGGGTAAAAACTCTTCCAAAACTTTAAACTTTGATTCTACTATCTTTGATGACTATATGAGCAAATCCTGTTTTTAGGGGGGGCCTTTTTGTGTTCTGGCAAAAGAATCTAGAAAAGTTGAGTTTAGTTTTTCTTTTTTTCTCCCAAAAAACATATATATCTATATATATATAATATAATATATATATAGATATAAATTTCACGTAAGGAGAATATAAAGGAATATCGTTTGCATTACTCTCCTTGCGGGGGGAAGAAAGAAACCCCTAAAACGATCCTTTACGAAGTAGATCAAACCCCCTCAAGCCACCTGAACTACAATCAATTGGTCAATTTGGTGCACAAATTAAAGTTACTTCTAATCAAGCGGATTATGTACCAATACGCGTGGTACAAGCAAATAACTAATGCAAAGATAGATCTATAATTTGTGTGATATGTGTGCAAAAAATAATCGAATGAGTCAATGATCAATCAAGTGTAGCGTGTTTAACAAGCTAATCTTGGAAACTACGTATAGATGTATATCTCAATCATAGTTTAAGGTGTCAAAAGATTTTCAACAAGGAATTAATCAAAATACTCTAAAAAATTTTCTTCAGATTCACGCAAAGAGATATTTGAAACATAATGCTTGTGAAAACGATTTTTTTGCTCAAACAAAAAACACAAGAAAGGGTCTTGGCAATTTGAATGCCACAAGACCCACAAGCTTTAAGGTTTCCCACACAATAAAGTTATTAGATTAAATCGGGGGGAAACCTCATGCTCAACTCTCAATCCAAAAATCACCATACAATGAGTGACAATGAGAATTTTCATAGCAAATGGGATAAAGATAATCCACTCAAAGTTCCTCACAAGGCTGATTTAGTAAAGGAATAGTAGTATAGAATATATAGGCTTTGTGTTTGGAAAAAAAGTCTCTAAAAAATATAGAAATTTAGTTTGCCTAATCAAAATGTTAATTGACCCTAATTGAGCAAATGAACGTGATATTTAAGACATGGCCAAAAATATAAACGTTGGATACCAGGGGAATATTAGAATTTTTTTAATTGAGTTTTAAAAAATTAACCCTGTTTAACCCAATAACCTCGGTAAAATTAAGCCAACACGAGCGTTTCAGTCGACCAAACATAGGTTCGGACGCCCGAACAGAACATGGGACAAAAAGCAAGGTTTTCATGTTAGGGTACCCGAAAAATAGTTCGGTCCGCTGGGGCTAAGGTGATTGCCAAAATGTTCGAGGTTCAGTCGCCTTGGACTCAAGTTTGGTCGTATTGAACTTGCATGTTCCGGTCACCCAAGAGTGTTTTGAATGTGAAGTTTGAGCGCCCGGGTGTTGGAAAAGTTAGATTTAAATATTTGGTCGACTAAAGACACTGAAGCTCAAACAGTTCGGGTTTCAGACCCGCCGAAGTCAGGTTAATATTGTTGACTTGTCCCCGTTCAGTCAATCGAGCGCGTTTCAACGCGCAAGTTCGATCGCTCGGAAACCATTCACACTTAAGCCTAAGTTATGATTAAGAGTTATAATTTTACCCTGTTTTTCATTAGATATGATTTGTGAAAGTTTAAGGGGATTTTCCATAAAAGTGCTTGGCAAGGACATAGGAACTTTATAAGGTCTAGGCTTTTTAATTTAGTGAACACTAGTGGTCAGTAGACTCGAAACTCTGTCTAGGGTATTTGATAACCTACAGTCTGTCTACCGCATTAATGAAATGAGATTACCAGTCCTACCATGCATGCAGATATTATTAATTAATTAAGACCTTGCATCATTATTTACGACCCAAAAGATAAAATGAAATATAAAAATACAACTTGAAACTGACAAGGGCTTCATGCTCTCCTCCTCAACAATTCCATGGTTTGCACTGAGTGATGTGCTTGTTTGAGTGCTTCTCGACAACTATTTCTCATCTGTCATCCGTGCTTAGAAAAGTAAACATGCTCAAATACTCAAAGCACACAGATGAGATACTGTGGTTTGTTATAATCAAAACAGGGATCTGACCAAAAAGTTAACACTAAGATTTTCTCTATCGTTTGCACTACCTTTCTATATCCTCAATCCTGAGCTTCTTATCCTTCTTTCTTTACATAGCTTTCTAGGTAACCTCTTTACCCTAGGTTTTCTAGAAATCTTTTAAAATGGATGTAATCCTTAGTATCGTGCCCATGGTCTCTGTGGGAACTATAGAGTTTTGATTGATCTCATCATTCTAGAGGAGCTTTCATCGGAGCCAACAATTGAATAAAATATTTATCTTTGTTCTACATCAACACTTAGGTTTAGGGCATATTCAGAGTGAAATTTGACTTCACATTTGTGGTAGGTTTGGTCCTTCTTGCATTTCTCCTTTCAAACATCTTTTGTCCTCTTTGAACTACTTTTCTCAACATTTTAATTATCTAACTTCCTCCTTTTTGTACCACCCCTTCATTTTCTCATTGACATCATGTAATAACCCAAGAAAAAAAAATGAATAATAATAATAATAGTTAGTATTAAAAAAGAAAGTGTTTCTCTGTTAGGATCCTTGATTCCATGTTTGATGCCTAAGAAAGACCTTGTCTAAGCGAGTGCTCAAAGACCATTGCGGCTCAGTCGCTCCTTGGAAGTCGGTCTGGTCAAAATGGAATTTCATAGGATAAAACAGGGTAGACACTGTTTATATACGTAAATAAGTACATAAAATAATGTTTTGACTGACATAATTTGTAGAAATATATGATGAAATAATAATAATATAAGTATCATATGCGGGGCCCACAATACTGTGTGGGGTCCACATGAGTCCCGAAACCGTATGGAGGTTTACACGAGTCTCAAAGCTATGTAGGATGCTTAAAATCATATGAGAGTTATTCGAGTTACGTAGGATCCATTTGGGTCTCGAAGTTGTGTGGGGCCCACAAGACCGTGTGGGGCCCACATGAGTTTTTAAAATTTAAATTTAATTCTTATTCAAAAATAAATAATAAAATAAATAAATACTAAAAATGGTTCAAAATTAATAACAATGATAATAATAATGATAATAATGATTAAGAAAAATAATAAAATAATTAATTAACTAATTGATTAATTAATTAGGTAAGTGATTAATTAAAAATTTATTTAATGGGAATGGTGGCAAGCACTCCCACACGGCCTCCATCCCCATCTCATACTCAATCCATACCTTGCCCATCCCTTGCCCATTCTTTAATTTTTAAAAATTATAATTTCACCCATCTCCCCACACTTTTATAAATTTCATTTCTTCCCCAAAATTTTCCTATAAATAGGGAGCTCTCAACCTTCATTTTTCACAACAATTTTCCAAGGAAGAGAAGGATTAGTGAGTGAAAGAATTTGTGGTGGAGAGAGAATTTTGAGTAAGTTCTCACTCACCCACTCTTTCCAATCTCATTACTTAAAGATAGTTTTTGTGTTCGTAGCACACGGTAAAAGAAGAAGGTAAGTAAATTTTGATTATGTTAGTTTTTTTTTTATTTAAAATTCATACCCGAGTTTATTTTATAAGTAAATTTCAATTATGTTAATTAATTCCACAAAATTCCATGAGTTTATTTTTACGCGTATTTGATTATACCAGTTCTATCTTTAACATACTTGCATCTATTTTTGGGTTAAGAAATGTTCTAATCCTCTCGGGTAAATTTTCAGCATTTCTTTCTATTCAAAAATAAAATTATATATATTTTTAACACAAAAATTATGTGGCATGAGTTTATTTCTACTTAGCAAGCATGCGGATGGGGATTAGAAAAATAAAGATTGATTAAAAATATTAGTATGGTTTTAGATATTTATGTTTGTGTAATTTTTCTTCTTTTGAAATAAATGATTGTAATATGGATGATTAGCGCTCTGGTTTAATAAAAATTGAGTTTATTTGCTTCCGCTGTAAATTAGTAGTAAAAAGTTAATATCTCAGGCCCCTCGGGGTCGGGGTGTTACATTTGGTATCAGAGCAATAGGTTATAGGTTCTGTAGACTTTAAGAAATAATTTACCAGAGCATAGGCATAACCATGATGTGGGTAAGAACGGGTAAATTAGGATGTTTTTCTTTTGCCTATAAATTTGATAAAATTTTAAAAATGAAGTTATGATAACTCTAGTCCTTTCCCTCAGAATGGACCCAAGGAACAACAACGTAAGTGTTGAAGGAAACGAGAATAATACGAGTACTCGCAATGGAGAAGACATCAATGCTACTACAGTGTTGCGTGACGTGGCACAAGTCATAAAGGAACTTCTGCGGAACTCCAAGGATCGGAATGGTCCACCAACCCATGAAGGTTGTACGGTTGAACAGTTCAATCGAATGCACCCTCCGACTTTTGAGGGAAAAGTCGATCCAATTGCTGCAAATTGCTGCAAAAGATTGGATGCAAGCAATGGAAGAAATACTACGAGTCCTTCATTGTACGTATGAACAGAAGGTGCTATATGCAGCCTATAAAATGATTGGTGAAGCCAAACGTTGGTGGAACTCGAAAAAGTTACTCTTGGAGGAAGGACCAAATCCAACCGTCCTTACATCGGAGCGTTTTAAGGAAGTCTTCTTTGAACGATTTTTCCCCAAAACCACCAGAGATGCTAAGGTCAGGGAATTTTTGGAGTTGAAACAAGGAAATATGAATGTACAACAATATGCAGTAAAGTTCATTGAATTATCTCATTTTGCATCTTATTTGGTTCCAGACGAATCAAAGAAAGCTCTAAAATTTGAAGAAGGATTGACCTCAAGGATTTATGAGATGGTAACAGTATTCGAGCTCGAAGACTTCTCCCAATTGGTGAACAAAGCAACGAAGGCAGAAGAAAGTCTACAAAGGAGTGCGGAGATATCCGAGCAGAGAAAGAGGCCCATGCCACAAGGGTCTCACCCTGGTAGAAATCAAGGACCTTGGAAAAGGAGCAACAACAACAACAGCAACAGTAGCAGCAGCAATGTGGGGCGAGGGCAAACAGCGAGAAACCCAAACAATGCACAAGGCACCCCTTGTCCAAAATGCAAAAAATTACATGGGGGAGAGTGTCGAGCCGGACTAGGGGTATGTTATCGGTGCGGTGAACCTGGTTACATGCAACGAGAATGCCCACAAAATCAACAAAGAGGAGGCAACCAGGCACATCGAAGCAACAATCAACAGAACACCACTCAGGCACGTGTCTATGCCCTCACTCCAGGAGATGCCGAAAATACTAGTGATGTGGTGACAGGTATTATTCCTATATTCTCCAAGAAAGCAGTAGTATTATTTGATTCTGGAGCCACACACTCCTTTATATCTACAGCTTATGTTAAAATATGCGGGGTAGAGACTCAGCCATTAGAGACTGAGTTATCTGTGGGTACACCAATGGGAACGTCGGTAGTATGTAGAAAAATACTTAAAGGCTACCCAATTTGTATTGAGGAAAGAATACTACTGGTTAACTTGGTAGTATTTAATATGCACGGGTTTGACGTAATTCTTGGGATAGACTGGGTAACTTCTAGTTATGCTAGTATAAATTGCTATAATAAGGAGGTGGTGTTTAGACCTCCTGGAGAACAAGAATACAAGTTCAATGGAACTCGTGTATACCCTTCACCGCAAATATTGTCGGCAATCCAGGCAAAGAGATTACTCTTGAATGGATGTCAAGGGTACCTAGCATGCGTGGTGGAGGCACCAAAGGAAGAATTGAAGCTCGAGGATATCCCAATAGTAAGGGAATTCTCGGATGTATTCCCTGAGGATTTACCTGGGCTACCTCCTGACCGCGAAATCGAGTTTGTTATCGATCTACTACCAGGGACGACACCAATATCTAAAGCTCCATACAGAATGGCACCAGTAGAATTGAAAGAACTGAAGGAACAATTACAAGAGTTGCTAGACAAAGGATTCATCAGACCCAGCGTGTCACCATGGGGAGCACCAGTACTGTTTGTTAAAAAGAAAGATGGATCGATGAGAATGTGTATTGATTATCGGGAAATAAATAAAGTGACCATTAAGAACAAGTACCCAATACCTCGCATAGATGACTTGTTTGATCAACTCCAAGGAACACAAGTCTTCTCTAAAATTGACCTCCGATCAGGGTACCATCAAGTGAAAATCAAATTAGAAGATGTTCCAAAGACCGCATTCCGAACGAGATATGGTCACTATGAATTCTTGGTCATGCCATTTGGACTGACCAATGCTCCTGCTGCCTTTATGGACCTTATGAATAGGGTTTTTCATGAATACCTAGATCAATTTGTGGTGGTCTTCATTGATGATATTTTGATTTATTCAAAAAGCCCCCAGGAACATGAGAACCATTTGAGGCTAGTACTCAAAATGCTAAGAGAAAAGAAACTCTATGCCAAACTTACGAAATGTGAGTTCTGGCTAGAAAGAGTTGCATTCTTAGGGCACGTGATATCTAAGCATGGCATTTCTGTGGACTCAAGTAAAATAGAGGCAATAGTGGATTGGGTGAGACCGAAGAATGTTCATGAGATCAGGAGTTTCTTAGGTCTGGCAGGATATTATCGTCGATTTGTGGAAGGGTTTTCTAAAATATCTGGTCCTCTGACGAGATTGACAAGAAAGAATGTGAAGTATGAATGGACTGATGAATGTGAGCAAAGCTTTCAAGAATTAAAGCAACGACTCATCACTGCCCCGGTGCTGACAATTCCATCAGGAGAAGATGGTTTTGTGATCTACAGTGATGCATCTCGGAAAGGGCTCGGGTGTGTATTAATGCAACAGGGGAAGGTCATTGCATATGCTTCTCGACAACTTAAGGACTACGAGAAGAATTATCCCACACACGATTTGGAGCTAGCAACTGTGGTATTCGCATTAAAGATCTGGAGACACTATCTCTATGGTGAAAGGTGTGAGATTTTCACAGACCATAAAAGTCTCAAATACTTTTTCACACAAAAGGAATTAAACATGAGACAGAGAAGATGGTTAGAATTAATCAAAGATTATGATTGCGCCATCAACTATCACCCAGGAAAAGCCAACGTGGTAGCAGATGCATTAAGTCGAAAGTCAATGAATGCGTCAGTCTCGGCAATGGTGACCCAACATCAAATTATGATGGACCTAGAAAGATTTGGTGTGGAAATAGTGGCAGGAAATCATCAAGCTCTTATTACTAATTTGGTAATCCAACAGACCTTACCAGAAAAGATTAAGGCTGCACAGATGGAAGATGCAGAGCTAGTGAAGATTATGGGTAAGGTACAGAGTGGACGGAAGGGAGACTTTAACATCTCTGACGATGGAGTTTTGAGATTCCAAACTAGATTGTGTGTGCCCAATGACAAAGATATCAAAAGAACAGTCTTGGAAGAAGCTCATCGATCTCTTTATACAGTGCATCCGGGAAGCACAAAGATGTATAGGGACTTGAGAGAGTCTTTTTGGTGGAATAACATGAAGAGGGAGATTGCACAATTTGTGGAACAATGTCTTACTTGTCAGCAAGTAAAGGCTGAGCACCAAAGACCAGAAGGACCACTGCAACCACTCCACATTCCTGAATGGAAATGGGAGCACATCTCCATGGATTTTGTAACTAGGCTACCTCCAGCACTCCATGGACAGAACGCCATTTGGGTGGTTGTTGATCGTCTAACAAAGACCGCTCACTTTATTCCAATCAAAGTTAACTACTCTATGACCAAGCTTGCAGAATTATATGTTCAAGAGATGGTTAGACTACATGGCGTGCCCGTTTCTATCGTATCAAATCGAGAGCCACGATTCACATCACAATTTTGGAAGAGTTTGCAAAGAGCCTTGGGATCACGACTTACCTTCAGCACAGCATTTCATCCTCAAACTGATGGACAGTTAGAGAGAACCATTCAGATATTGGAGGATATGTTGAGAGCTTGTGTACTGGATTTCAAAGGAAGTTGGATTCAGTATCTACCGTTAGTTGAGTTCGCCTATAACAACAGTTATTAGTCCAGCATAGAGATGGCACCGTATGAAGCGTTATATGGCCGAAAGTGTCGATCCCCATTATATTGGGATGAGGTTGGCGAACGACGAATTTTAGGTCCCGAGATTATACAAAGAACCTCTGAGAAAATTAAGCTCATCCAAGACAAAATAAAAATCGCTCAAAGTCGGCAAAGGAGCTATGTGAATACCCATCGGCGTGAGTTGGAGTTTGAAGTGGGGGATAAAATATTTTTAAAAGTAGCTCCAATGAAAAGAATCATGAGGTTTGGGAAGAAGGGCAAACTAAGCCCCAGGTATATTGGACCATTCGAGGTATTGGAGAAGATTGGTCCAGTCGCTTACAGAATTGCCTTACCTCCTGCACTATCGAGAATTCATGATGTATTCCATGTCTCAATGTTAAAGAAGTACGTCCCAGACCCTTCCCATGTGATAAGTTATGAGTTGTTAGAAGTTAGTGACACTCTATCATATGAAGAAGTACCAATCCAGATTTTAGACAAGAAAGATCAGGAGTTGCGCACAAAGAAGATTTCACTGGTAAAACTGCTCTGGCACAACCACAACATTGAGGAAGCATCATGGGAACTAGAAGCAGAAATACGCCAGAAATATCCACATCTTTTCGACGATAGCAGGATCGGGTAAAAGCACAACATTATACAAGGTACTCATTTAAATCTTTACAAATTTCGAGGACGAAATTTTTATAAGGAGAGGAGGATGTAATAACCCAAGAAAAAAAAATGAATAATAATAATAATAATAATAATAATAATAATAATAATAATAGTTAGTATTAAAAAAGAAAGTGTTTCTCTGTCAAGATCCTTGATTCCATGTTTGATGCCTAAGAAAGACCTTGTCTAAGCGAGTGCTCAGAGACCATTGCTGCTCAGTCGCTCCCTGGAGGTCAGCCTGGTCAAAATGGAATTTCATAGGATAAAACAAAGTAGACACTGTTTATATACGTAAATAAGTACATAAAATAATGTTTTGACTCACATAATTTGTAGAAATATATGATAAAATAATAATAATAATATAAGTATCATATGCGGGGCCCACAATACTGTGTGGGGTCCACATGAGTCCCGAAACCGTATGGAGGTTTACACGAGTTTCAAAGTTATGTAGGATGCTTAAAATCGTATGAGAGTTATTCGAGTTACATAGGATCCATTTGGGTCTCGAAGTTGTGTGGGGCCCACAAGACCGTGTGGGGCCCACATGAGTTTTCAAAATTTAAATTTAATTCTTATTCAAAAATAAATAATAAAATAAATAAATACTAAAAATGGTTCAAAATTAATAACAATGATAATAATGATTAAGAAAAATAATAAAATAATAAAATAATTAATTAACTAATTGATTAATTAATTAGTTAAGTGATTAATTAAAAATTTATTTAATGGGAATGGTGGCAAGCACTCCCACACGGCCTCCATCCCCATCCCATACTCAACCCATACCTTACCCATCCCTTGCCCATTCTTTAATTTTTAAAAATTATAATTTCACCCATCTCCCCACACTTTTATAAATTTCATTTCTTCCCCAAAATTTTCCTATAAATAGGGAGCTCTTAACCTTCATTTTTCACAACAATTTTCCAAGGAAGAGAAGGATTAGTGAGTGAAAGAATTTGTGGTGGAGAGAGAATTTTGAGTAAGTTCTCACTCACCCACTCTTTCCGATCTCATTACTTAAAGATAGTTTTTGTGTTCGTAGCACACGGTAAAAGAAGAAGGTAAGTAAATTTTGATTATGTTAGTTTTTTTTTTATTTAAAATTCATACCCGAGTTTATTTTATAAGTAAATTTCAATTATGTTAATTAATTCCACAAAATTCCATGAGTTTATTTTTACGCATATTTGATTATACCAGTTCTATCTTTAACATACTTGCATCTATTTTTGGGTTAAGAAATGTTCTAATCCTCTCGGGTAAATTTTCAGCATTTCTTTCTATTCAAAAATAAAATTATATATATTTTTAACACAAAAATTGTGTGGCATGAGTTTATTTCTACGTTGCATTTTTTTATGAAAATATGAGTAAAGATGAGATTTTTACGATATTATTTTAAATTGCATAAATTATAATAAGATGATTTTAAAACCCCTTATGGCAACGAAAGTTCAAAGTTACAGATGCTCGGTACCGCAGCTTAAAGTTTATACGGATCAGAGTGCACCCACACTGTTTACAGAGTGGTTATTTATGTTAGTGGATTTCTCATGAGTGCACACCTGGTTCCGGACCAGGACTTAATAAGGAAAATCTCACTTAAAGTTTACGTACGTTGATTTAGTTTGGTCGGCCAGCCAGCTAAGTCCAGTTTTCGGACCGCACAACCCAATCATGGGGGTAAACATGACTTACGGCAAAAAGGCCTAAGGGTGATTTTTTTTATATATATAATATATGTTTATACATATTTAATTACGTGTACAAAGTTACTGATGATTTGAAGGAAAAGTGTAAGTTTAAGTGAAAAGGATCATTCTGGTCCTTAAATGACGATCTAAGGAAAACGTATGAGGAAAAGTATATGTATGTTTATCATTAAATATTTTTACAGTTTTAAAATTAAAAGTTTAATTTAACAGTTATAGTATATGATTATAAAAATTTACTGTTGAAATTGATGACAAAAGTTTTATGCAGAAATTTTTAAATTTATATTTATTTTAAAAGCTGTATTGAAGTTATAGTATTGAATATTGTTTTACGAAAGTCTTTAAAATCTCATTTTGGCCACACACTAATAATAATCTTATTTACTTACTGAGCGTCGTCTCACCCCAAACGTATTTTATTTCAGATAACTCTGAAGGACATGTCGGAAATCAAGTTTAGCAAGCATGCGGGTGGGGATTAGAAAAATAAAGATTGATTAGAAATATTAGTATGGTTTTAGATATTTATGTTTGTGTAATTTTTCTTCTTTTGAAATAAATGATTGTAATATGGATGATTAGCGCTCTGGTTTAATAAAAATTGAGTTTATTTACTTCCACTGTAAATTAGTAGTAAAAAGTTAATATCTTAGACCCCTCGGGGTCGGGGTGTTACACATCATCTCTTCTACATTTATGTATTTTTGAGCCTTCATGATGAGTTCTCCTATGTCTGCTAGTGCTTGTTTTCCCAATGATTGTAGGAATCAAACTAGCTTAATTCATTGATGAGTGCTGCAATGGTAACTTTGAAATCCAAGTTTCTTACCTCCAATGTTGCTGCAATGAAGCGTTTTATAAAGTCTTTCAAGGTTTTTGCATCTCCTTGGACAGGATTCATAAGACTAGGGAAGGTTATCGTCATCTTCTTGCTAGCTACTAACAAAGTGTGCTACAAAGTTCTTACTAAACTCAACGAAATTACTGATTATATGAGACTTAAGGCTCCAGTACCATGATTGTGTATAACCCTTAAAGGTTGTTACAAAGGTTCTATACATAATTGGATCTGGGACACCCTAAAGGAGCATAAGCAACCTAAAGGTATTTTGAGCTGTTCAACAGGGTCTTTGGTTCCATCATATGACTCTACTTGCAGCATCTTGAACTTTGCAAGTAGCGGGGCATCCAAAATCATAGTGGAAGATGGATCTATTTTCTCCACACCTAATAACTCTAATTTTTCTTTCCCTTCTCTCATCTCCTTGACCATCTTCTTGAAACATTCATTCAACTCTTTGAACTTTTCATTGATGGTTGAATAGTGACCTATCGCCATGCTCATTTCATCAAGAGGCTTTTTCCATTGGAATAGTAGTTGCTTTATGAATTGAGTAGGCTGAAAGTTCTTCTTGTCCAGGAGCTATAATGGTTATGTGATTTATTGATGGTGGTGCTTGTTGTTTCTATAAAATCTCCTCAAGGATCCCTTCGATCCACCTTTATAATGAGCTTAACTGGCCATGAGTCACTAGTTCATATGGTGTAGGTTTTAGAAGACCATCTGCCCCCTAACTTTGAATGATTCGACTAGAGGGTTAGTTTGCTTCTCTAGAGCAACTTTCTTCGACTTCGCTGACAACATATCTAAGGTTGCAAGGATGACTACATATGTCTCAAGTGGAGTCGCCAATTCTGTTAATGCTTGAAATTAAATATATTGCCACTCTAGAGGTAGATTAAATTAGAGGTTGGTTAGGAATCCTTCTCACTCTTGATCTACAAAATCAAAGAAGGGCTCTTGAGAGGTCTTGGTGAACTCCGGGGGACCTCTCTAATGTCTAAATTAGTCAAATTGTTCTCGGATCAATGTGTGTGTGCGTGTGTGTGTGTGTGTGTGTGTGTGTGTGTGTGTGTGAGAGAGAGAGAGAGAGAGAGAGAGAGAGAGAGAGAGAGAGATGTGTGAGAATAAAAAGAGTATACTTGGATCCCCTCTTGGTGAGCTTACCTCCCCCTTTCATCTTTCATCCTATTCCCTCATAACTGCCTTGGAGACGTGGTCCCCTTCCTTTCGGATGTGGTTCACTTTCCTTTTCTGAGAGCTTAAGCTTCTTCGTGAGAGTGGACAGTTGAGTCCCCACTGTGAGCATATGATTCCCTTATTAGGTAGTTAAAATAATTGATGTGTTAAATGGATGAGATCTACAAAAGAGTTTCTTTTAGGCTAAGTTGGCTTTGGTCAACTCGATTTAAGAAGGTTTTGAGCAGCTTGGTATGTGGGGTCCACAAGCAGCTTAGTAAGTGAGCCCCACTGCTAGGTCAGTTCAAAGAAGGTTGTGAGCAGCTCTGTTAGTGGGCCCTACAACGTGGTCAATTCAGAGAAGGCTACAAGTAGCTCAATTAATGGGTCTCAAAACTCGGTCAATTAAACCAAAATAATGCACAAATTAAGTTTTGATGCGCTTCAATTAATGAAGGGGTAGAAGGTACATGAAGCTTATTCAAAGTAGAACCTATATGTAGTGTGCTTGTGCATATACAGGTTCTATGGTAGAAGCTGAAATCAACCTGTAACCCACGAGTTCAGTATAATTCAATTTTAGGTTATTGCTCCCAATAATTTTCATAACCAATTATATAAATAATCTTCACAGATTAACACGTTCAAAGGATGGAGTTTCTAGCTGTGAAACCTACCACGAACGTACCAACCCATGCGCACCACTAGCTGGAAATTAACAGATGGGGACAAGCCCTAATTATTAAGTCATCTGATGAAATGATAAGATAATAAAATAATCATATATATTCAATTTATCACTTTCTTATATATGATCATATTGGGTAGGGAGACCCATGCACCATCCCCGTTTTTCTATTGCGACTTGTGTATTTATATATTTTTTATTTTCCCGAAAACTATATATGTTCCCACCTGCTTCCATGTGCAGATTTGCTTATATCCTAAACATACTTCTTTAGGGTTTTGATGGGAAGATCATAAACAATATTACGCCAGTGAATCTCATCCGCAGGATCGATCCAGGGTGCTTGTTCACTGATAGAGACCAGAGAGTGAAACTATTTTTTTATTATTATTCTGCAAATAAAATAAAAACAAAAACAATGGAAGTTAAGTAGTTTTCTCTCTGTTACTCAAATGGTCACACTTTCCACAGCCTTTCATGGCTGTGCAGTCGCCGTTGAATCCAAAATACAAACTACAAACTCCAAACAACACCCAACCCCACGCACTTTCCCCATGTCTCTCCCTCTCTCTCCAGACACTACTCCAATATAAAGCCTGCATCCACTTTTCTTCACATTTGTCCTAGTCGCAGGTGAAATAACAAGAGCCAAGATCGAGAAAAATCAAAAAATGCCGAGCACTAGTCTAGGAAAAAACCTCCATCTCTGCTTCTCCAAGATCAGAACCCCTCTTGAAACCCCAGAAGACGATTACCGCCGTCCATTACCCGCCGCCACCACCGATGCCGCCTCCACCTCCGCCACCGCATCTATTCTAATCAAGAACTTCAATTCTCTCTACGAAAACAGCGCCGACGACCCGGCCTCCTCGACCGACTACGACGTCCCCGACACCACCCCAGACTTCGCCGCCATCTTCGCCTCACAGCGCTTCTTCTTCTCCTCCCCCGGCCGGTCCAACTCCATAATCGAGTCGTCGCGGCCGGAGCCCGACACCCTCGTCGGCGGAAGCGTCGCCATCCCCACGTACTCGCCGGATCCGTACATGGACTTCCGCAGATCCATGCAGGAGATGGTGGATGCACGGGGGCTGATGGACGTTAAAGCTAATTGGGATTATCTTCATGAGCTTCTGTTGTGCTATCTCGCTCTCAACCCTAAGACCGCCCACAAGTTCATCATTGGTGCGTTTGCAGATCTTCTCGTCAGCCTCATGTCAGCGCCGGAAGGCGGCGCCGACCAAGAACGGGATTTCGCCGGCGGCGGGTGTAAGATCTCGCGGCAGCTGTTCTGATGTTGCGATATTGTGGTTACCTGTGAGGTGGGGACTGTCGGGAAATGAGTATGTAGTCTTCTTCTTTCGAGTTCCAATTATTGAGCAATATATACATACACATAACTTACTGGCGGGGGAACCCAATTAGGAAGCAATTGGCTGCCCTTTATTTGTCTTTTACCATATGATCTTATCCGTTCGCATTGTCATGTTTTGGACCTCACCTTGATGCTATTCCAATTCCAATTATGTTTTCAATTTGCTCTTTTATGTGAAATTTAATTCTATTTATAGAACAATGTAATATGAGTAAAGAAGAGAAGTGCAATGTTGCACTGAAGGTGGTATATTGTCAGCTAAACACATGGGTGTGGGATCCATAATCCATTGCAGCAGTGTCCCGACTAAATGACTAGATTATGAGTTTGATTGAATCTGGTCTCAGTTAATATCGAGTGAAATCTAAGTAGTCCAAGTGAGAATGTACTTAACATTGTGTTAATTAAATTCTTTCAATAAAAATCAGTTTTGACTATTTTGGCTAAACTCTACCCGTCGGATATAGTTAAGAGACCCTATTAATATTTGGTCATGCAAGAGAGTTGACTCACTTGCTCATAATATATATAGCACTATCACTATCTTTTAATATATTTGTATGGAGAAAGCATCGATTTTGATATTCTCTTGATGTTTAAGAGAAAAAAAAAAAAAAAAACCAGTAATACTAAAACAATCTGACGACAGACATTTTTGTACTAAAAGTTCATAGTTCATTTCCTAAGATAAGGTGAAGATGATTAGGAAAGAGAGATGTGCTGCCTCTTTTTGATATGTGTCCCAAGCTGATACTCGCAGCTCTTGTGTTGTGTACTTGTGAATCATATTGATGTTTTGCATGCTTAATATATGTCATGTAAATATAACAAGATATTAATGCAGGTTTAGTAATGTGAAAATCATTTTGAATGAGATAGTTTTATTTTTATTTTAAATTTTCTAAATAATTATAAATATGTCAACTTTTCTTTTATTTTTTAAATGTGTATAGAAAAAATGGAAAACATATTTTTATTATTTTCTAGACTTTTGATTTCTTATTCTGTTTTCAAGAGTTTAATCTGATCCTAAATATCTTTAGATTATGATAAAATATAGTATAAAATTGTATTCATTTTTTTTTTTCCAAATCCAAGTTTTAAACCTCATCATCCCAAATACTATTTTATTGATTTTTTGGAAAATTAAAAAATAAGTTATCTTTTTTTAAATTATTTTTAAATCTAAAAAAAACTATTTTATACAATTAATTAAACAAACCTCTTATTTTCTATCTTTTCAATACAAATATTGGAAAACAAAAAAAAAATAGTTAGATTAAATTTGTATAATTCTTTTGAAAACTAAAAATGCAAAACAAGAACTATTTTTTTGCGTAACTAAACGAGCCTTAACATTTATTGTCACTTAACCTAAAAAATGATGAATGAAATTAAGCAGACCTAATACACATTTGTGCTAATATAGGATATCATTCAAGTTTAATATATTCTGTTTTATCGTCTTTAATAAAAGTGTATCATGAGACAAACACATCATATTTGAGTGTTCATATTTTAGTACACATATATAAAGTGTTGTGTTATTGAAAAAAACTATTTTTCATATTAAATAGTTCTATAGATTGATCACAAATATTTAAATTGCCATGATGCTTTGGCTGAGTGGTAAAAGAGAGGGGGGAAAAAAAGAAAGTAAAAAGAAAAGAAATATCGACCAACATACCTCAATTTTTAAGTCCAGAGTCAGCTCAAGTAATAAGGGTGAAATTGTGACTTTGAAGATCTTAAGGTCACAGGTTTGATTCCCCCTTGAGACATTATGCCGGTGAATTATCATAAATGCGTCAATGGGTGAGTAGCTTTTATCCCATGAGTTTGGTGTCGTTGTTTAATGTGGCACAAAAAAAAAAAAAAAAAAAAAATCTCACCATCATTGCAGAGTAAACCACACATATATATATAACAAAGGTAAGGACAAAAATGAGATATATATATATATACATGTTGTAGTTATGAAGGCATGTGCCCCATCAGTATTGAAACCACGCGCCTGATACAATATTGGGCATCTAATAATTAGTTGATACTCTAAAATATTTGGCCTATAGGGTTTTAAAAGTGATTGAATAGGTAGTAAAGTTTATAGTCACTTGTCCGTTATTATATATGTAAATAGAAGACTTAATTTTTTTTATGATTATATTTTCAATGATGAACAAAATTTTATTTTATAATTAAAATTAAGATAAGAAAGATCAAAGGTTACTGTCATGTAAAAATGAATTTTTTGGTAATTAGTTTATTGCAATTTTGTTTTATTTTTTCTATTTTTTTACTACCCTTGGGATGAAACCCAAATATGAAAATTTTTCATTTTTTAAATTTTTTTTTATTATATTTTTTAAATTTCAAATGTAACTTATGCAAATTGTAAATCCCCTAATCAAATTGCCTGCAATTTAGATTTACTCAAAGAAAAAAAAAAAAAAAAAAAGACAAAATGAATCTTGTTTGTGCATTGTGAGTGATTAGAAATTCGCCACAAGGAAAAGTAATTAAATAGAGCAAAATTAAACTTATCACTTCATTTTTTTTTCAAATTTTTCAATCAACTTTTTATTGCATTCGACGCATTCCCAACTTATGTTATTCCACGAACCGAATGCGTCAATTATATGCAGATGTACCCAATAATTCTTTAACATGTAGTCATATTTGGAACATTTATAATATGAAAAACATATTCAAACTCATTGAAGCACAAGAAACGCCATCTGAAAATAAGACCTAAGATTATATTTGCAATATTATTTCTCATGTTAGATTTGGATTTATGTAAATTTCTAAATTTTATATAACTTTATATTATATTTTATCTAAATTTACACAAATTCAAATTTGAGTTTGAAATTCTTGAACTCCCAAACATTGAATAATTCATGTAGAGATATCAAACGATTCCAACCAACTACTATGTTCTGAAGCTAAAGTTAGATGAAAACAAAAGACATCTTTATAAAACAATGTTTCTTGTGTTTTCCCTGCAAAAAATATAAGAAAAATTAATTCTCCATTACACAATAGAAAACTGCGGAAGTTATTTTCATTGATTCGAAGATGTCCTAAGGACGGTACAGAGTATTGCAGTTATAAATTCAAATTTAAATAACGTAACAAGAAGATAATAGGCTATCAGATAGCAGATTTACAATATATATGTTACAGCAACTACTACACTTGACAATAATATTATCCTGATTCCATTTTCGTAACAGCTTCCTTCCATTGCTAATGGCTTTTCATATCTTCCGTCTCATTTTGCAGTTCCAATGGCTTCTATTTTGGATCTATGCTTAATTAACACTACACAGCACATTGGTTTAATTATAGAACTAATTATTATCTATTGGGCGTTCTTAATTAATGGATGGCTACAGCTTCATTCTGACAGATTTCAAAACTATTTAATTATTTTTAAATTTTATTTTAATAAAGTGATCGTCTTGTGGAAAATATGTTTTTAACAAATTTTATTTTTCAAAACTAAATGAGTCTTTTTTATTATTATTATTATTATAGAATGGAGTGATGCATGTGTAGATACAACTTTCTATCGGTTATTGAAGGAAGAGAAAGAGTTTAGAATCTTGGCAGTGGCACAGAGACAAAATATCTATTATATGCATATATTTTTCTGAATAGGGCCAAATTTGGACCAATAAATAAACAGTGGCACACGCAGACAATATCAGGGAATCTTGATTTTGTCTTCTGTTTTCTTTTTTCTGCCCTTTACCTTTCTTCTTTTCTATTTTTTTCCCTCCATTTTCTAACCTTTAGTTTCAGAATTGAAAGTCACAACTCACGAACAAGATTCGGCAACTTATTTTATGAATTGCTGATGCCTACAAGTAGATGCCATTGCATTTGCACACGACGATTTGTCTACACCAGAGCTAGATTTTTTCCTTTGGCCGCCCCCCCCCCCCCCCCCCCTTTTTTTTTTTTTTGGGTTTGAAGGCAGGACTCGATGGATGTGATGCATACCGCTTAGATTACTAAATAAAGGTGTGGCGACCAGCCGATGCTCCTCTGATGTTTCTCTTTTTCCCTTTCTTCTTTGGGCGGGCATCAAAACCATGGGTGAAAAATTGCATTTTGTTTTTGGGTTTTGGCTCAGTAATGTCATCCACAAACGCATTTTGACGATTCACAAAGCTTTTTGCATCCGCTGAGCTTTACCATACCAAGTATATTAATAAAAGATTCTCTCCCTCCCGATTTTTATGTTGCAAATCAAAAATTCTCCTGCCCTTCTTGTTACGTTCGTAAATGTACTCCTCGTGGAAGTACATCTCTGGGCCAGTTATGTCCTCCACCCTTCAATCGTCTCCCCTTAGATTCTGAAGAACAATCCCCCAGCCCAGAGCAATTGGAAAATGCAAGTCCCAAGGAAGACAGACAAAACAGAAACCACCCCAAGCCGAAAGCAAATTTTTTACCCTCATGGCGTGCCTCCCACATTATCATGGGTCAAAAACCTCAACAGTTAATAAAAGTGCATTTCAGGGGAAAAAGAGAGACTGCGTTCAGGAAAAACAACTAACTCTCAAGTCATTTTTTTAAAGGCCTAAACAATAGCTAAGTGCAAAAATATATGGTATTGAGGAACAATAACCAAGCATCTGAACCAAATAGGCATTCCAAGAAAGCAACTGCACTTGATGTTTTAAGTTCCTGCATACAGACTTCAAAATAATGCAAGCCAGAAACAACAGGCAGAGAAGACAACAGTTCCAAGATTAACGCTTCTTGGAGACACCAACAGTCTTTCCTCTACGACCAGTGGTCTTGGTGTGCTGCCCACGCACCCGAAGACCCCAGTAGTGACGGAGACCTCGGTGGTTCCTGTACCATTGTCAAAAAGTAACATGAGACATCCCCTTCCCTGTATTAATATACAAATATGGATCATGACAAAAACATAAATTAAGACAAACCTGATCTTCTTTAATCGTTCAAGATCGTCCCTCAGTTTCATGTCCAACGCATTGGAAACCACTTGGGAATACTTCCCATCTTTGTAATCCTTCTTCCTGTTCAGAAACCAGTCTGGGATTTTGAACTGACGGGGATTTGCAACTATCACCATGAGGTTGTCAAGCTCAGCAGCTGATAGCTCACCAGCTCTACAAGTGACACATCACACCAAAAACATCAAAATCCCAGGAAACACAGATTTGCAACAATTTAAACCACAAGTCTAGCACCATAACAATATTCACCAAATCACCCTAAAAGCACATTGAATTACGCAATTCAAAACTAAACAAGTGGGTGGCAACTTAAAACAGAAGATATTAAAAAAAAACCTAAGGGAAGAAAGGGTGGGGGCTACTTTTGCAGCTTTTCTGCACACAGAGCAGACTACCAAAAAATGGCACATACTTAGCTATTTCGATCAAAAGTGGAAATTAATATGCAAAACCAGTAGGGGTGTTGCATATATACCTGGTTTCACTCAGGTTCCTTAAATTCTTTTTGTTTCCCAATTAGAGAATGCTGCATACATTTAGAAGGCATTTTAAGCTACATGGAAATACCTGATATGGAACCGAAGAAGCCTAAAGCAAATGAAGAGAACTAATGTTTGTTCAGCCCCAAGGTGTTTGACTGGGGCAAAAGAATTTAGCCTTGTGCTAGACTAGAACAGAGGAATCACTCATTTAAAATCAAAATTCCAGAAAGCTCCTCCTACCTAATACACACGCCCTGTGAGTGGATACTTGCAGCATGACACTAGTTGCTTCCTAAGAAAGGAGCTGGCTTGTTCCTCGAGCAAAATATTACAAGATCTAACATTATTAAAATATTCTAAAAGATACCATAATTATACAACACATAACTAGAGTCCTATGATTCACAATGCCAGTCATACGATTCATATCAATTCCACACCAAATCGATTCGAATCTTAGTAGCAAATCTAAAAACAACTGAATCCTAGCCGAATCTATCGTTTCACATCATGAATCTATTGAATTGATCTGCATCTATCAATTCACATGATTTTGGACCTATCATATCATAACAAACCCAACCAATTTAAAAACTCCAAAACAATATTTCTTTCTTTTTTTATTGCTTCTGTTTTTACATGATTACCTTCCATTCCTTGTCAACATCAATTTTGTGCTCAAAAAGAGAAAATAGAATTTTAGGTCTTATGTTGCCTTCACAAAACCATTCTTCACTCTAGAAAGAGTATAGTGCTCAGCCATTGAGAAGAAGGGGAGGAATACTCACAATAAAAAGCTAGTTCGTTTAGCAGTTTGATCAATTATTAACATATTTTTAGGTTAATTTTTATTATTTTTAAATCTGAGAAAGAATGGACATGAAATATTTTTTTTAATTGATAGAACTTCAATAGTTCAATTTTTTATTATATTTTCTTGATTCCTTAAATAGCAGAAAGTTCATTATGTTATTGACATTTCCTAACTCCTATTACTTTTCATTTGTTTAGGGAAAGTGTGCACATAAAATAAGATTTTTCTTAATTATCAAAATTTAAATGTATTTTATTATTTTGCATTTTATTTGTGTATCAATATAAGCATGTCATTTAAAATTGATTTTGGAAAATTTAATGAATCTTATGATTTGATTTGATTCTCGAAATTAGAATTTCAATTCATCATTCGAACCTCAATTTGACAACAATTATACTACACTAGTCAACAAACTTCTAGAATATAAATTCTGTTCAAGAATCAAGGTAAATGGATCGACTGACTTCTTTTGCCCTTTCGGGCTAGGCCACATCATTCTCCTCCACTTCGTTTATATTTTGAAAAAAAAAAAAAGGAAAAAAAAAGGTCCCTGAATTTTGAGAGTAAAGTAGATAATAAGTTCAAATTTTCCACAATCAATCTCCACGTACAGCTGCACCACTGTATCTTGTTGAAGAATGTTGAACCTTCTTGCATTCTTTGCAATGGGCATCCAATTACACCAACAAAGAACCATGAAAAATTCGAACTCAAGCAAGCATAGTGAAAGGGATCATCATAATGAGTGCATAGACACACGTCCGCCAGGTACTAAAAAGGGAAGCAAACCATCATATTGAATAGTAGATTTGAGAATACGTTATTAACGATTAATTCTTCAATAGAAACAAATTGTTCTTCAGCTAGCTTCCTTTATTTGGCTCAAATTCAATAGAACAGTTGCTTCCTTCTCCATAAATATGTTTTTCAGACCATATTGTGTAGAAAACAATCTTGAAATCATTGATAGATGATGGCAATTTTCCAAGAATAATACCCACATCAAACACAGGTTGCTTGCTCCATTATAGTGGTGAAGCAACAAAATTTGATACAAATGGCTAATCAAACATGGCTAAATCTCCCATTTTTGGGAAGAATTTACTCTATGCAAATCGATGCAGTTTAATCAGTGAGGAATTTGACCAAGGGAAACAAAATAGATCGACAATACCAATCACAAAATAACACAGGGACCGTTTGCTATTACTGTCAAAAATTATGAAAACAAAAACTATAAACAAAGACTAAAAAACAATAACAATAAGTATTTCTCAAACTAAAACAAATTAAAAGTTTGATTAAATAAATGGTTGTTTCTGAATGGACATGTTAGAAGGAATAATAAAGGTTATGAGAGATACATATAAGATATAGATATGGAGACAAATGAATGTGGGGAGATGATCTTAGACTTTGCTACATCATATGATTTTATTACAATAAATACTTACATTAAGAAGATAGAAGAACACATAATAACTTTTAAAAGTGGACAAAATAGAAAACAAATCGATTTTTTTTTTTAATTAGAAGGGCAGATCGTTTATCATGCAAGGATTGTAAAGTTATTCCACATGAAAGCCTAACTACACAACATAAAGTCTTAGTCTTAGGTATATGTATTAAAAAATGGAAAAAAAAGAATAAAATAAACTAGTGTAAGAGAACTAGGTGGTGAAACCTAAAGGGAGAAAATATAATAAAATTTAAAAAAAAAAATGATCAAATATGCGGATTGGACTATAGAGGATGGGATAGATACAAATACTCTTTGGAGTAGATTAGCTAGGTCAATTAAAAAATATCAAAAGAGATTTTAGATAAATCAAAGGGAAGATTCTCGAATAGTAAAGAAAGTTGGAAATGGAATAAAGATGTCCAAAAAACTGTAAAGATAAAAAAAAATTGGTATAAAACATAACAAAAATGTAGAAACATGGATCACTTTGAAAAGTATAAAGAGACAAGAAAAGATGCAAAAAAAGCCGTTAGTGAAGTTAAACACAGATTATTTAATAGTTCGTTTGATAGATAAGATACAAAAAAAGGAAAAAGAAATATATTTAAACTTGCTAAAGCTAGAGAAAGGAAGAGTAAAGACTTAGAAAATGTAAAATGTATAAAAAGTAAGGATGATATTGTCTTGATTAAGGACAAAGACATAAAAGATAGAAGGCGAAGTTACTTTAATAAGTTGTTTAATGAAAATCAAATAGAAGGCTTAAACTTAGAATTGACAAATGAGGAAAAAACTAAAAATATGAAATTTATTCGCAAAATTAGAGTTAAAGTTAAGTTTGCACTAAAAAAGATGAAAAATGGAAAGACTATAGGAACGGATAACATCCCAATTGAAGTTTAGAAATGCTTAGGTGATAACAGAATTATATTGTTAACGAATATATTTACTACAATTATAAAAACTAAAAAAATGTCATATGAATGGAGGAAAAACACTTTAATATCTATATATAAAAATAAAGGAGAAATTCAAAATTGTAATAACTATCGTGGAATTAAACTTAGGAATCATACGAAAAAACTGTGGAAAAGGGGTAGTTGAACAAATATTAAGGCTAGAAACGAAGGTTTCAAAAAATCAATTTGGTTTTATGCCTGAGAGATTTACCACAGAAGCTATATATCTTTTAAGCAGATTAATGGAAAAGTTTAGGTGAAAAGAAAAGAGACTTGCATATGGTATTTATTGACTTAGAGAAAGCATGTGATATGAAAACTAGGGAAGTTCTATGGTGGGTTTTAGGGGAGGAAAAAGTGTATTTAGTAGGGTGTACTGATGTCATTAAGGATATGTACAATGGAGTAATGACTAGTGTAAGGATTATAGAAAGAGAAACTAGAGAATTTCCAATCACCATTGGTATACATCAGGGATCTGCTTTGAGCCCTTATCTTTTTACTTTAGTGATGGACCAGCTAACTAAGAGTATTCAAAATGAGCTTCCATGGTGTATGTTGTTCGCATATGATATTGTATTGATTGATGAAACTAGGACAAAGTAGAAGCTAAGTTAGAATTATGGAGAGAAACATTTGAATCTAAAGGCTTTAAGATAAGCATAAATAAGATAGAATATATAAAATGTATTTCAAAAAAATGGTAGGAGGAATACTAGAGACAAGGTTAAATTTGATGATGAAGAAACAAATAGTACTTGTAGATTTTGATACCTAGGATCTACTATGCAAGCTGAAGGAGAAATTGAAGATGGTGTAATGTATAGAGTTAAAGTAGGTTGGGTAAAATGAAGAAGTGCTTCAAGTGTGCTTTGCGATCGTAGAATATCCTTAAAATTAAAAGGGAATTTTTATAGGACGGTTATAAGATTCGCTATGCTATATAGATCATAATGTTGGGCAACCAAAAAACAAAATATCCAAAAAGTAAAAGTTGTCAAGATGATAATGCTTAGATGGATGAGTGGTATAACACTGAAAGATAAATTAAGGAATGAACATATTCTCGGTAAGTTAGGTGTAACTCCTATAGACGATAAGATAATGGATGGACAACTCAGATGGTTGGAGCACTTGCAACGTAGGTCACATAGTGCACCAATGAGGAAAAGTGAGTTAGTTACTGTGGAGAGCAGTAGAAGGGGTAAGGGTAGACCTAAAATAACTTGAAATGAGATAGCAAAGATTTAATAGCCCTGAATTTGTCACAAAAAAAAAAAGTTCATGATCGCATAAATTGATGGAAAATGATTCATGTAGCCGACCCAGCTAGTGGGACTTAAGGTTTGGTTTTGTTGTTATTGTTATTGTATTTCACTTTATTATTATATTTCAAAACTTGCTTTACAAGGAAAATCTTCTTGTAGTGACCATTGAAAAATGTTTAAAATATTTTTCAAATAGAATTAATTTTTATAAATATTTATTTTATTATATCTCAAGATCATTCTATTTCAATTTTAATACAAACTTTTGCATAAAATGAATGATTTAATCCAAAAAAAAAAAGCTAGTTCTGGATATTAAAATATAGGGAAATAGGTTGCCAAAAACCTCAAAATCTAGTTTCCCTTTTTTTTTTTTTTTTTGCAAACAATTGAAAGCCAATTACAAAAATAGACAACTAGCAATATAAACAAGGGCATTTTCACAATTTGTTTCTTCACTATACAAAAACAATAAAATAGAAAATAGAAAAGAGAAAATAGAAATGATACCGAACAAACCATCAATATTACCCAGCCTTGTGCATGATTCAAAAGGGGCTATCACTAACCATACAAGCTAAGAAGCAAGGACAGAAATGTTGATGCAACACTACATAGACACAATTAAACTTTCGATAACATTATGTTTAGATACATTGCATATGAAAAATATTAAGTATAAATATTTATATAACCAAAAAAAAAATTTAAATAGACATGTATTATCTTATTTTCTCCTTTTTCCCAAAATTAACCACATCACTTATTTCGTTGTAGTCTTTACAAGTTAATTGTAATTTTAATTGGAAACTTATACTTTTGGATGTTATCTCATAATTATAATTTTTTTTTATGAATAAATGAAAGAAAGTCATATTCCAACATGTTATCATGTGTCCAAAGCATGTTTAAAAGTGTGAAAGGAGTGTTCAATACAAGTCAAAGAGATTTCTAACATTAAAAATATACTTTAAAATTATCGACATGTTTTTGACGAGTCAAATACACATAAAGAAGTGTTCAACGAGACCAAATGTCCAACGCACAAACACACTACCCTTCCAGAAATTTAGTGCTTCGCAACTTGTAACGCAATGTTCAACAAATGCCAAACACCTATGTTTTAATTCACTGGTAGAATATAAATGTGTACACATGTATATAGATGCGCAAGACACTAAAAGGATAAATTGAACAGTATACACTTTCTTCCTAAGGGAAAGATCTTACTTGATTATGAATAGTGTTTTAAAAGGCGAAGGCATAAGGCAAGGTTTTTTATCCCTGGTAAGGCAAGGCACAAGCCTCAAGATGTTGAGGCATAAGCATTTTAGGAATTTAATATTTTATTAAAAATATACATAAACAAATTATAAACATTAAACTTTATAAATTTTATTATGTATTTTAAACCCTAAATAACTTAAAGTGGGGCTAAAGTCAAAATTTGATGTTCAGATCCTAATATGTGTGCTTTTCTTGGTTAAAAATAGCCATGTGTCACTTACATGTATATAATAATAAGTAAATTCCACAGCAGATCCCAATCCCACATCTCTCAAGTCTTTTGTCTCCCTACTCTCTCGTCTCTCAGCATCTCTTGACTCTTCTCATCTCTTCACTTCTCTCTCTCTCTCTCTCTCTGCTTGCTTCTCAAATCCCGCAAACAATCTCTAAATGCAACCGGAGAGAGGTCATGCAGTGGATGAGATGTCTGCAAACAGTCGTCACTGCTCACGGAATGACATAGAAGTCACAAAGATGAGAGAAGACACTAAGATTTGGAGAAGGTACGAAGAAATTCAAGTGTTGAGGATTTGCCAGGTCCTTGACATGGACAAAGATCACATAAGAAGATAAAGTTGCTAGAGTAGGAAGAATTGGTGTCAATTGATCATCCAAAACATGGTCAAAAGTCATGAGCGAGGATTGTTTGTTAATGGAGGCTTCTTGATTTGAAGAATCTCAAAGAACGAACGAGCAAGAACCCTAATATTTATTCTGTACACAATCTATAATACGTATGCATCTCTGGTGAAGGCATAAAAGGCATGCTTTTTGGGTTGAAGTGTATGCCCAGTGCAAAAAGACACACTATTGGGGATTTTCGGCTTTAAAATTGTGCCTTGGTGCGTTTTGGGCAGAAAAAACATGGAGGCGCACCCTCCTAATAACACCTTTTAAAACAAAGATTCTGATTTCTGAAGCAAGATATTAAGGGAATGCTTAGTTAGAAAACAGTTTTCTTTTCCATTTTCAGATTTATATATAATAACAAAAATGTCAATTTTTGTTTCCCAGATTTCCAAGATTTATATAGGGAAACTAGAAAACAATAAAAAAGAGTTCTCCAACTTTTCTTCATAAATTTGGAAAATTTAGAAACAAGGTTACATTATTGTAATTAATGGAGTCGTGAGAAAATAACAAATGGCTTAAACAAATTAGTTTCCCATTTAAAATTCTGCATCAAATATACAAGTCCTACTTAGTTGTCACAAGATAAACATGAACACTGTTTCTATTTTTTATATAAATATTTGCTTACTAACTAAAAAAATAAACACAAAAATTAAAAACATCATAAAGCCTAACAATGAAAAAAACTGCTATCTGTCACTAACTGTCATGAAAGACAAATTCAATAAATAAACACCAAAACAGCACCCCTCATCCTTTTTTGAAAAAATAGTTTATGCAAAACATCAATAAGAATGGTATAGATGTGTATATTTTTATAATAAAAGAAATTCGCTAATAAGAAAGAGATAAAAAAGAAAAGGCATCCTCTAATCAGAAACTAAAGACAATTTAGAAAGGACAGGCCTGCAATGCCTTTGCAAATCAAACAAAGAAATACCCCAAACCATCCCCAAAGAAAAATGTCCAAAAAAAGCCAAGAAAACAACTATAACCCATAACAAATACAAAGACATTATCATTCAAGATCCTTGCATTCCCATCAAATCCACAATGTAAAAAGAAACAGCATGTAGAGCACATCTTAAAAAATTCTACATTCTTACTTCTCCCAGAACCCCCACGACTGCACCAACATTAAGTCTTTTACTTGTTGGATTACCCATAACAGTCTATCCACTCAGCAACATAGAAAAGGATGTTCATCTGTCTTGTTAGACTCTAAACACATCATAAACATATCTAGGCTAATTTCCTACTCTGCAATAAGTAAACGCCTTCATCTTACAAGAAATCTCAGCATTCAAAATTAGATCATTTAGAGAAAAAGAATATGAAGTTGAAGATTTCATAATCACAGAAAAAAAAATTAAAAAGAAATTAGAATTATCCCCTAACCAAATATGTGAAAGTACACCTCAAGGGGAAGGGGGGGATTCAAAACTCTCCAGAAATCAGCTAGATCAATGACCTTTCCTTTATTCAGATTCTAAAAAAAAAAAATGGAAATCTTAAAATAGAGAGCTTGCTACAAAGGATAAGAGCTATTGGAGCATTATGATTGATAGAAAGCCTAAAAAGACGAGGCATCAAAGCTTTCAGAGAATTCTCAACGAGCCTCACATCTTCCCAAAATTGAATATCGTTAGTGCTACCAAACTCAAAAAGAAACAAACTTTTAAGGACTCACATGAAAAGGATTGCTGCTATCTCTAATGCCACACCATCCCTACAATTATCAACTTATTTTAACAACATCGTGTCATAGGAACTTCCATCAAGAACCACCATAATCATTCCCAACTTGAGAGATGTTTTTGGACAAGTCTCCAAACTAAATCCCAACTAACAAGATGATCCTCTTACCATCACTAGTGCCCAACCATAAAAAAATTCTCATAATCCTCTTCAATATTTATTCTAAATTAAATACAAACAACTCTACAAAATTTATGCTTTATTGTACTATATCTAGAAAAACAATAATATTATCACTATTCCGTTCATAATCACATGCTATCTCGTGTTTTATATACCATTACATGACATGGACCTGAGTTGCATTACCGGCATTCATAGAATCCCCCAACCTAACCCACCCAACCCAAACAGCACACAAAGAATGGTTTCAATTTCAAAAGTGCTCATGAAGAGAAAAGGAATTCCATATAAGCCAAACATGGGGGATCAAGTGACAGGTTTACTATGCAAACAACCTGGTCCTACCCAAATATAACAGCACAAAATAAAAAATAAAAAATAAAGACAGAAGGCTACATATGCAGCTGGTGCTATAAGGCTTCCCAGAAAAACTCTTTCCAATTTAATTTATGCATCGATATCAAAGATGCCGTTAACAAACCAAAAGGAAAAACCCCAATACTCTGTTTGATAAATAATGAAAATGCAGTGAAAAAAATCAAAAATAAATCAAACCAAAAGGCAAAAACCCAACATTCTGTTTGATAAATGATAACTAATGAGATGCAGGAAAAAAATCAAAAATAAATCAAATCACTATTTAGTTCAAGATGTGTCAATTGTCAAAAATAAAAACCACAACTCAACTTAGACCAGTAACACTACTTGCATTAACAGAGCGAAATGATACAGTGTCTGAAAACCAAAACAATAGCCTCAAAATTGATCACTTTGTGCCAAGTTCCACTAACTTCTGAGCACGCAAATATTTAACGAAATAAAATGGCAACATTAAAATAAAATTAACCTTTTGTTCATGTCGACATCGGCTTTCTTGCAGACGATGTTGGCAAAACGGCGACCAATACCTTTGATGGAAGTAAGGGCAAACATGATCTTCTGCTTGCCATCCACGTTTGTGTTCAGTACACGAAGAATGTGCTGAAATTCTTCATTCGCTACGAGCGACTGCGACCAAATAAAAAATACAATGAATAAACACTGAACAATATAAGCAGAGAGAGAGAGAGAGAGAGAGAGAGAGTTGTTTGCTGTAGAACTAACCATGGCTATGGATTCAGACTGGCTCCACCAGCAGCTCTCTTCGCGTGCGCTACGACGGCTCCGAAGAGAAGAAATGCTACGGGGTCCAAAATGCAAACCCTAGAAGTGAAAATTTTTATCTAATGTGTAGCTGGCGGGTGGTTTTTTAACTTTGGAGGCGATCCATTAACGCCGCCCAAACCAACTTGTTTATTCGACCCCAACCCGGTCGATAGCGATTCGAAATGGGGTTCAAAGCGCATGGTTCTCATTTTTTATACCAAGAAAATTACATAAACTTTCCGTCTTATCCAAAAACAAGAAGTTATAAGCTATATTATAGTTTAATTATAATTATTAAACTCTCATGTATTCTCAAAATTATTATATAATTAACTTTTATTAACTCAAATACGTAAAAATACTAAAACATTTCACATAATTAGAATCGGAGTTTTTTCCCGTTTTAATATTATATATAAATAAAATATAAAATAGCACTCTGATTGAGAAAAATTTTCCTAAAATAATGCTTACGTAATCTCGCAGCTTCATGCTGCGAGATTTAAATTGATGGGCCGCTCTTCCTTCGATGCGTGGCAACGAGAGAATCAGCGGGAAGGTGACGCGTGGTGAGGCTGGAGCAAATCTCGCAGTTTGGAGCTGCGAGATTTCAAGAGAGCAGCCAGCAGAACCGTGAAGCATGGCGCAAATCTCACAGGACCAAGCTGCGAGATTTGCCCCTGCAATCCATTCGCGTTGTGACACGTGATAAATCTCGCAGGACTATCCTACGAAATTTGCTTTGTCTGCTCATAATAAAAAATAAACGCTAAAGTAATATAAATAAAAACTCAACCCAGTTTTGTCAGTAATAATGATATAATTTTTTTAAGGAATACTATATAATATATATATATATATATATATTAATTTTTCAATATAATATATGAATTAATTTAAGGTATTCTTTAAAAATTAATGGGTGCTTAATCAATTTAAGATTAGGAGTTTAAGTTATTAGACTCTTTTCCTATTTAAAGTGTAGCAGTCAAAACATTTTTCTTGTTTATTATTTCCATTTAAAATTGATCAATTTTCAAGGGCATAAAACTTGTGTCATGTGTGAAATGAATAGGCAAACTCTTCTAGACTATGTTCAAATGGAACAACATTGTACCACTGTTGTACTTATAATTAATTAAAAAATATTACCTAATTAAGTCAGGTTCAAAAATAATTTTATTAGGGAATTATATTGGGATTGATAAAAAATAATCAATTATTATATGCATGTGGACTATTGCGTAGAAACAATTTTAATAGAAATTCAATTTACAACCCCCGAGTCATCAAGGATGGGACTGTTAAAAAATATTTGAAAATCGATTTTAAATATAATTAAAGCGTGACATAATAATTTCTTGCATGTAGTGGTAAATCAAGTTAGAAATTTTTGAACAATGGAGGGGAAGAGATTGGAACAAAATTGTTAAGTTTTATATTTGTGAGACGTCTTTTATAGAATATTATTATGAGACCCAACAAAACAAAATACTAATCTATTGGAATTTAACTGAAAAATGATTAAAATTATACCAAAATAACCTTAGGATACTATCATATGGATAGGTAGATTATTCTTATTTAATTTATTATTTTGAGATAAGGTATAAAAATTGTTTTATTAAAAATTTATTTATTAAAACTCGATTACAGTTAAATACAATAAATAGTCTTAAACACCTATGATACTAGTTTCCATGCACACTTAAATGTCTAATTTGTTTTCATAGTCTTGAAAAATTATACGAAAATTAGCTTAAAAGAAATTCAAGCTATTTTTTTTTAATACACAAGTAATCTTGCTTTAACTGCCCACGACACTAAATACACCGCCAAGAGTAAAATTCATTAACCAAATACCATACATATTTTAGCGATACGAATTTTGCAGTAAAAGACAATTCAATTTAAGGAATTAATTTAACTAAGCATGCAAATTTTAGCAATACGAATTATGTGTCATTTTTTATATTTGGCAGTATTGAATTCTTTAAAGATACAAATTATTAAATGATATATACAAAAGAATAAAAAAATAATCAATTATATACAAATAAAATCAAAACAATCAATGATATGTATTCAAATCAATTGCAATTAAAATAATGCTAAACTACTCCGTGCCGCAGCGAGGTCGTCTCCGGGGTCGTGGTGGCTGCCGTCTGCGTCTACCCTCTCCCTGCTAGTCAGCATCATCAGGTGTCCTGTCCCGTCGTCTTGGATGTGGATCCTCTCCCCCAAGAGGTGTTGCGTAATCATCATCATCCATGCGGAGCGCACGCAGTGAAAACTGATACAATGTCTCGGGACGAGAACGAGGCGGCATAGGGGGTGCATCGACCTCCACCCCATTGAAAAGATCGTCCAATAAAAATGACATCGATGGGGTAGCAGTAAAGTCGGATGGGGCATTAGTTGGTCTGCTCGACGGTCCGGCAATATCAGTTGCAGTGGAAGGCGCAAAAGGCGTTGACGGGCCGAACAAGTACTCTGCCTGTACAACCGGTGGGGAGGACATGGGAGTCCCTGGACGACTGGAGGAGGCATGTCGTCCTCCTCGTACTGGAGCTGGTCGTCCTCCTCATGCTGGTACATCAGGTCGACCTCCTCGTTTTGGGATCCGTCGACCATCCTCGTGGACGAGGTCCAGTGCAGCACTCATCAATCGATGGATCACAGGATCCGATGAGATCTGGTCTGCCTCAATGACTATGTCAACCTGCAAGATATGAACATATTTTATTTACGCATTCAAATCGGAATGTATATATCATAAAATGAGTTGTTGCATTAGTCTTCTTACGAGGCTCAAATATACAGCAACGGTCTTGTCGACGAAACGGCGTGTGATAAACCTATACCAAATGAAGTATGGGTCATCTAGACGCATCGGACCGTGCTCCGCCACTCCTCGTATGATGTACTCTCACCGATGCTCCCACGCAGTGACGAATATCGTGTGCGTACTCGACCAGTCTGTGACCCTTCGACCGTGCTCATCCATGCCGTGGAGGTCGTCCCCAACAATATCTACCCCCGACATCATAAATGGGGCGGGAATAACTTGTCGAAACCCAAACTGTCGCATGACTCAATCGGGGAGATACCACTCAATAATATGAAAGCATATGAGTGGCACTCGAGCTACCCACAGGTCCCTCCCGTCTGCATAGTCAAGCGACAGGTCGGCTAAAATCTCTTCCATGTAGGGCATCCATAAAAACTGCACTCAGACAAAACCAAAAGATAAGCGGACTATAAACAACTGAAAGAAAGAAAGAATATCATGTGCTATACTTTAACTGATTTATACCTCATGCTCCCGTGCATGTCCAACTCGAACCTGTACCAGGATAATGTGTGAAGCGCAACCATCGATGCCCTCAAGTCGTCCCTCCATCTGTATAAGATGAAACGTAAGTTCCCAAATGCAAGACTACTACGTAATACGAATTAGTATTCGTAATAGTTATAGAGTGAATGAGGAGGGATAGATAAAATTTATACTAACCGGTATACGAGTGGGAGAGGATCACCCGGACGACGGTCCTAACCCCTCTCAATCTGCAGGAAACCTCGCCGCGTAGGCGCGAATGAAGGAAATCTCTCCCAAGCCCAAACCCGGAGTAGGCGAAGGGGGCCAGCAATCTGTGTCTTCGAGTGGTGCGTGGCGCGACACATCTTCCTGTACAACCACGCCAAAGTGGCGGACCCCCAACTGTACGAGTGACACACTCCGAACTCCTCAAGGAGTGGAAGGAACATCAGATGTGCATAACTGCCAGAAACATCAGAGAAGATCACCCCACAAATCAAACGCAACAAGTGGGCTTGTGCGTGGCATGCTATCGTTTGAAAATCTGCATCTACCGGGAGCTCACGAAATGCATCCCCCTTGAGGAACCGCATACGAATGCGTGCACCAACCAACTCACTGTCATGCGGAACGATGCCTAACAAACGCTCGCACATAGTATGCAAGGCAAGTCGACCTTAACGGTCTATAGGTCCCTCCACTAGTCCGGCAGTGCGACCAGTGACGGCTCGCCCATCAATCGGCAACCCGAACAAAACAGCTACGTCCTGTAATGTGACAGTGGCCTCGCCATGAGGTGGGTGGAATGTGTGGGTCTCGGGTCTCCATCGCTCCACCAATGCTGTGACAAGATGCCAATCAAGCTGGATATGAGCAATTCGATAAATGTCATAAAACCCTGCATCGCGTATCAGCTGGACGATGCGGGAGTCTGCCTCTAACCAACGCTCCACAAACTGCGTGCCCCTTGGCAGAACCGGGGCTCCGCATGCCCATCAACCCATGCTTGGCTGGCCCTGTGATGATCGCCCATCGTCAAGATGCTCGGATCAGACGGCCCTGGATCAATCCTGTAAAATGCATCATCGCATCAGAATAAATTATATACAAAAAAAGAAGGGGTGTGAATGAGTCTCAAACTGCATACGAAATCAACACAACGGTCCAACTGCATCGCCGGGGTGGGTCCTTCTCGGACACCTTGTGCGATTATGTCCTTCTTGATGACATATACTGCACGTGCTCCTCTTCCTACCTTCCCTAGCGTCCATCTCATTGTGTATACGGGAGCTCCTAGGACGACCTTTATGTCGAGCATACGCTGGATTTGCCTGTATAGTCGGCAACGACGATGCTGGCCAGTACGCCTCGTGCATAATCGGCTGAAAATCCGCCGCATATGTCGCATAATGTTCGGCGGTGCTCCAACAAGGCTCAACGTACTGCATGGCGTTCAGTCGTGTCTCTGCACATGCAACGAGAAGGTGGGAGCATGGAAAGTGCAACGCTTGCCACTTCCCACACGAGCAGACATGCAAATCCTGAATGCGCAGGGTTTGCACGTTGTTTCCTTTATGAGGTCCCAACTGTGCAGTCGTGATGCTAAAAGTACCTCTAGACCAGTTGAACGTCGTCACGCGATGTCCGGTCGCCTTCAACTTCCTTCTTTCCATCGCAAGCAATATATGAGGAGTTAATGTATTTCCTCCTGATATTGCATTACGAGCAGCCTCCCGTCGGCTGTTGAAATAATGTGCAACGCGATAAAATGTTAGTTGCACAAGGGCAGTGATTGGGAGGCTACGAGCGCCCTTAAAGATGGCGTTGAAACATTCGACGAGATTTGTCGTCATGTTCCCATACCTTCTGCCACCGTCGTGGCACTGAGTCCACATATGAGAAGGGATCTGATCAAAGAACGTCTTAAATTTTTTCTTAGTATTATGTATGTTAACTAAATTTAACAAGGAAGCAAAACATGAAAATAAAATTATAAAATTTTAAATCAATTAAAACTAACCTTCCTTTAGATGCAGTAACGAACCCAAATAATCCAAACAAAACTATGAAACGAATCCAACTCAAAACAAAAAATTTCTCGGTAAGTAAAATAATAAATTCACGTTCTTGCTAAATAAAAAAAAAAAAAAAAAAAAAAACCTACCCCATCTTCTCCCTTAAATAGCCTCGCCTTCGCCCGAACGGTCACCTGCCAGCTCGAACGGTAACCTACAAGCTCCAATGGTCCTCTCTGCAAGCTCCAATGATCCTCTCTGCAAGCTCTTTCTCCTCTGCGATAGTCTTCTAAGCGCTCGGGGAGGTTTTGAGCAGACGAAGCAAATCTCGCAGGATAGTCCTGTGAGATTTACCACGTGTCACAACGCGAATGGATTTTAGGGGCAAATATCGCAGCTTGGTCCTACGAGATTTGCGCCACGCGTCACGGTCCTGCTAGCTACTCTCTTGAAATCTCGCAGCTCCAAGCTGCGATATTTGCTCCTGCCTCGCTACGCGTCACCTTCCCGCTGGTTCTCTCGTTGCCACGCGTTGAAGGCAAAGCGGCCCATCAATTTAAATCTCGCAGCATGAAGCTGCAAGTTTACGTAAGCATTACTCTAGGAAAATTTTTCCCAATCAGAGTGTTATTTTATATTTTATTTATATTTAATAATAAAACGAGAAAAAACTCATTAGAATTGAGTGAAAACATTAGGGCCCATTTAGTTATATTTTTTATTTTTCAACTTTTATTTTTCTAAAGAATTATAATAATTTAGCTTATTTTTAAAATTTTTAAATATTCGTATTAAAAAGATAGAAAATATAGAGTTCATTTTAGATGTGTAAATAATTTCTCATTTTTTTATCTTTATATTTTAAAATAATCACAAAAAAAGGCAATTTATTTTTAAAATTTTTAAAGTTATAGTAAATATTTTTTAATTTTGTATAAGATAATACTTAAAATCATGAATTTTCGGGCTTGAACTTGAATTTGTGTGAATTTAAAAGAAAATCTCTACATAATTCATACAAATTAAAGTACAAGATCCGAATTAGATGCGCTCATATATAAAGTAAGAATTATAAATTTAGAAAAATAATGAGAAGACATTTTCTAACTTTTCTATATAAATTAAAAAATTGGAAGACAATGTGGCAATTTGTAATTATTTGAAAATTTTAAATAAAAATAAAACAATTTTCACAAGCAAATAGTACAATAACTGTTTATTCTTTACCATTTATTTTATACAAACATTGTAAAAATGAAAAATTAGCTAAGTTTATATTTTTTTTTTTTTTTGGGAAAACTAAGATAAAAAATAAAAATTACTTTCAACAACTACACTGCCCTTACAATATCCAATAAATAACAATGTAGTAGCAACTAGCGCTAGGGGTGGTTATTTTTACTCATACAAATCATATATAAATGTATTAAATATGTATAAACTTAATTATGTATTGTTAAACAAAATTATAGAGATCCATGTATATAAATAAGGGGAGTGTATGTGCATCTATGCTATAATATTAAAAAAGATCATATTCCCACTCATGCTAATATCTATGTTAACCCTCTTTTTTTAAATTGAGAGGCTCATGTTACTTCTCATCAATGACATATAATGAAATAATCCCACGTGTGAAGGAGAAAAAGGTAGGAGAGCGTATACACAGCCATAGGTTTATCATTAGTGTCGTCACCAGCAAGCATTGCTCGTGTCGTGATACCAATGGTAGAGCCTTCTTAAACGTCACCAAAGTGCCTGTGAGCAAGGAGTTTGTTGTGAAAAATGTCCCTAATACAATACACAGCGGAATATGCATATTGTGTAAAGGATCAAACAAAACCAAATGCAACAATATAAATGGTGATTATCCATAATACTTCACAATCACAGCAAATAAACAAAGTAATAATAAGAGCAATGACATCTGGAATTATGTGGTTCAGCAAAGCCTACATCCACGAGAGCAATCGGTAAGGTTTCACTATGAAAAGCACAAAATACACAATACAATGATTTTCAATGATCTTCTCTCTTCTCTTTTCCACAATATGCCCATAATGGCATATTTAACAATCCCACGGAGGCTTCCCTCTAAATACCCAACTGTCTTGACGTTTACATTCAAAATTTGAAATCATCCTCGCAGCCCCGTGTCCACATTTGTCGACATATAGGGTCCATTCGTCGACGATTAGTGTCCATTCGTCGATGAATCAGGCATATTCATCAACAACTTCTGAATGTCTTTTATCTGCTCTCGGTATCTCCAGTCATTGACGAATAAGGCCTATTCGTCGACGAATGCCTACTGCACAGCACCAATGTAATGCCACGAAAACTCTGCTATATTATAGTAATAATAACTCTGATACCATAAAACATAAACTAAATCAACCTCGACCCCAAAGGAAATCGGGGATATACCTGTTCATACATACACGACAACTATGCAGCGGAAACCATGACTTATTCAACCTTATATACAATATCAGAGTTTTACTGTAACCAAAATACACAAATACATCCCAAAAAAGACCATAAATACCCTAGGGTCATACCCCAAAAAATTCATCTTGATTTCAATCCAACTACTTACCCTTCAGCCAGGGTAACACAATCAGCCTCCTCTATTTCGGAGCTCAGTTCGCTCGTATATCTGGGTTACCAGAAATGTTTGTATTGTTAGGGTGAGACACCTCTTAATAAGGGAGATAGACTAACATCAGTGTGTGGCATCATGAGTATTATTGTGTTATAAACATATATTGTTCTTGATAAATTGTATCTGATAAGTAAGGAAAATCTGTACATAATTTAACTGCATTTGACAAGTTAGGTAAAATTGATCTGTATAAATTTGAATAATCGTAAATTAACATAACATACTGCATCATACTAAATTTCTGTATACATATAAATCATCTGCTATATATCTGTATATTACTAAAATTATACCCTAGATGGAAGGTTGAGTCATGAATTAACCCCGCATGATTTGGGTTGTGCGGCCCGTGAGCTGGACTTAACTCTGGCTGGCCTACCAGGTTAAGTCAAACATGACATAACTACGCATGATTGCCCACCCAACCGGGTCCGCCCATCCTGCTCTCCACAACACTTCTCGGGTTGGCACATAGTGGGTATCCTGCTCTCCACAACACTTTGGGGCTAATCGGCCTTCGACCTAAGACTTTCTGAATAGTGTGGTTGCACTATCGGCTAACACCAACTTGGACCACCCATCCTACTCTCCACAACACTTCTTGGTTCGGCACACAGGGGTTACACTGTCTGATCTGGCTAACTAGCTACAATATCGTGCTCGTAACATACTTAGTATATCAAGGTTCTGCTATCATATAGTATTTCATAAATAGCTGTAATAATATTGTTTCATGATTCTGTATAAAATCTGTCATAATAATAATATTTCTAAACATATGTTATAAATATATCTAGTCACGGCATCTGGACTGGCTAAAATATCACGGCATCTGCTGTAGAGACCCTAAGAATTATAGTAATTAAATAATAAAAGAAATGAGAGAAAAAGGATTTTTCAAAAGGGACTCAACAGGGTCTCGTCAACGAACGCAAAGCGCTCATTGGCGAGCAGCCTTCTTGGGCTCGTCGATGAGAACTTATCAAGAGAGTTTTAGTGGAGCCTGAATTTCATCGACGAGGGTTACAAGTTCGTCGACGAACTTCCTTCATGGACTCGTCGACGAGGCCGCACTTTATAAAAACATCAACCTCAGGATTTCAGTGAAATTTTCATGCAGCTAATTTTTCTCTCTCTAAAATCGTCTCCTCTACGTTCTCTTTAGATTTCCAACTTCATTCTTCATCGATTTGACGATTGGAAGCCGCCATGCTACTCCTAGGAAGATTCTCTTCAAGTCTACTGGAGTAGTTTGTTAGTTAAGCCAACTTGAGCACCATCCCAAAATCTGGATAAGTTGGTTATTTTAAGTTTTATAAGGTATTTGGTATTTCTGGACTGAGGAAAGTGTAGTAGATGGAATAATACTAAAGTTTTGTTTAGGAAAATGTAAATTTCAGGGTGTTGAGCTGGGAACACTATGGGTGTAGGTTTAGATTAAATTGTGAGCATCTCAATAAGTCAAGTAAGGGGAATAAATTATAGCAGGTATTTTTGTGAAATACTGGGTGAATTATATGTGAAATGAATTATAGTATTTTCCCTGAAATTATTATGATATGATTAACAAATGGAAATTGTGTGGCATATGATTATATGAAAATGATGAAACGTATATTGTAACAGGTGATTTGAAATAAGAAATGTTAATATGATTGCTGGAAAATAATGAAATGGGATAAAAGGATGCATGGAAATGATTTTTATGAAAATAGTGAAAGTATGAAATACTGATATTTGTGTATATAAAGAAATGTGGAAATATATGAAATATGGAAAGGGTTTTATGAAATGAGGAAAATATGAAATATTGAAATGTGCATACTGGAAATGATGAAACATATGATATGTAATATATTTTCATATATATGCATATTGTTATGAAATGAAACTGGTATTGAAATACTGAGAATTTATCGGTAGACAAATGTGAATTTACTGGGAATATTGATTGGTAAATACTGAATTGTGAATGGTGATTGTGAATATTGGGAATGTGATCATTGCAACTAACAACTCCAATGAATATTGAATTTGGAAATGCTGATATGAGAAAAGTGAAATAGTGGAAAAGAAAACCCTGATGGAATGGATATGTAAACCCCAGCGATGGGTTATGATATCGAGCATGGTACCAATGCTAGAGGATGAAAAGTGCAACCACACGGACTTGTGAAGCGTGTGGCAAGACAATGTGAATGGACCAGAGAAGGGTTGTATATTGCCCCCTGGATTCCGGACCAGGGTATAAGGCAGGTCATTCGTTATTACAGGCAGGTATATGGTATTATTTGATTTAACCGGATCGGCTAACTACAGTTAGATCCAGCTTTTGGGCCACACAACCCTAACCATGGGGAGAAGCATGGCGTGGATAAAAATCCTCAAGGCAATCATAAGTTACAGACATGGGTGTATGGGTTACCAAGGATACTCACGTGCTAGATATGGAAATGGAAATGGAAAATGGAAAAGAAATGGAAATAAAAATGAAATGAAAATGAGAAATGAAATTTCTTGAGTAAATAAATAATTAAAGTGAAGTAAGACACACTGCCTGAGGTCTTACTGAGTAAGGTGAGTGCTCTGATAAGTATTAGTTGTAGCTAAACCTGGGTTAATCGGGCTAGGCTACAAACGATTTCAGGGCAGAGGGAAGCTGTTTGTATGGGCGGGTAAGTTTCCCTATTCTCAGGAACTTCGCGGGTAAACTTGGATTATGAATGAATGATTTTAGAAATGGAAGTAAAAGCTTATGAAAGCTTGTGTTGTATATCTATATGATTATGATTATGGAAATGATATATTTTCTCAGAAGATACTATCACTGATATGTTATATGCTATGAAACAATGAATCTCATATTGCCACACAGTGTAAATAATTTATTCTGTCTTACTGAGATATGTCTCACCCAATCATTTAAATAATTTAGGAAATCAAGATCGAGCTGGTGATAAAGCTCCTATATAGAGTGGAGCTGGTACCCTGACATGTAGGGTAAGTGTGTAAACTAGGGATGGTTGATTCCCCTAGAGTTTTGTTATTTTGGAATGTAAGTTGATGTATAAACTTTTGGTTAGTTGACACTCTAGTATGTGTATTCACTATGATGTGTATATATATATATATATATATTGTGACTTTCGCTGATAGGAATACTGTTATGACCGTTTTATCCAGTACCCACCCCAGGTCGAGTCATGTTTAAAGGGTATCAGGGTGGTGACGTGGCCAATATGTTATGTTTGTTAATATGTGAAAAAAATATGGTAAGAAAAATCGGGGCGTCACATTTGCACCGACTGAATTATCACGGCATCCGCGCCGGTTAAATTATCACGACATCTGAGCCGGCTAAAATATTAATATGCTGAAAATATAATTTTTGTACTGTTTATAATTTTTCTAAAAACTATTGTCAAATCATGTTTGTACTGTGAATTCATAAAATATTCTGACATACCATTATTTACATTAAAATTTATACTCATGTCACACACAAGTGAGTATTACTCTATAATATATTATCTAACCAAGGAAAAACATATTTTGCTAACAAAATAATATTAAATTTTTTTTCAAAGTGTCCTTAATTTAACATCAGTATTCTCAAAAGCTATACTAAATAATATATAAATTTCTAAATCAAATATAGTGTCACACCTCGAACCCGGAAATGGGACCTAGGGGTGAAAATGTAATCTAACATATCCCTATATCATACTAATCATCCATAGATACAGTACAAAGGATGAGGATCCGACCTCGTGGGGTTCCCAGGCACCCTATACACATCCAAACACAACCATATACGCAACGGAAAAAGGTCATACTATATACATATACAGTACCATACCAGAGTCTATACAAGAGCAGAAACAGGCTCTATCATATAACGTACAACTGGGTGCACAACACATCCCAAAATGGAAACCCACCAAAACACAATCCTAGCACTTACCCAAGCGCTAACCGCAGTACACCGGCCACTACGCTCCCTACACCAGGACGCTAGTTCCGGTTACTCAAAGGACCTATAAAAATGTACGTACAGTAGGGGCGAGACACCTCTCAGTAAGGAAGAACACAGGTTATATCGGTGTGTGGCATTTAAGTGTTATCATGATGCAACATACACGTAGTTAAATGCAGTCCAGTACTAATTTTACACAGTGCATACACACACACGCATGCCCATGATCAGTAAACCCAGTGTCGTCACACCCTTCGGCTCAAAGCCGGCTCGCGACATACGGCGTTGGCCTGTAGCCAACCTGCGAACATGGCGCCACCGCCACATGACTAGTCCCCGACTCCCATGGCATCATACCGGCGCTAACTGGTGGATCCACACCCTTCAGCCTGATCTGCTGGGATAGGCTCACGCCCTTGGATATAGAGTCGGGCACTCTGCCAAACTATGGCCAGCGATTTCATACTCCCTCGGATATAGAGTCGGACCCTCTCAGTACCTGGAACAATTCGGAACTGCGTTCCTACTGGCATTTCAACCAATCACACACACATGCATGTTCATATAACCAAACAAACCATACCCATTTGTAATCTAAAATCACGGTTTTTCAAACACATACAATTTAAAACAAGTCAAGGCACGACCATCCCTATAACACAGTATAAATCAGCATATACGTTCAGTTTTCTACAAAATCAGGGATGCAGCCCATCACCCCTTTTTTCCCAAAATTGTAATAATGAAAAACCCATAGTTTTCCTCATTAGATCCCCCCAAATGAGTAACCAAAACACATACAGGACCGTGAACCACAGTTCTACCGAGTCCGATTTCAAAAATAACCGATATAAACACAATTCTCCTTACCTTTTCCCCAAATAGAAAATCCCAAACTTTAAGGCTCCTAAACAACGAACCGAATTCCAAAACCTACAAATCACAGTACAAAATATATTCACAACATTGTTCCCTACAAAACTACCGAATCAGAATTGAAAATCGAGCCTTACCTCGATTTTATGCCAAAACCCGAGAATCTCCGAAATGAGATTTCGATTCGTAGAACTTGTAAAGAATCCTTCCACGATCCTCGTGGTAACTTTAGATTTACGATTCTCGCGACGAACGATAAAGAATTCTAGAGAGATAGAGAGTAGGGAGAGTTCTAGAGAGAGAGAGAAGAGATATTTGAGTTTTCTTAGCTTTGAAGTAATGAAACTTCTATTTATAGCACTTTGACTCGGGCAAACTCGTCAACGAAATGGTGTCCTCGTCGACGAGGCTTTATAGTCTTCTCGATGACGAGACGGTGGCCTCGTTGATTAGCCTGAGAACACCGGTTTCCCGAGACTCCTCGGCTTCTCCTCGTCGACGAGCCTCTGAACTTCGTCGATGAGAGATGCATGGCCTTCGTCGACGAACTCTGGCTTCGTCAACGAAGCCTATTCAAATACCAATTTTACCCCTCTCTTATTTATTTAAACCCATTTATCACAATTCGGGTTCTTACATATAGTATATTCAATAATTAATTTTCTGAAAATACCTGACTTAATCTATCCCCTTACCTGACTTACTGAGAGGCCCGCTAACAACCCTAAATCCACGCCCTATGGCATTCGAAGCTCAAAACCCTAAAATTATATTTTTCCCAAATTATTCAACTTAATCCCCATAATATTTCTCATTTAGCATTTTCTAGGCCCCATATACTCCAAATTAACAATTAAATCCTTAAATACCTTACTTACCTTGGTTTTGGAGTGATGCTCCAGAACCCCAAATCAACGATCTACTCCGGTTAATTTGCAGAGAATCACCCCACGAACCTCGTGGTAGCTTTTGATTGTCAAAACAGGCTATAATCGAAGCGAAAATGAAGAGAGAATGGGGTTAGGGTCGTAGGGTTTAGAGAGAGACAGAGAGAGATTTTATTTTGATTTAACAAAAATGGCTCGCAGAACTTCCTTATATTCAGCACTGCAAAGAAAACTGTCGACGGTTTTCTACACCCCTCACAAAACCGTCGACGATTTGGGTTTTTAACCCGCCCTTTTTACCGTTTTACCTATAATTGGCCCGCAATAAATACAAAACTGTCGACAATTTCCTACGCCCCTCTCCAAACCGTCGATGGTTTGGTCTTTACCAAACTAAATTTCCTATTTTTCCTTATTTTCTTATTATTTAAATTTCTTGGATCTCTACATTCTCCCTTCCTTATAAAAAATTTTGTCCTCGAAATTTGCTATTTATCTCATATATCAATCTCTAAGGAAAAACCCACTGTAATTTTATTAATTACCCTCACTTATGGCGGAGAAATATCATGATTACATATACGGTTCTGGGAGATTATAATAACTAAACCAAAACTCTCCCAGAACCAACTAAAACACAAAATTATTACATATAACTGATTAACCTGTACAAAAATCTACTACATACATGATTTCTTACCTAGACCGTTACCTTTCCTTTCTGACTATTGTCGGACCCCCACTGAATAGGTGTGGGTACTTTTGGCGCATCTCCTCCTCCAACTCCCATAAAACCTCCTCAATTGCATGATTCCTCTAGAGTACTTTCACTAATGGGATTTTCTTGGTTCGTAGGTAATGCTCTTTATAATCGAATACCTGAATTGGTATTTTTTTCATAAGACAAAGTCTCACTAATCTTTAGTGCTTCATAACTTATCACATGGAAGGAATCTGGAACGTATTTCCTCAACATGAAAATGTGAAATATGTCGTGGATTCTGGACAGCACCTGTGGTAATGCCAACCTGTAGGCCACTAGACTCACTTTCTCAAGAATCTCGAATGGTCCAATGAACCTAGGGCTTAGTTTACCCTTATTCCCAAATCTCATAACCCCTTTCATTGGTGCAATCTTAGAAAATACATGTTCCCCTGCGTCAAACCATAACTCTCGTCAGCTAGTGTTTGCATAGCTTTTTTGCCGACTCTATGCTATTCTAATCTTGTCTCTGATGAATTTGACTTTATCATGAGTTTGCTGTATCAGTTCTGGCCCCAAAATCTGTCTTTTCCCAATCTTTTCCCAATATAACTGGGATCGGCACCTCTTGTCATATAATGCCTCATATGATGTCATCATAATGCTGGTCTGATAACTGTTATTATAAGAAAACTTAACCGGTGGTATGAATTGGATCCAACGGCCCCCAATGTCCAACACACATGCTTGTAGCATATCCTCTAGTATCTGTATCGTCCTCTTCGTCTGCCCATCGGTCTGAGGATGAAATGTTGTGCTGAACGACAACTAAGAACTCATAGCTCCTTGCTAATTCTTCTAGAAATGAGATGTGAATCGTGGGTCTTGGTCCGATACTATGGACACTAGCACGTAATGCAGGCTAACTATCTCCTGAATGTACAACTCTGCTAGTCTACTCATGAAGTAGTTGACCCTAAGAGGCAGGAAGTGGGTAGTCTTCATCAGTAGATCTACGACTACCCAAATGGCGTCCTATCCATGTAGTGTCAGCGGTAAACCTATGATAAAATCCATCGTAATGTGCTCCCACTTCCATTCGGGAATATGAAGTGACTGCAATGATCCCACTGGTCTCTGATGCTCAACTTTCACTTGCTGGCACGTCAAACACTATTTCACAAATTCAGTGATCTCTCTTTTCATATTACTCCACCAAAAAGATTCCCAAAGATCCTTGTACATTTTTATGCTACTAGGGTGTACAGTATACAGGGATCGATGCACTGATTCCAGAATAACTTTCTTAATTTTAGCATCAGCAGGCACACAAAGTCTGATACGGAGTCTTAAAGCCCCATCATCTGAGATATTGAATTCTATCTCTTGACCATCCTATACTATATCCATGAATTTCATTAATTCTGCGTCTTTCAGTCGAGCAACTTTAATTCTTTCATGTAGGGTCGGTTGCAGTACCACATTAGCAATAAATGTCTGCTGATCGCCCTCTATAAATTTCACCCTAAGTCTTTCTAAATCCATTTGAATTGGATGTTGAATCATCCCTGCTAACACTGCTGCTCCTACTGATTTTTGGCTTAGAGCATCAGCTACTACATTAGCCTTTCCTGGGTGGTAACTGATGGGGCAGTCGTAATCTTTTATCAGCTCCAGCCATCTTTTCTGCCTCATGTTTAATTATTTCTATGTGAAGAAGTATTTCAAACTCTTATGATCAGTGAAAATCTTACACCTACCTCCATATAGATAGTGTCTCCAATTTTTCAACACGTAGACCACCACCGCTAATTCCAGATTTTGGGTAGGATAATTCTTCTCATATTCTTTCAATTGTTGGAAGGCATATGCTACAACTCTCCCTTGCTGTATCAGAACACATCCGAGCCCTTTATGTGATGCATCACTATAAATTACGAAACCTTCTTCTCCTGAAGGAATAGTCAAAATCGGTGCAATGATGAGTCGCTGTTTCAACTCTTGAAAACTTCATTCATATTCATCAGATCACTCAAAATTCACACCTTTTCTGGTCAATTTAGTCAGTGGGTCTGACAGTTTAAAAAAACCCTCAACAAACTTGCGGTTGTACCCAATCAATCTTGTTGACCTTATAGGTCACACCCGGTTTGATAATGACAAATACTTAGGTATTTGATGGTTTTCAAGTGTTTATGCAGGCTTAAATGAATATACTAAGGAATGACACTTGAAGCAACTAGAAGACCCTGAAGACTTTAATTTGTAATTGAAAATTCTATGATTGTAATATGGGTCTATAATAGTAACCTAGGATGTGGTTTGCATTTATCTTACCTACACATCATGCATATTGGATATACGGTAAGCTCAAAAATGTCATAAAATGACCATAGGGGCTGAATGACCTTAGGGCACCCTTCGGTCGACCGATGCTGGATTTTTGGAACTATCTTAAAACGGCCTTAGTAAGACCTTAGTATGATTTTAGGTCTCAACACTCGCACACATATCATATAATATACAAGTGTGTTGAAATTGTGCTTAAATTGAACATTTCGAAGCAACTTGAGAGAGTTTGGGCGACCGAACCCCTGGAGTTCAAAATTCCTCGGGCGCCCGAACTGTTGATAAGTCAATAGTTGACTTGGGCTCTTGGGTGGCTGAACCTCTTTTGTGCGTTCTTTCCATGAGCGCTCAAACCCTTCGAAAGGGACAGCTCACCAACTCGAGCGACCGATCATTTCAGTTCAAAAAGGACTCCAGATGATCGAATCCATGGATTCGGGCCACCGAATATTTTTTTGGGCACCCGAAGTCACGAAACTTTGCTATTGACTTTGATTCGGGCTGCCGAAGCTCTATCCAGGCGACCGAACGACATCGAACACCTTTTTAGCGTGTGTCTTGTTGAGCGATCGAACTCAGGTTTAGCCACCTGAACCTTATTTGGTTAAAATTATTTTAACCGCGGTAAAATAGGGTTAACTCGGACTAAATGAATTTTAATCATTTGATACTTTTTTTAATTATTCCCATTATATCCCAAACAGTTATATTTTTACACCTGACTATAAATATGAGTTCATTTGCAATATTAAAAAGAGATTAGCAAATAGATTAGCCAAAATATCCTCTTTGTTGAAAATATACCTTTTGGCCAAACACTCTCAAATCTCCATTCCTTTGATATATTCTGAGATTGTGTGAACATTTCTATAGTGCTTGTGATTGCTATAGATTGCTAGAAACTCTAATCTGATTGTTGATTGCTATATTTTATTGGGGAGTTTTAGTGTAAGTTTATCCCATAGATTTTCATATTATAAAACTTGTGTGGGGATAAACTAAGTAAGCTTAGGGTTTTGCATATTTGTTGCAAGTATCCAATAGCTTGGTTTTTGTTGTGCAAAGATTTCTTCAAACAAGCAAATATATTTTCAAACTAGCATTGTGCATATTTCATTGAGGAAAACCTTTTTGAACTAGTTTGATTATCTGATCCGTATTCTTGGAATATTGATTTTCTATTGAAGTACTTTGTTTAGATTCCAAGATATTACTTGTGATTGAACACTATTGAGCATCATACTAATTATATTATATTGGGTGTTGATTGCACAAAAACTTGCATCACTGAGCTTACACTATATCCATATCATTGATGTGTATATGAATGTGTGTATTTGGGTACAAATCTGCTTTACATGAAAGCACTATCATTGTACCATTTGTTTGAGAGAAAATTGTTGTATTTCTAGGCATGGCCTGAGGGAGCGGTAATCCAGCCCGGTAAGGATTGGTTGTAAAGGTTGAGGTCAGCTCTGTGCTAATTGACCTGGTTTGTATAGGTGTTGCTCCACCCGTTTTAGTGAACAATCATAGTGGTAATCTTTGTGCTTGTTAGCCAAGGCGGGGATGTAGGCAATTGGCTAAACCTCGATAACATTTCTGCGTGTCACTCTTACTTTACTACTTTCTGGTGCTTGTGTTGTTAATTAGACTACTTTATTTAATTACTGGTACATATTACAATTGATATACATTACTTGCATTAGATTGACCATAGGGTTGTGAATATATTGTTGTTAGGAGGTTTACCTAGGGCTTAAATTTTAAAAGTACCAATTCACCCCCCTCTTGGGATCACGGTAAAGCTAACAAATCCCAAGAAGCTTTTGATCTCCTACACATTCTTCGGTTATACCCAGTCTACCATAGCCTCAATCTTGCTCGGATCTACTGAAATATCACCCCTAGATACCACGTGTCCAAGGAAAGTAACCTGCTTCAGCAAGAATTCGCACTTCTTGCATTTTGCATACAATTTTCTTTCTCTCAACACATGAAGCATTATCCTCAAATGTTCCTAGTGCTCCTCAGAGCTATTTGAATATACCAGTATTTCGTCGATAAACACCACTACGAACTAGTCAAAATACTGGCGGAAGACCCTGTTCATTAGATCCATAAACATTGCAGGAGCATTTGTTATTCCGAACGGCATAACCAGAAATTCATAATGGTCATACCGAATCCTGAATGCAGTCTTCAGAACATCCTCCACCCTGACCTTCACCTAATGGTACCCATACCGTAGATCTATCTTCGAGAAAGTCTATGTACCCTGTAGCTGGTCAAGCAAATCATTGATACAGGGAAGCGGGTATTTATTCTTGATAGTCACTTTATTAATTTCTCTGTAGTCGATGTACATTCTTATCGACCCATCCTTCTTCTTTACAAATAACACTGGCGCTCCCCAAGGTGACACGTTGGGTCTGATAAATCTTCTGTCTAGCAAATCTTGCAACTACTCTTTCAATTCTTTTATCTTTGCGGGAGCCATTCTATGCAGAGCTTTAGAGATCGGCGTCATCCCCGGAAGTAAATCAATCACAAACTTAACTTCCCAATCAAAAGGCAATCCCGACATATCTTCTGGAAAGACATATGAAAATTCCTTCATCATAGGAATATTAGTAAGTTTCAATTCTTTCTTTGGCACTTCCTTTACACGGGCTATATACCCTTGACAATCGTCCAAGAGTAGCCTCCTCACTTAAATGGCTGACACTAACTGTGATAAGGAGTACACGCATGACCCCACGGATCTGAACTTTTGCTCTCCAGGAGGTCTGAATATCACTTCTTTCTGATGACAATCAATGCTGACATAATTAGCAGCTAACCAGTCCATTCCCAAAATCATATCAAACTTATGCATGTCTAACACTACTGAGTCAGTTGGTAATACTCTCCCTTGAATATCTACTGGACACCCCTTAAGTACTCTTCGATACGCACTACTAATCCTGTCGGTGTGACTACTGATAACTCGGTGTCTAACAACTGAGTTTTTACCCCACATAATTTAACGTACCCTATAGACACGAACGAGTGTGTGTCCCCTAAATCAAACAGAACAATAGCTTTAATTGAAAGCATATTAAAAGTATATGTCACCACATCGCTAGCTGCTTCAGCATCTCTTGGTGTTAGTGCGTAGATCCGCGCTTGCGTGGTATTTCTTTGCTGGCCGTCTCGAGATGTAGAGACCCAAATTCAGAAAATAAATAAAGAAAAGAGAAGGGAAATTAAAAAATAATAAAATAGATGAGCTCGTCGATGAGGCTCCTTTTCTTGTCAACGAAGTCTCTTCTGTGGCTCGGTGACGAGACGCAGGGACCTGTCAATGAGAAGATACCAAGGGATTTTCGAAAATTCTGAAATCTCAGGCTCATCAACAAGGTCACTCTCTCAACCACAAATGACCTTCTTCAGCTCATCGATGAGAACTTCAACTCGTCGATGAGGCTAGTCGGGTCAACCTAGTTATAAATAGAATATTCATTGCTTTATTGCTAAGTTATCCCAATTCTCTCTCTCTCTCTTTAGAACACGAACGAACCCTCTCTCTCTCTCTCTCTAAGATTTCGTGTTGTCTGTTGCCGGAATCAACAATCCGACATTACTACGTGGATTACGAGGAGAAGCTCTACAGTTATAGCGGATCAAATCTTCGATTTGAGTATTTTCGGGTATTTCCCTAAAATTGAAGTAAGGATTTGATTTCGTTTTTGGTTCGGTAGATATGTAGTAGTTGGGATTATAGTGAAGTATTGTTCTTCGGTTTTTAGGTTTCGGGGATCTCGTGTCGTTGTTTTGGATCGATTCGTTTGTATTTCAAATTTTGGGATTACGATAAGGAAATTTGTTTACATAAGTTGTTTTTAGAAAACGAAACCGCTAGATGTGTAGCTTATGTTTTTATGCACACATTGACTGCTTATTTGCAAAGTTTTACTCAATATAGATACCGGTTTTTCACAATTTTTCGGTTTTGGTAAAAATAAGGTTTTTGGCATATGATCTCCAAATTTATTAAAATTACTTTATTTGCACTAAAACTAAAGTAGGAGATGCTTGAAACTCTTAAATTTCAGCAGAAATGATATTTTACGAACCCATTTATATGAAATGTATACTTGATCAATTAAGTGTGATATACGATATGAATTGAATCTATACTGATTTGAAATGTATGTATATGAACTATGGGAATTAAGGTTCCAGGTGGTTATAAAAAAATGCAAAAAATAAGTGTCAGTTAGATATCGTGCCAAGTATGAAAAAAGGGTAAAATCGAGAGGTTACGAGCTGATTCTTACCACAGTATAAATGAAAGTATGCATGAATGAGATTGTGAAAATACTGAAATTGCACAGATTATTATGTTTTAATGTAAATTATATAGATGATATTGGGACCACAGCTTGTTACACAGAGCATAAGAAACTCAATAGTATATAAAGCCTTAAAAAGCTTATATTATGTAGGCTCGGTACCATTGCCAAAACAGAGGTACAGTGCAACCACACGCAGTTATTTTTCAGTGTGGGTATCTAGTAGTCAGCTTGGTAAGAAGGGCCACTAGTCAAAAGGGATTAGGGTGGTGATGGCCAAGTCGGGCTGCAGTATATTATGTTGCCTGACAATACCTGCACGAATAGGGCTCGATCAGTGCTTTCTTATCGCACAACCCTTTCCATGGGGAGTTATTAGCATAGTTATGATAGTTTCAAGCTGGACGGTGTTCTAAATATGCATACAAATGATTTAAAAGCTTTAATAGGCAAAGTCACAGGTTTGAGTACCGGGTGGAGGGATTGTACAGCGTATGGGCCTACACCCTACCCTAACCTCAAAAACTCTCACTTGTAATGATGCTAAGTTTTCTATTATCAGGAATTTATATATGTATTATATATATATATATATATATATATATATATATTACAGTATTAGGAATGTGTAATTTATGTAACTGTTTTCAAACAAGAATATAACTGTACAGTCACACACTAATGTAATATCTTACTTCTTACTGAGAAGTGTCTCACCTCAATCTTACAACCTTTGTTTCAGGAGTTACAGGAAATCGGTCCTACTCTTCTAGAGAGATTGTGGAGCGTATAGTCTTGTCAGTTAACGTAAGTTTCTGTATGAGTACTGGGTTGTTGACCTGGTTGGTTTTTGGGAATGTAATAGCGTTTATGTTTTACGTATGGATGAATGTATGTGAGGAACAATTAGATACTCTAGTACGTCCATTAGAATCCATATGAATGTTTGTGTTTTCCGCACTGTATGAGAGTACAGATCATTATGAAATACCCGAATGTCCCTATTTAGGGCAGGTAGATATGTATGTTATCAGGATTTGTGTAGGTTATGTATGTATAGTAGTACTCTGGGGCCGTATAAAGGGTCGAGGCGTTACATGGGATGCCTGACTGTTTTCACGAACTGGTCTATAGAAGGTGTATTTTTTAGTTGTGCTCGATAGGTTTGTGCAACGTGGCCGGGTCTATCGCACTGGTAACAGACATTCCTTCCAACTCGGCATTCTTCGGAATGTCTCCGGTAACACCTTGGACAAGGAGGGCGTGATGGATTACCATGTTCAGCCCGATCTCCCATTCCCTGTCTTTGGCCTCCACTGCCCCCAAGCCCCTCACTGGTACTTGGCTGGAATCCAGGAGGCGTGAGCCTCTTCCTCTAGTTCAAGTTCATAAACTCCTTCGCCTGGGCATCTCTGGTGGAAGAGTAAATGTATCAATCATAGAAAATTTCCCTAAAATGGTTCCATGTTAGGGTTGCTAGTTTGGGCCTTTGTTCTTCGAGTAGCTTCACTGACATCCACCAATGCTTGGCCTCCCCTAGTCATTTTAAAAACAACATACAAAACCTTATGCTCGTCTGCACAACAGAGACTTGCCAATATATCCTCCATCTCTTAGAGGAAATACATGAATGAATGACCTAATTAAATATGGATACATAACCCAATCCAAGATACATGCTCTTTTCTAAGACAATAAATAAAATAATTATATAAAATACACTAACAATATGATTAATAAAATAATAATATTAAAATACACTAACAAAGGAAAACCATAAAACTATATGGAAAGTATATATTTTTGGAGGGAGAATCACAAACTTGACATGATTTCAAAAAGATTGGAGAACATCCAGACATCGCTTCATGGATGTATTACTCCAAAATAACTTGAAGAGATTGCAAAAACCAATCAAGTTTTTATTAAAACTTATGCAAATCCATTTATTTTCATGAAAAAAGTTAATCTTTTTTTTTTTGTAGAGAAACCATGAAAATTCTAAACAAATTGATCAATCAATGTCCATAAATGTGCTCTTTATGTGTAGATACGCCAACATATTGAAGTTTGAAAGCAAATCAAGAGAGGGCACTCTCAGAATTTGCTGGTCGACCAATTATAGGGGCTGATCGACCGTCTGTAGCCAATGACTATATTTTCAAATGAGGAAAGGCTCGATTGACCACCTACATAAGCCAATCGACCGCCTATATAAGCTGGTCGACTGCTTGAACATGCATCTCAAAAATGACATGAAATTTTGGCATTTAAAAATACTTTTTTTTATCTACAACTATGATAAAAACATGTTCGACAATATCTAGCATGGATTTTTTCCATGAGAAAAGTAGAGAAATCATGAAGTATAAATCATAATATTCAAAGATGCAAAAGTATGCTTCAACGTGCCAAAATTCATAAAACGAATAGAAATGAATGAAGTAAAGGGTAAAGGGTTAGTCATTGACCTCTTAAAAGAATGAACCTTTGTAGATCAAGTGGAAGACCTCTCACTTCGAATCACTCTCTCAAAATCCCTTTTAAAAGAAGAGGATTGTGGTATCTCTCCTTTCTTTCCCTCAAATGAAAATCTCCTTATAATCTATGACTATGCCTTGAAATCCTTACCTTATCCCCACTTGGATGTCTTAATCTCTTCCTAAGAGGGTCCTTTTATAAACCTTAAATAGAAGGCGTGGAAAACTCGTTTTGAATTTGAATTTTGAAAATTCATATTTGAAAATAACTATCAATAATCACCAACCATCAACTGCCACTATTAGAGGTTGACATGTGTCATTAATGGGACATACGAAAAACTCAAACTCTCAAACCAATTGCGTGCAAACAAGTCAAAATTTTGAATATTGTTTAGATCTATTGACTGCCTTCAGAGGCTGGTTGACCGCTTGTTCGTGGCTCGAAAGCAAAGAAAAGCAGGGAAGATTGGTTGATCACCCTAAGAGGCCAATCGATTGCCTAATGAAACATTGTGCTTTCTCTTTATTTCCTTTTGATTCTTACATATTTTGGGCTAAAAGTTTTTTGGTTGAAAAATGATTGTCAACAACTACCCTTCTTTTATTAAAATATTTGAATTAAGATGTTAGAAAAAGATAGAGATATCATTTTTGATCAAACTCCAACAAGAGAATGTATATTGCTTCATTATAACTTAATCATTACCTTGGCCAAGCACTTTCAAAAAAAATTTGAAACCGTCAAAACTTGTTCTTACTTTTACATTATTCTTATACGCTTCTCCAAAAATGCTTTCTTCCTTTGTATTCTTTTTGTCACTATCAATATGTGCAGACCAAGATCCAATGCCTCGATAAGGAATGACTATCCAAAGAATATTGTAAATGTCCTTTATCTTGCACTTTATAAGTTCACAAAGTCATCACTAACCTTTTTTACCTAGGTGTGGTTAGCTTCACCTAATTATTATTGATTTATTGGTCTTTAGCTAATCCTAGAGTCCAAAGAATCAATAGTCTCTAGTCTATGTTCAAAAGCTATGTTGAGAGTTTAATTATGTAAAGGAAAGGTGTTAGACACTCCTGCACACCCATCCTTTTAGATGGTACCATGATAAGCTCAAATTGTTCAAATATTAATCAAGGTGGTCATTGAATCTTTGTTTAATGAGGTTACCTTTCCTTTGAGTATTGTTTCACCTTACAACCATCGAACCACTCGTTTGAGTTGTGAGGCTTCCCTCACCATGAGAACCACATAAAGAACAATATGTTCCTCGAGGATCCATCATTGGATTCATTCATTAAGTTTTATGACATTGGAAAATATGGTTTTATCACCTGGATCACACAACATGTGACATTATGTTCAATATCAAATTGGTACTAAATATACATCACATTTGTATGACATAATACAATGCTATAACAAAAAAGAGAGTTCAGTGAATTTATTTACCATGCCATTAAATATTATTTTACCTTACAACATCGGGCAACTCATTAGTGTCATAAGGCTTCCCTCACCACATGAACCAAACAAAAAACAACATATTCTTTAGGGACACATAGTTGGATCTATTAATTGTTTTAAAGTTTTCAAAATGTTCAATACATGCTCATATTAGATAATAAATGCAAGTCATCTCACTATAAAGTAAACCATATCATGGTACACCACCCATATACATTATTTAACCTATGTATACACTTTCAATCAATGCATACTTCAAAGGGAACATTCATGCTCTCATATATTAGAAAGAGTGAGCAAAAAAAATAAAGAATTGAGAGATCGACCCAGACTTTACATTTTTTATGTTCTTACATTTAAATTAAAATGAAAAGCTATTCAAAACACTTGAAAACCCTAAAAATAGAGTAGAAACACTATTAAATTTTTTTTTGGGAAAATATCAAAATCTTGATGTAATTTTTATGAATTTTTTTTAATTTATTAAAGGTTAAAAATACAATAAAATAAAATAAAAATTAATAAAAGATACCAGAGAGGTCTAAAAATTAATATAAAAAATCCTAAAAGTTGCAAAGGGGCCTCCTAGATCTCCCAAATAGAAATTCAAAGAAAAACCTAAAAGAAAACATATATTTTTTAAAAAATAGAAACATCTCAATTAGGAGAAAAAATAAAAAATAAATAAATAGTAGATAAATAAAATAAATTAAGAAAACATTTTTTAAATAAAATAGAAATATATTTTTGTTGCCCCTATTTTTTCATAATTTTTTTTATATCAAAAGCATTTTTTATCAATTTTTTAAAAATTAAATGGATTATTAAATAAAATAAACAAATTTAAAAAAATGAACTAGTTGATCAGTCAACGTGGTCCAAGGGGAGCACAGCACAACCCACGCATGCAGGAGGGGTCGCTGGCCGGAGTTACTATTCCAGCGTCGTCTTCGGGGACTCGCTGTATATATATGGGGAGGGAAGAAGGATCCCTATCATATTCAGAAGGTAAGTTGAATGAAAATCACAAGTAATAACAAAAGACAGTGTGTTTCCCTTACAGAAAATAAAAGAATAAATAGTTATCCATCACCAAAATATATATATATATATATATATATATATATATATACACACACACACACATATGCATACAGCTACTACTAGACGTCCCAATAATATAATCCTGATTCCATTTTTATAGCTGCTTCCTTCCATGCTACTATTATCTATCCATATTTTCCTCATTTTGCATTTACAATGGTGTTTTTTGGATTGTTAAGACTATCTTAATTAACACCACACCTGCAATTGGTGTCTCATACAGCACAATGGTTTAATAATAAAACTAATTATTGGGTCTACCTTGCTCTTAACTAAGAGGTGTCTACAGCTTCATTTTGATAGATTTCAGAAGCTATTACTATTATTATTACTCTTTAATTGTCTTTTAATAGAGTGATCACTTGTGGAAAATGTTCTTTTTTTTTTTCCCATTTTTTTCAAAAAATTGACAAAAAACTCAGTAATTTTTTCAATTTTACAAACTTTATATAAAAAACTGGAAAGGAATATAAGACTGCATTCAGGAAAAGCAATTACCTTCAGTCATTTTTAAAAGCTTAAACCATCAAATCATCCCAAATGCAAAAATATACTAGGAGGAACAATAACTAGGCATGTGTTCTGAAGCAATATGAAGCACAATAAAGCAGCCGCACTTGAGGTCTTTTAAATTATGGCGGGGTAACTCTGGAAGACTCCAAAATATCAGGCAAGCCAGAAACAAGAACCAGAGGGAGAAGACAAAACTGGGTTTCCAGATTATCGCTTCTTGGAGACACCGACAGTCTTTCCTCTACGCCCAGTGGTCTTGGTGTGCTGCCCACGCACACGAAGACCCCAATAGTGACGGAGACCTCTGTGGTTCCTGTACCATTGTCAAAAAGCAACATGAGACCTCCCCTTCCCTGTATCAATATACAAATATGGATCATGTCAAAACATAAATTAAGACAAACCTGATCTTCTTTAATCGTTCAAGATCGTCCCTCAGTTTCATGTCCAACGCATTGGAAACCACTTGGGAATACTTCCCGTCTTTGTAATCCTTCTTCCTGTTCAGAAACCAGTCTGGGATTTTGAACTGGCGGGGATTTGCAACTATAACCATAAGGTTGTCAAGCTCAGCAGCTGATAGCTCACCAGCTCTACAAGTGACACATTACACCAAAACATCAAAATCCCAGGAAACACAAATTTGCAACAATTTAAACCACAACTGTAGCACCATGATAATCTTCACCAGATCGCCATCAAAACACATTAAAAATTATGTAAGTCACAACTAAACAATTGGGCGGCAACATGAAACAGAAGATATTAAAAGAAATAAAAAGAAATTAAGGGGCAATGGGGGCGGGGGGCTACCTCTGCTCCACACAAAGCTGACTACTGAAAAATGGCACACACTTGACTATTTCGACCAAAAGTGGAAATTGATGAGCAAAACCAGTTGGCGTTGCATATATACCGGTTTCTCCCAGGTTCCTTAAATTCTTTTTGTTTCCCATTTAGAGAATGCTGCATACGTTAAGAAGGGGCATGGAATTACCTGATGTGAAACCCAAGAAGCCTAAACCAAAGTAGGAACTAACGTTTATTTAGCCCCAAGGTGTTTGATTGGGGCCACAGAATTTATCAACATTCCTAAAATAATAGACCATGCCTTGTGCTAGACTAGGCTGGAGGAATCACTCATAAAATCCAAATTCCAGAAAGCTCCTCATACCTAATAGAATATATACACATGCACTTGTGAGCATAGTAGTCAAAAGCGCGCCCGAGGTGCACCTAGGCACAAGGCGCAGTGGGGCGACGAGGCTAGGGTTAATGTGAGGTGACCTTCAAAAGGCACAGATGCCTACACTGAGGCTCCAGGCACAGTGAGTGGCACGTGAGATATCTGACCTTTTAACTTCATTTTTTTAACCTTTTAAAAAAGAAAAGGTAGCCAGACTCGAACCAGCCCCAGTCCTAGCCCTAGCCAGGGGCTTTGACTCAAACCAGCAGGTCCAGGCTTCATTTTCGAGCCATTGAACCAACATGAAACCAGCAGTCCAGGCTGCATCTTCACATCTTCGAGCCTTCACCAGCAAGAGAGTCATCGCAGGAGCCCTTCATCTTCCAGATTCGATCCTTTGAACCAACACAATCTTCATCCTCAAGCCTTCGAACCAGCACAACCTCGAGCCTTTGAACTAGTACAATCTACGTCCTCAAGCCTTCAAACCAGCACGAAACACCTTCATCTTCAAGTCTTCGAGTCTTCAGCAGCAAGAGAGCCTTCGAACTTCTCCGTCTGCTTCCGCTTCTGCTTCTGCTGCTGCTTCGTCTTCTTCTTCCTCTTCTTCTCAGTGTTTTGCTACTGCTTCTTCTTTGTGTTCCTCAGCGCTCAGTATTTTGCTGCTACTGCTTCCTGGTTAAGTTATAGATTAACTTGCATTAGGCCACTATGTTGATGCTTTGGGGCCTTCGGCTTGGCAATTTCATTTCCTTTCTAATTTGAAGCTTGAACTCTTGCATGTGTAATTACTTATGTTGAACTATGTTTGTTTCACTTGGAACTTGGTATTTGGTTGTCATAATTTCTGTGTGTTTATGTTTTGGTATTGAATATTTGGCATTTTAAATTATAATATTACTATTGATGTGTTTTCATATACTAATTACCCATCAAATAGGCCTTGTACAACATTTTAATAATTGTGCGCCTCACCTTTGTGAGGCAAGCACTTTCGCCTCGTGCCTCGGCTCCAAGTACCCTTTGCGCTTCAATGGGCCTTGCACCTTTGGCTACTATGCTTGTGAAAGAAAACATTGCAGCATGACACTAGTGGATTCCTAAGAAAAGGAGCTTGCTTGTTTCTCAAGCAAAATATTGCAAGATCTTACATTATTAAAATATTCAAGATATCATAATTTAATACTACACTAGCTAACAAACTTCTGGATCTAAATTTTGTTCAAGAATCAAGGTAAACGGATTAACTGATTCCTTTTGCCCTTTCGAGCTGGGCCACACCATTCTCCTGCACTTAGTTTAAATTTGGGGAAAAAAAATCCCTGAATTTTGAGAATAAAGTTGATGGCAAGTTTGAATTTTCCATGAATTATGAGTAAAGTAGATAATAAGTTCAAAACTTCCACGATCATCCTGTTGAAGACTGTTGAACCTTCTTGCCTTCTTCGCAATGGGCATACAATTACACCAACAAAGACATGAAAAGTGTAGATTAAGCACGCATGGGTGAAAGGAATCATCATAATGAGAACAAAGACTCATGTCAGCCGGAACTCAAAGGGGACAAAAATCATCATCTTGAAATATTGGATTTGAGAATATGTTGCTAACAATTAATTCTTCAATGGAAACAAATTGTTCCTCAGCTAGCTGCCTTTCTTTGGCTCAAATTCAATAGACCAGTTGCTTCCTTCTATATAAACATGTATTTTCAGACCATATTGTGTTGAAAACAATCTTGAAATCATTGATGGATGATGGCAATTTTCCAAGAATAATACCGATGTAGGACAAGATGCAAGACCTTGGGTGGATCCTTGCTGGAAAATAATTAAGAGTTGGGTCAAGGGGTTTAGTTAATAGGTTATTATGTGTGTTTAATAGTAATTAGTATAATATTACGTGTATTTGTGGGTTGTTTGTAATATTTGTGCAATTTTGGGGGTTTGTTTGTAATTCATATAGTTTTAGGGCTATGTGTGTAATTTTATATGTTTAAGATTTCTTATAAATAGTGTGTGAAAGTCATGTTGTAGGCAGTCGTTGATCAAGATAAGTTTTCCCGCTGGTATCTCCTCCCTTCCCCTTCCTCACTTATAATTTCTCCTTGGCTTCAGAACCTTGATGCTACGTCTGCATCAAATACCCTCATCAAACACTGGTTGCTTGCTCCATCCTAGTGGTAAGCAACAATATTTGATAGAATGGCTAATTGAACATGGTTAAATCTCCCATTGGGAAAAAACTTGGCTCCATACAAATTGATCCAGTTTAATTCCGTGAGAATTTTGATCAAGGGCAATTGAAAATATTAACATTGCTAATCACATAACTCAAGGACCAGTTATTGTACGCATATTGGAGAGCTATTTTTTTGGAAGATATTTCATAATTAGAAATTTTTATGAATAAATGATAAAAAGGCGTATTCCATTAGTTTTTTTAAGGCATAACTTGATTTATAAATCTTCAATCAATAAATTCTAAACTATGTCTAAGGTAAGGAAGTTAAAATGCTTCTTTGGAAGTTTAATTAATTTATACACAGAAAAAGGTAACTATTAAATTCACTGTCATGCTCCCTCCTTTTATCCCCCAAATTCAGTAGGTTTGTATTTTGAGTATTTAGAATGGAGCAGAAGATAACAGGAACACTCAGATCCGGATATCAATCTCCCCCTCTGAAAATGCAAAACTCTAAACTGGGGAAACTTTTAACCCCCCCCCCCCCCCTCCATTCCCCTTCTTTTCACATCTCTCCGCCTCCTCTCAAAACACATTATCCTGATTATTGAAGGCAACAATTACTCCAAAATTACATATTGATGGTGTGTATCAACATTCCAATAGACCACATCAAAACTAGATTTAACTTTGAACAAATTCACATTGAATGACGCATTCACATCAAAGATGCCGGCAACAAACCAAAAGGGAAAACCCCAATACTCTGTTTGATAGCTAATGAAATGCAGGAGAAAAAATAAAAATAAATCAAATCACTCTTTAGTTCATGATATGTCAAAAATAACAACCATAACTCAACTTAGACCAGTAACACTACTTGCATTAATCGAGGGAAATGTTCCAGTGTGTGAAAACCAAAACAATAGCCTCAAAACTTGATCACTTTGTGCCAAGTTCCAGTAATTTCTGAGCACGTAAACAGATCGACGAAACCAGTAGAAAAATTAAAATAAAATTAACCTTTTGTTCATGTCGACATCGGCTTTCTTGCAGACGATGTTGGCAAAACGGCGACCAATACCTTTGATGGAAGTAAGGGCAAACATGATCTTCTGCTTTCCATCCACGTTCGTGTTTAGTACACGAAGAATGTGCTGAAATTCTTCATTCGCAACGAGCGACTGCGACAAAAAAGAAAAGGAAATAAACACTGAACAACATAAGCAGAGAGAGAGAGAGAGAGAGAGAGAGAGAGAGCGCGCAGTTTGCTGAAGAACTGACCATGGCTAGCGTTTCAGACTGGCTCCGCAAGCAGCTCTCTTCGCGTGCTTTACGACGGCTCTGAAGAAAAGAGATGCTGCGGAGGGTACCCAGTGCAAACCCTAAAAATGAAGTGAAGTTTTATATGTCAAGCTGACCGGTGGTTCTTAACTTTGAGGCCGATCCATTGACGGAGCCGAAGAGTGTTTTACCGAAATATTAATATTTTAATCAATTAAAACTTCTCAACTATTATTGGACAAAAAGATTTATAGAAAATGGATTTTTTCATTCAAAATATTTGAACCGTCACCATCCAATCATTTCAACAAAGGAGTTAGGAAATTACATTTCCTTAGTATTAAGAAAATTAACTTATGAAAAATGGTTATTAACTTTCTATATTTTTATAAATCAATTTTTTATAAGTCAGTTTTATATACAAAAACCAACTCATGGAAAGTCAATTTCTATTTCTCTCCTACTCATCCACTTTATTCTTTCTTCCTCTTTAGCACGAACCAAGCTCCCTCCTCCCTCCTTCTCTTCCTCCTTGCTATTGCCTCATCACTCTACTCTCCAGCGGTCACTGAGCACCACGGAAGTAGACTATGAAAGTTTTTCATTGAGAAGAAGAAGCATCTATCAATATAAATTTTCCTTCATCTTCAAATCAGGTAATCCAAAATTATCCTCTCCTCATTCAATTTGAAGTTAAAGTTCCCTCTAATTTTGTGTTGAATGTTATAGTAGAAGCAGTCAAACATTTGGAGTTTGAGTTTTGATTTCTTACATTAATTTCATTGTTATTTAGGTATTTTATGATTAGGGTATATTTGTGTTAATGTATTTTTTGAGATTAGGATTTATATATGTGAAGTGAGATTTGTTAATTATTATTGTGATTTAATCATAATATTTATTATTATGTTGTAAATTTGTATTTTTGATTACATGTGAAATTATTATTTCGACTTTGATAATATATTATTGTCAAAATAATAGTTTTAAATGACTTCAAAATGATTTTTTGTTGAAATGTTTTTAGATAGAAAGTTGATTTGCAACAGATAAAAGTTAATATTTGTGAAATTTTGTTATTGAGGTATTTTTTTTGTTAAAAAAAGTAATTTCTATTAAAAATAAAAATTTTGAAGATAAAAATAATTTTTAAGTTGCGCTTAAATTCTGTTTTTATAAGAAAATAATAATTAAATAAGTTTAGTTTAAATTTGGAATAACAATAATTTGATTTGAAATTAGTTATTTGGTAAAATATATTCAATTAAAAAATTAGTTGTTACTAGAGAAATAATTTTTTATTTTGTCAAATTAAAATAGTTTCTAAGTTGTTATTAAATTTTCTGTTTTCTGAGAAAAAAAGTATTACATTGGTTGACTTAAAATTTTAAATACCTTCATTTGTTTTCAAATTACGCACTTAAAATTGTTGATCTAGTATGATCGGCCAGCCATTATTAGGTCCCGCTTTAAGGCTGCACAACCTAATCATGTGGTAATAAGACATGACATCAGCTAACTATCCATCCTAGATGTTATTTCAGTATTATACAATTATATAAGATGATTTTCATGTATAGAAATCTAGTGTGCTTTATTATTATATGACAATCATGTTTTACTCAGTTTTACTACAGACAAATTTTACCAAATATACTTATTATACTATTTATATGTATAACACAAAATTGCTTATAACGTCATACAGTGATGTTAGTTTATTTCCCTTACTGAGAGGTGTCTCACCCCAATTATATAAACATTTCAAGAAATCCAGGTAGAGGAACAGATAGAGCTCCACGACGGTAGAGTCCGACTGAACTACCCTATCAGAAGGGTGAATTGTAAAGCCAAGGTTGGATTTATTTTTGATAAGTGACCCTAGGTTACTTTTTAATCTTTTTGTGGATGATTGTATATATATATAACAGATATTGGTAAGACTCTAGTATTGTGATTGGTTGGATGATATGTTTGTAATTACGTTTTCTGCTGCTTAGGTATCAGAGTTGTATTTCAGGTATATCTTCGGTACCCATGGGTTCAAGTTGATTATGTTTTATCAACTGAATAGGATTATTATATTAAATGTTGTTATGAAAAAAAAAAAAATGATTACGGTAAAATAGGCAGGTCGTTACACATAGAATATGGAAGTTCAGGGCTTTAAAATATTCAAACTAGTGATGAAGCTTAAAGCCATGAATGGTCCTTTAAAGATGCTCAATGCCACACATTTTTCTCACATTACTGCTAGAGCAAACAGGGTCAGTGAGGACCTCAAAATTGCCCAACAAAATTTGCACAATGACCCTGGGAATGTGGATTTACAGAAAAAGATGGTAGAAAAAAGGGTGGCTGCAGAATAGCTGGAAAAAGCCAACAGGTGTTTTCTATCTCAGCAAGCTAAAATTAAATTTTTAAATAACAGTGATAGGAGCTCCAAATTTTTCCATGCCCTAATGAAAATGCATACGGCCAAAAACCATATTTCTAAATTGATGAAAGGGGATGGGGAGTTTACAAATTCTTTGAATCAAGTTGCTGAGGAATTCTTGAACTTCTTTAAAAAATTTGTTGGGTTCTGAGTCTTGAGTGTCTTCCTATTGATCCTGAGATCATTGATAGAGGATAGACATTGAGTGATGAAGAAGCTGATCTGATGGTGAAGGAGGTTTCTAATGAAGAAATTAAGAAAGCACTGTTTAGTATTGGTGATGATAAGTCTCCTGGGCTGGACGGGTACACTACAAAATTGATGTAGGACGGGGTAGGGTAACCTAGTCCTACGGGTTTCAACCCTCGATCAACACACATAAGACACTTTAAAATAAGAATTGAATCAATCAACTTACACAAGATAAATCATGCTTTATCACACTTGTCCAAGGATTTTGAAAAGGCCTATAGTTTGATTCGAAATTCAATCCCAAATGGTTCTTTCACAAATCAATCAAGTGATATGCTTATGAAAAGGTTATTCAATCATTCAAGAAAATAAGTCTATGTTAACACAATCATATTCCCACAATTGACAAGCAAATGTATGTGTAAATACTGAGAATTTAAGTTTCTGGGGAACTTCAGTCGACTAGGGAAGGAGGGGTCAGTCGCCTGGGGATTTAAATTCAATTTCTGGGCTGGCAGAATAGGGTCAGTCGACTGGGCTCTTGGGGTCAGTCAACTGATTGAGATTTTTGAAGAGATACCGAGAGTTGTAACAGGTTCAGTCGACTGGGCTTTGTGTGTCAGTCGACTGACTGAATGTTTGGGAGATACCGAGAGTTAAAATTTGGTTCAGTCGACTGGGCTTTTGGGGTCAGTTGACTGAACAGTGGGGAATGGAGATAAAAATGGGATTTTTAAGCGTTTTGCGAAACGGGGGCTTATGGGGACTTAAACAAGGATCTCAAACAAAGTTAGGGATGGATTAGGATGGGTATTACCATGTGGAATCGTTGGACATCTTACCGATGATCAATGAACACGAATCAAACCAAGAAATCCTTAAGATTGCGGTGAAACGGTATAAGTGTTTCCATTGAGGTTCGTCTGTGGATGTGATGGCGTGGGAGGATCAGAGATGGTGAAGACATGATGGATAGATTGTTGGTCTCACACCAACTGATCTCTGAGGAGAACGTCGTAGCCTCTCGCCACTCAATCTCAAGGATCGGAACAAAGCTCAAAGCTTTCTCAAAGGGAGAACCTTTCTTTCATTCAATGATAATACTAAAACTATTTTCCAGCATTTACAATAGTAATATATATAGGGAAAAGAAAGACCTAGTAATAAATGACCTAAATGTCCCCATACAAGCATGGGAGACAACTCACTTAATGTTCATAAATTAACTCACATAAATCTCTCACAAATTAAGTACTTAACAACTCATAATGCAATTAATTAAATATAAATAAATTTAAAATGGAGATCCAAGCTATGTGGGGCCTAGAGTAGCCATGTAGGGCCTAATAGGGTCTTGAGCTCGGAATCACAACTCGGGCTTCTTTATTCTGAAAAGTCTTCAAGTATCTCCATAAGTTCCTTCAATGGCTAGCAAGTACAGTGGACATCTGGGGGTCATCCACGTGTCACCATTTTGGAAAATGAAAGGGGAAGTGGTTGTCGATCCCCATAAAACTCTGGGTGGTGATGTTGTGGCAGCAGTGAAGGAATTTTTCCTAAAGGGTAAGTTGCTCAAGCAATTAAATCATACGGCCATTGCTGTAATTGCCAAATCACAGCATGCTAATTCAGTGCATGATTACAGACCAATATAATGCTGCAATGTAATCTGTAGGATCATTTCCAAGATTACTGCATATAGGATAAACCCAGCTCTGGAGAAGCCTGTGAATCCAGCTCAGTCTGCCTCTGTGAAGCAAAGACGTATGATTAAAAACATCTATTTGGTCCAAGAGTTCGTTCAAAAATATGCTAGAAAAAGAATATCACCTAGATGCATGTTAAAGATAGACTTGAAGAAAGCTTTTGATTCCCTCTCTTAGAATTTTCTGAAGAGATGCTGAAAAAACTGAATTTTGCTGATAGAATGGTAAAATGGATAATGGAGTGTGTAACTTCTACTTCCTTTTCTCTCTCTCTCTCTCGTTAAATGGCAGCCCTCATGGATACTTTGTAGGGAAGCAGGGACAGAGACAAGGGGACCCTTTATCCCCAATCCTTTTTGTATTATGCATAGAGTATCTTTCAAGATTGCTGGAATCTCTCGGGGATTATGATGAATTTAACTTCCATCCACGGTATAAGGATCTCAAAATAACCCATCTAGCTTTCGCTGATGACCTTATTCTGTTCTCTAGAGGGGACATATGGTCAGTTAGAAAATTGATGGACTTTTTGGAGAATTCTCGAGTTGCTATGGGCTGAAAGCTAATCCCTCGAAGTCTAATATATATACTGCTGGATTGGGTGGCCATGAGCTGGACAGTATTAGAAGCCTAACTGGTTTCACTTAAGGATGTTTTCCTTTTCGATATCTGGGTATTCCATTAGCTTCTTCTAGGCTTAATGCTACCCACTACTCTCCTTTGATTGCAAGAATTGATAGTATTATTGGGTTATGGCCAGTAAAGACTCTGACCTATACTGGAAAACTTGAATTGATAAAATCTGTGGTTCAAGGTACAGAATGCTTTTGGCTCTCGATTTTTCCAATTCCTGTGGCTGTCCTGAATCATGTGGTTAGATTGTGCAGGGTCTTCTTATGGGGTGGAAGATCAAAGCCATTGGTGGCATGGAAGGAGGTGTGCCTGCCAAAGAAAGAAGGTGGACTGGGTGTGTTTGACTTGAAAACTTGGAACAGAGCTTTGCTTACAAAAACATTATGGAACATTCATATGAAAAAAGACACACTATGGTCGAAATGGATCAATCAGGTTTACCTTAAAGGGAAAAGTGTTTGGGAAGCTTCGACAAGGCACGATGACTCTCCCTTATTCCAAAAAGTGATGAAGCAAAAAAAAAAAAACTTACTGATGTAGCAATGTGGAGGCAGTGGGGGTGCTGAACAACAGCTCAGATTGTGGTCCTCAAGTGATCAGTTTTCTTGTCAGGATGCTTATTAGTTTTGGAGAACTAAAGGAATCACTAGACCTTGGCATGCTCTGATTTGGAAAATGGGTTGTACCCCTAAGCGTTCATTCATTTTATGGTTGAGTGCTAAAAATAAGTTGCTAACAAGTGACAAGCTCTCGGGTGATGCAAAGGACAAGCCATGCCCCCCTGTGCAGTGCTGAAGTAGAGAGTGGAACACCTATTTTTCAAATGCAAGGTAAGTTCAGAGGTTTGGAATTACCTAAGGGGTTGGCTTGGATGGAAGCTCTCCATGACATCGTTGAAAGCAGCATTGAAATGGCTTCATAAGGAAGTTAGAGGATCTAGATTCCAAACTATAACAAAAAGAGTCTGCTTGGCCTCAACTATTTATGGGATTCAGCATTTTAGAAATATGAGAAAATTTGAAGGGAAGGTTACACAAATTGATACTATTATCAAACATATCCAGATGCATGTTTATAGAACTGTTTATGAGAAATTCCATAGAGGAGCTGAGGAGTTGATTTATTTCCCTTGAATGTATTATGATTGTCTGAATGGTTGTTTTGCCGCAGGGTATACCAAGGCTAGATTGTATATAGGACTATCCTTTCATGTATGATGTTTGAATCCTGGAGATGCCCAATGTACTTGTACATAATTTTTTTGAGGAATATATTTACCTCAACCAAAAAAAAAAAACACAATTACTACACGTCCCAATGTAATATCCTTGATCCATTTTCATAGCAGCTTCCTTCCGTTGTTATTTTCATATTTTCCCTCTCCGGATTTTCAATGGCTTGTGTTTTGGATCAATGCGCCCACACAACAGAGTCTTAATTAAAACTGCACCCGCAGTTAGTAGGTCACACAACACATTGTTTTAATTATAAAACCAATTATTAGGTGTGCATTATTGATTGGGCGTTCTTAAATCCTTGTAGCATTTCTGTCCTTATCTTTGTACCAAACTTCCAAGAAATGTGAGTATTTTTTATCCTAATTTCTATATAATTTTTTAAAAAAATATTAGAAAACTTAATTATTTAAAAATCTAGAAATAAAGGATAAGATTTATTTTATGCACCTAAAAAAATTTATTTTCAATATTTTTGTACAAATTTTGAAAAACTAAAATTAAGCTAACATTTTTATAGTTTTTTCAAAAAAATTTATTTTCTATAGTTGCACGAGCCCTTATTAATATTATTATTTAATGGAGTTACATAAGCTGCATGCATCCACTGCACAGGATGAATTGTCTCTGCTTATCTGATGCATCCTATTTGTGTCGTCTTAGAGTGTGTGTTTAAATCTAGCATAAAAAAATGCATTTTGCTGGGCTCTCTGATTTCATTAGACGTGTGATTTCCTTCTTGATTTCGTTTAAAAAAACTTTTTCATCCTTGAGCCTCCTGGGCTCGTTTCCGCCCTTAGACTCTTGAATTTACCCTTCTTTTGAAATTGTGGGATCAACTTCAAGGGACATAGGATTAGTCACGTGAACCATAAAACAGACGCGTGGATACCCGGTGCGCATTCCAAAAGTGTAATAACAAAAAATACTCTTTCCTGTTTTAGATGTTGCGAAAAAAAAAAAAAGATTCCTCTGCCCTTCCTGGTTATGTTCATTGATGCATTACCCGTGACTCCGTCTTTGGGCCAAAACTCTCAGATTCTTAACAATCCCCAAACCAAGCAAGTGGGAAAATGAGCCCTGCTTCACTTCTCTCTACTCAGATTCTGAACAATCCCCAAACCAAGCATTGGAAAGATGAGTCCCAAGTAGGCCAAACAAAACACAAACCCATGCCAAACCAACACTTCACCAAAGAAACAAATTCACAAATATTTTCCCTCATGGCAAACACCCTAATTGCCACCTTGATCAGAGGCCAACCTCACATTGTTTACAAGAGTTCATTTCCGGGAAAAAAGAAAGACTGCATCCAGGAAAAACATACGACTTCAGGCTTTTTTAAAATCTTAAACTACCAAAATATTCCAAATTGCGAAAAATATAATAGGAGGAAAAATAACTAGGCATGTATCTAAAGCAATAGGAATTACAATAAGTGCACTCATTGTTTCAAATTACGGCAGGTTTACTCTAATGGAAGACTCCAAAATAAGCAAGCCAGAAGCAAGAACAGACGGAGAAGACAAAACTTGGTTTCCAGATTATCGCTTCTTGGAGACACCAACAGTCTTTCCTCTACGACCAGTGGTCTTGGTGTGCTGCCCACGCACCCGAAGACCCCAGTAGTGACGAAGACCTCGGTGATTCCTGTACCGTTGTCAAAAAGTAATATGAAACCTGCCCTTCGTATTAATATACAAATATGGATCATGTCAAAACGTAAGTTAAGACAAACCTGATCTTCTTCAATCGTTCAAGATCATCCCTCAATTTCATGTCCAATGCATTGGAAACAACTTGGGAATACTTTCCATCTTTGTAATCCTTCTTCCTGTTCAGAAACCAGTCTGGAATTTTGAACTGACGGGGATTTGCAACTATCACCATGAGGTTGTCAAGCTCAGCAGCTGACAGCTCACCAGCTCTACAAGTGACACATTACACTAAAAACATCAAAATCCCATGAAACACAAATTTACAACAATTTAAACGACAACTCTAGCACCATAATAATCTTCAACAGATCACCATCAAAACACATTGAATTATGCAAGTCACAGCTAAACAAGCAACTTAAAACGGAATATACTAAAAAAACAAAACAAAACAAAAAAACAAATTAAGGGAAGGGGGGGCCACTTCTGCTGCACACAAAGCTGACTACTGAAAAATGGCGCACACTTGGCTATTTCAACCAAAAGTGGAAATTGATAGGCAAAATCAGTTGGCATTGCAGATATACCTGGTTTCTCTCAGGTTCCTTAAATTCTTTTTGTTTCCCAATTAGAGAATGCTGCATAAATTTACAAGGCATTTTAAGGTACATAGCATTACCGAGTATGAAACCGAAGAAGCCTAAAGCAAAGAAGAGCAAATTTTGTTTAGCTAGACTAGAACGGAGGAATCACTCATTTAAAATCAAAATTCCAGAAAACTCCCCATACTTAATAGAATATATAACATATACACACGCATTGTGAGAGGATGCATTGCAAAAAGACACTAGTGGCTTCCTAAGAAAGGACCTCGCTTGATTCTCAAACAAAATATTATAAGATCTTACATTATAAAATATTCTAAAAGAAATCATAATTAATATTACACTAATTAACAAACTTTTACAATCTAAACTCTGTTCAAGAATTAAGGTAAATGGATTGACTGATTCCTTTTGCCATTTCAGGCTATGTGACATCATCCTCCACATAATTCAAATATGATAAAAATGTACCTGAATTTTGAGAATAAAGTTGATAGTAAGTTTGAATTTTCCCTGAATTTTGAGTGTAAAGTAGAAAATAAGTTATATTTTCCACAATCAATCTTTAGGTAAAGCTGCACCTCTCTATCTTGTTGGAAGAATGATGAACCTTCCTGCCTTTTTTGCAGCATCCACTTAAATCCACAAAGAACCACAAAAAGTTTGAACTCAAGCAAGCATAATGAAAAGGGATAATCCTAACGAGTACAAAGACACATGTCAGCCAGGTATGCAAAAGGGGTAAATCATCATTTTAAAACATTAGATTTGAGGATATGTTATTAATTAACGATTATTTCTTCACTAGAAACAAATTGTTCCACTGCTAGCTGCCTTTCTTTGACTCAAATTCAATAGACCAGTTGCTTCCTTCTACGTAAATATGTTTTCCAGACCATATTGTATTGAAAACAATCTTGAAATCGCTGATAGATGATGGCAATTTCAAAGAATAATACCCTCATCAAAAGGTTGCTTGTTCCATTCCAATGGTAAAGCAACAATATTTGATAGGAATGGCCAATTGAACTTGGCTAAATCTCCCATTTGAGAAAAAAATTGCTCTATACAAACTGATGCAGTTTAAGACTCTTGAGGATTTTGACCAAGGGCAACAGAAAAGATCGACCCTGCCAATCACGTAACTTAGGGACCAGTTGGTATCACTGTCAAAAATTATGAAAACTAAAACTACAAACAAAATCTAAAATCCATAAACAAAAACTAAAAATCAAAAACCAACAACCATTAATATTTTCTAAAACTAAAAAAAAAAAATGTAAAATTTTGATTAAACAAATGCTCTTTTTTGTCCTTGAATTAAATAACAATTTTAAAAATATGATTAAAATAATACAAATACAAAATAATACAGTAAAAATATTATAAAATAAAGTTATTATAACTATTTTACTTATTATATTTCAAAATTCACTTTACAAGAACAATCTTATTGTACATAACAATTGAAAAATGTCCAAAATATTTTGCAAATAGCATTTGTTTTTTTACTTTAACTTTTTTTTTCAATTTTATGGACAATTTTTATTTTATCATATCTTAAATTGACATGATCATTTTATTTTAATTTTATTAAAACTGTTGCATAAAATGAATGATTTAATTCAAAAAAACCTAGTATTGGATATTAAAATATCTGGCAACAGGCTGCCAAAACTTCTTAAAACCATGAAACCAGCTTTTCTGCTTTTTTTTTCCGCAGACAATTGAAAAACCAACAATAGAAACAAAAAACTAGCAATGTAAACAAACGTGTACCGATCCTCAATATTAGCCAGCCTTGTGCTTGATTCAGAGATGGCTATTACTAACATACAAGCTACGAAGCAATGCAACACTAAACTGACACAAGGAGATAACAAATCCTACAAATATAAGATAAGACTTAGGAAGGACACAATAAAAACTTGACATGTATTAAGTTTTAATATTTATATAATGGCATAAAAAATTTTAAAAAGACATGTATTTAAATTATTCTCTTTTTTTCCAAAAAACAACCACATCACTTCTTCCATTGTAATCTTCACTAGTTAAATGTATTTTTTATTGGAAACCTATATTTTTGGATGTTATATCATAATTAAATTATTTTAATGAATAAATGAAACAAAGTCATATTCCAACATGTTGTCAAAGGTGCGACCGTGTGAGAGGAGTGTTTCAATACATGTCAAAGAGGCATCTAACATTTAAAATATAATTAAAAGTACCAACATATTTTTGAAGTGTCGGATATGCATAAAGAAGAGTTGAGAGCAAATATCCAAAACACACACACACACAATACTCTTATTTAGTGTTTCATGGAATACAATTATAAATTCAGTGTTTCATGGCCTATAACACAATGTTCTACAAATGCCAGACACCTATATTTTCATTCACTGATAGAATATAAATAAATGTGCACATGCATGTATATAGACGCACAAGACACTAAAAAGATATATAGAACAGTAAACAGTTTCTTCCTATGGGAAAGATCATGCTTGATTCTGAAGCAAGATACTAAGGGTCTGCTTAGTTAGAAAAAAGTTTTCATTTTCCATTTTCAGATTTATGTGATTGCAGAAATGTCAATATATTTTCCAGTTTCCCAAAATTTATATAGGAAAACTAGAAAACAATAAAAAGAGTCCTCCAACTTTCCAACATAAATTTGGAAAACTGAAAAACAAGGTTGCATTGTTGTAATTATCAGGAAAATAAAGCTGTTTTCAAGAAGTGAGCAGGGCCTAAAAGATCATCCATAGTTAAAATATGCTAACAGGTATTGGAGTTGATAAATTAGCAAATATGAAATTTTAGAAATTAAATAGAGTAATGAGAAAGCAGCAAATGGCCTAAACAAATTTAGTTTCCCATTTTGAATTCCGTTACAAATATACAAGTCCTACTTAGTTGTCACAAAATAAACATGAATTCTATTTCTCTTTTTGATATATGTATGCATATATATATATGTGTGTGTGTGTGTGTGTGTGCTTGCTAACTTCAAAAGTCAACATAAAAATTAAAAACATCATAAAGCCTAACAAAGGAAAAAGCTATTATCAGTCACTAATTGTCATGAAAGACAAATTAAACTGATAAACCAATAGCACTCAAAAAAAATTTGAACAAGACATCATTAAGAATGGGATAGATGTGTATTTTTTTTTTCTAATAATAAAAGAAATTCACTAATAAGAACAGGAGAAAAAAATACAATATTGGGAGAAAATACATGCTCTAATCAGACACTAGAGACAACTTTGAAAGGGCAGCCATGATGCCTTTGCAATAAAACAAAGAAATACCCCAAATCATTACCAAAGAAAGTGCCCAAAAAGAAGCCAAGAAAACAACTATAACCCATAACAGATACAAAGACATTGTCTTATCATTAAGGATCCTTGCATTCTCATAAAATCCACGATGTCCAAAGAAGCAGCATGTACAACACATCTTACAAAGTTCGACATTCTTACTTCTCCCAAAAACCCCCCACAACTTGACCAACATTAAGTCCTTTACTTGTTGAATTACCCGCAGCAGTCTATCCACCCAGCAAGATAGAAAAGGATGTTCATTTGTCTCATTAGACTCAAAACACATCACGAAATATCCAAGGTCTTAAATTTCAGTCAACTAAAATTTTGAAGCTCCAAAAGTATGGAAATTTCGATTTCAATGTCAGTTTCAATTTTGATTTGAAAAAATGATGGAAATTTGTAGTAAAGCATGGAATTTTTTTATGAAACTTTAGAAATGGTTAATAGATATAATAATGTAAGTTCTAGGAAAAATATATTACAAATTAATACATCTATGTTGTGTATGAGGAGAGGGTGGGCCTTGATCAATGGTAAGGTTGATCCTTCATGATTGGTTGGTCATATGGGTTCAAGTCCAAGGAAACAGCCTCTCTATATAAAAAGCAGGGGTAAGGCTGCATACTAGTGACAGTCCTCCCCTATCCTTGCAAAGTTACGAGCCTTGATGCCTAGGGAAGCCCCTTTTGTGTATGACATGCAATAATTGCAATATAATACGTGTATTAAACATATTGGGTAAATATAAATGAAATTCGTAAATCAATTAAATATTATTTTTCCCACAGATTTGGAAACCATGCCCTGTACCACGTGAGTAACTCTCAATTGAAAACTACTTCTTAGATTTAGGGAACTAACGCTGCATATCTCTAAAACAATCAGAAAAACTTGGATGGGACTTTCTCAGATTCGGGAACTATAAACGCCAAAACCCTCTTAGATAGGCAGAACAATTTGAATGAGTTGGTTGTTAGTACAACTTTTGAAGATGACTAGTTGACTACTCGGATTTGGAAACTCCAATCGCCGCAAACCTCCAAGATAGCCAAAGCATTTTGAATGTTAGTAGTCAGTACAACTAGAAAATGACTACTCGGATTTGGGAACTCTAAATCACTGCAAACCTCCGAAATAGCTAGAGCATTTTGAATGAGACCATACAGACTTTGGGAATTGTAATCGCCGCAAACATCTGAACTGGTCAAAACAACTTGAAGATGACTACTCGGATTTGGGAACTCTAATCGCCTCAAACCTCCGAGATAGCCAGAACATTTTGGATGAAACCATTCATACTTTGGGAACTGTAATCGCCGCAAACATCTGAACTGGTCAAAACAACTTGATGATGACTACTCAGATTCTTAATCTCCAAGGTAGCCAAGGCATTTTTCTTTGAAGATGACTATTTGAATACTTAACCTTCGAGATAGCCAAAGCATTTTTCTTTGAAGACGACTATTCAGATACTTAACCTGCGAGATAGCCAGAGCATTTTGAAAATGACTACTCGAATTAACAAGATAGCCAAGGCAACTTGAAAATGACTACTCTAAGGCATCCTTAAAGAAATATATTTTGAGCAAAGAGATTTAACTTGTATATTAATTGAGTTTGCCATTTGCCATGCTTGTTTTCAATTCACGTTGGAGAAGCTTGGGTTAGGAATAGTCAGGGTTGCACTTCCTATAGCATTCATTTGACAACTAATACTATTGCTTCTCTAGTTGATAGCATTGTAGCTCAAATTTCATTTTCTATTTCTCATTGATCTTGCATGTATGTAAAAATTATATTCCATTCATACTCCTCCAAGTTAGTGATTTCTTCCAAAAAAATAAATAAAAAAACAAAACTAAACCACCAAGCATACCCATCGAAGTGCCAAATTAGTCCAAATAATATCTAATATGGTTTGGCTTTGGTTTAAGTTTATTCTCAAAATGGTCTAGTCAGTTCAATTGAAAAAGTTGAGCCCAACCCAATCTAGTCAAGGGCACTTAGGTTAGGTCTTACTCTCTAATAACTTCAAAGGAAAAGGAATGCTTGGAACGGAACAATCAATCTGACTTTGTTCATCACTGTTTTGGTGTGGAGGATCTACATTGGACATGGCAACCATAGAGTATACCAGGTTAAAACAATAATCTCTACTATGGGTGAAGAGATCCATTATTCAAGGAGAGATGGAGGCTCTGAAGGAGTCCTTAGGTTTTCCAGTCTACCAAGCCATGACCAAAACCGGCCACAAGTGGTTTGACGTTGAGTATACCTGTGATGAATGTCCTAATGATCCTATGAATGTGTTTGATGAAGAAGAAGTCAAAGGCAGGAAAAAGATGAACTCCCAACAAAAACTCAAGAAGAAATATAAAGACAGAGATTTAACAGTCGACCTGTTAGGAGAGTCATCAGGGAAATTTGACTATTATGTCAAATATGAAGGAAAAAAGGCACAAAATAATGATCTTCCCTAGGTTAAGGCTCAGCTAAATTCTCTCAAGCAAAGCTAGCAACAGTAGCATAGACAGGCGAGGATAGATCCTCTATTTCCACCATTCACTTTGGCTTTCAGCTCTCCTTAGTCAACATATCAATCTATATCAATGCAGGCATCCTTCAGAGGTAGTGACTCATTTCTCCACCTCAAAAAGAGGCAACACACTCAAAGGTCAACACAAACCCAGAGGGTAGAATCAACAACAACCTCCCCTGCTCAGAACAAGGAAAAGCAATAAGTTGGAGAATTGAGTATCCTAGATCGACATGGGATATGGCAACCACAAAGCATACTAGGTTAGAACAATAACCTCTTCTGTAGACGAAGAGATCCATCACTCCTTGAGTGACGGACGCTCCAATGGAGTCTTTTAAGCTGTCATGGCTCTGATACCAATTGGGCACTCAATGAGAGATATTTCATTCAACAAACAGAAAAAATACAAGATTAGAGGGGAAGGCAAGAGAACTATTACAAGAGACTCTTAATTCTCGCTTGCTCTGCCCCTCTTCAGGTTAGGAGACTCCTTATATAGAGTGGAGAAAGGGAATACGCTGTGGCATATTCTATTACAGTGCATGTGATATATATTAAAGTCACTTTACTAAAGCTACTTTTCTAAAGCTGAAGCTGGTAATACAAGACACACGTCATAAAGCTGAGGCTGACAATATAGATGCATTCAATACAAGACATGTGACATAGACACAAGAGGACAAAGAGCTGAGCTGGTGCCGGCGTGACATCTTATAGGTCATATCTTACTTTGTATTCATAATCCACAAACAGCCCAAGGTTGCATCATCTATACTAAGTTGCATTACAGTCCATGAACAGCATCTTTACTACTGACAATTAAATCAAGTATATGAATCATGATCTCAAATTTATGTTTCGCGAGTCATGTCACAAGCTTCATGATATTTCTGCCATAATGCAAAGAAATGCTTTTTCAATGCATAATCTGATCTATAAATAATCAAATCAATAAATTCTAAACTATTTTTGGGGTAAGGCGGTCACAGTGCTTCTTTGGAAAATTAATTATTGTATACAAAGGAAAAAAATATGTAATCGCTAAATTCATCGTCATAATCCCTCTTTTTAATCTCCCAAATTCAGTCGGTTTGTGTTTTGAGAATTTCAAATGGAATAGATGATATAAGGAACACTCAAATCCTGATACCAACCCCTCTCCCCTCCGAATATGTAAAACTCTCCACTGAGGAAACTATTAAACCCCTCCCTCCATTCCCTACTTTTCACATCCCTCCGTCTCCTCCCAAACATATGATCCTGATTATTGAAGGCAGCAATTACTCCAAAATTACACATTGATGGCACGTATTAACATTCAATATACCACATCAAAACTAGATTTAACTTTGAACAAACTCACATTGAATGGCGCATTCATATAAAAAATTCCATTAACAGATCAAAAGGCAAAACCCCAATACTCTGTTTGATAACTAATAAAATGCAGGAGAAAAAAAAAAAAAAAATTCAATTCACTGTTTAGTTCAAGATATGTCAAAAATAAAAACCATAACTCAACGGTAACATTAATTGCATTAATCAAAGGAAATGTTCCAGTGTTTGAAAACCAAAACAATAGCTTAAAAAATTTGATCATGTTGTGCCAAGTTCCAGTAATATCTGAACACGCAAACATATTGATGAAACAAAATAGCAACATTAAAATAAAATAAACCTTTTGTTCATGTCGACATCGGCTTTCTTGCAGACGATGTTGGCAAAACGGCGCCCAATACCTTTGATGGAAGTAAGGGCAAACATGATCTTCTGCTTGCCATCCACGTTCGTGTTCAATACACGAAGAATATGCTGAAATTCTTCATTCGCTACGAGCGACTGCGGTTAAAAAAAAAAAAAAAAAGGAATAAACACTGAACAAGATAAGCATAGAGAGAGAGAGAGAGAGAGAGAGAGAGAGAGAGAGAGAGAGAGAGAGTTGTTCCCTGAAGAACTGACCATGGGTAGGGTTTCAGAGTGGCTCCACAAGCAGCTCTCTTCGCGTGCGCTACAACGGCTCTGAAAAGAAGGGATGCTGCGGAGGGTCCAAAGTGCAAACCCTAGAACTGGAGTGAAGAAGTTTTATAATGTGTAGCTGGCTGATGGTTTTAACTTTGGAGGCCGATCCATGACGCAGCCCGTACCAACGGTTTTGCTCATTCGACCCAAACCCGGTCGATAGCGGTTCGAAGCTCATGGTTATTATCATTCCCATTTTTTTTAACCGACAAATATAGATAAACCCTTCCTTTTATCCAAAAACAAGAAGTTAAAAAAAAAAAATTCCCTAAGATTTCAAAATATTATAAACCTCCCTTTACCTTCGTCCCTTCAAAATATTTATTTTTTTTGCAAAATACAAAGAAAGTTTGTGCCTTTTTGACTAACCTCCAAGGAGATTTCTGAAATTTTTAAAACCTTAAGATAGGTCTTTGAAATTTTAGCAACATTAAAAGAGATCACTGTCTTTTTACCAAATTTCAGGGAAGGTTACTGTCTTTTATCCTAAATTACATTATTGCTTAATTATAATTACTTAACCTTCCTGTGATTTTCAAAAATATAAAAAAGTATAATATAATTAAATTTTATTAATTTAAAAATATTAAAATACTAAAATATTTCACTTAATTAATCAAAATAAAAAACAAGTGAAAACACCTATTTAGTTATGAACAATATTTTTATTTTCAAAATATAAATTTTCTAAAGAAAAAAAGATGGAAAATAAAGAGTCTGTTTACATGTGCAAAATAATTTCTCATTTTTTTATTTTTATATTTCAAAATAATCACAAAAAAAAAAATTATTTTCCAATTTTTCAAAGTTTATAGTATATATATTTCAATTTTATATAGGGTAATAGTTAGAATCATGAAAGTTTGGGTTTGAATTTGAATTTGTATGGATTTAGAAGAAACTATATGCATAATTCACACAACTTAAAAGTATAAGATTCGAATTACATGCTCTCAAATGTAAAGTAATAGTTCTTAGAAAAATAATGAAAAAAAAAAATTGTTTTCAAACTTTTCTATAAAAATTTTAAAAATTGGAAAGAATGTGGCATTTGGTCATTATTTGAACATTTCGAAATATAAAATAAATTTATTTTCCCAAACAAATAGTATAAAAAATATTTATTTTTATTTATTTATTTCATACAACCATGGTAATATGAAAAATTAGCTAATTTTTTGTAATTTTTTTTTAGAAAACTAAGAAAATAAAAATTGCTTTTAACAACTAAAAGGGTCCTTATGATCTCCAATAAGTAATGGCAAAGCAGCTACTATCACTTCACTAATGGCTAAAGGTGGTAATTATTATTCATCCCCATCATATAAAAATGTGTGAAATATGTATAAATATAATTATACATAATTAATAATTAAGGAATTGTAAAGGTCTCTACATAAACAAATATATATATATATATATATATATATGTAAGTTTGTGTGTGTGTGTATATATATTAATTAATGACTTAATATTATATATATATATATATATACATGTTTTTATTCTCATTCTCGAGATATATATGTAATTAAATTGTTAATTAATATGTATATTTTTAATTATCTTTCATTTATATATGTGCATATAAATTTTATGCGAGAAATTTATAAAACTAACAAAAAACATATATGAGTGCAAGATCACTACAATTCAATTGGATTGCAAAACAAAATTTAATTGTGGGGAGCAAAATTCCATTGGACCATAGAATTATCCTTAAATGAAGTATATATATACTATATGTATACAATTATGTAATATATATATATATATATACACGCACACATATTGCTACTATGCACACAACCAATCTTTGTTTCCTTCGTATATATACATATACATATGCACACATATTATTACTATGTACACAACCAATCTTTGTTTCCTTCATACATGTGTGACACACTCCCCCTCTTCATCTTCTTTTGCAATTGTCCCATAAGGTGGTGACTTGACATAATTTTAAAAATCACAAAAAATTTAGTAATCAATATAAAACCACAAGGCGACTCTTTGATTAAATTAAAAGAAGAGTGTAATTTCTTTTCTCTAAATTTTACATTAAAGATATATGTTTTTGTCATCTCCTATTTTAAATAAGTAATACAAGTGTTACAAAAGTAACCCTTAACTATTCATATTTATATAATTTTTATTACATTCTCAATCTTTCTTTCTTTCTTTCTTTTTTTAAACAGTCTTCTATGGGGTTTTAAAACTCGTCTCAACCCCAGGAGTTGGTTGATGATAACGAAGTGTCTTCGTTGAAGAAAAGGTCTGGGCTGACGAGGATCCTCTAGAGTCAGAAACATTGGGCTCGAAGGACACTTGTGAGGCTTTAGATGATTCAGAAGGTGAGAAATCTACTTTGAAGGTTTCTAGCAATCCTTTGTCAGATGAGATGCATGAAAACCCTAAGGTACAAGCCTTAAAGGTTTTCAAAAAGGGTGAGAATAGTGTACTGTGGGTGAACCTGTTTGCATGTAACAAGCAGAGGCAGACTTGCGGGGCTGTCCCTGCTTTTGCCTTAGATGGTGTTGTGGCCACAATGAATGAACTGGATTTAGTTAGCCCTGCAGACATTAGGGATTGTGAGGAATGGTGTATTCTCAAGAGGGGGGTGAATTGGGTATTTTAAAAATCTTAGGTCAACTTAGCCCTAATTTTAAAACACAACCAGTATTACTCAACCCTAGGATATTTCAAGGCAATCTCAAATCCCTCAAATATTTATATATGCAAATATTTAAACAAATATAACAATAACGACAAATTAAATATAAGCATACAACTTACTGAAAAATAAAGAGTGTAGGGAAAGAAAGCGCAAAAAACAATATTTTTTACGAGGTTTGACTGTACCCGCCTACGTCCTCACCTCAAGCCAACCCGCTTAAGGATTCCACTATCCTGTTCACTTAACCGGACGGAGTAAAGTCGTTTACAAATCTCCTTATAAGGTGGACTCCGCCTCTTCAAGCGATACCACATGCCTGACACACTCCTTACACGATGGAGCCCTCTTCTTCAGGCGATACCCCACACCTGGCACACGGTTCACTACCTGAGCCGCAAGGATGCAAATAAAATTTTGCGTACAAAATGATGCTTCTTAAATAAGCAAAGTTGTACAAATTAAATCCTATATGCACTCTCAAATGATATGAACTAAAACTCACTAGAGTATGTGTATTTTACTCAAAGGAATTTTTGCAATCTTTGAATATGATGTATATGATAAATACTTCAAAGATTTAAATCCAAATAAAACTTTCTCCAAAAGATATTTTGCAATATAAAAGCAGGAGAACCTAGGGTTTGGCAAAAATAAATGTAAATGATCTTTGGTAAATAGAATGCAAGAAGCTTTTCAAGCAATGTATATATCAATAAATATATGCTCAAAGCCTTCTTGAATAACTCACAAAAATTTCTCCAAAAATGATTTTTAAGATGAATGAGAGAGGAGAAATTTGATCTTTAAAATATATATCACAATAATATAAAGTCTTTGAAGCAATATATATGAGTTGATATATGCTTAAGAATTTCAAGAATATCTATAAAAAGATTTCTCCAAAGAATATTTTCAAAAGAAATGTATAGGAGAAATATGAAATTGCTCCAAAAAAATATATTTTCAGTGAAGAAAGAATAGGAGAGCTTTGATTTTCAAAAACAAATGCCAAAAAATGAAAGAATATTAATCAATATGCTCAACAATAATTTTAAAAGAATTTGGCAAGGTATTTATAATTTTTTTCGAATTATGACAGTTATTTGACCATTGGGGAAATAAAATAATATTTTATTTTGAAATCTCCAACCATTTGGAGCTCAAAATTGCCTGAACCCGAGAGATCTGGTCGACTAGGCCAAGGCGATTTTCAAATTACCGAGGTTCGGTCGACTGGGGCTCAAGATCCGCTTTACTGGATCATCAGGCCGGTCGATTAGGGTTTCAGTTCATAAAAAGGTTGGTTGGCTGGGATTTTAAATTCTGGTCAATTTGATCTAGTTGGTCGACTGGGTAATAATGCTTTCAAGAGGCCGGTTGACTGGGCCTTAACAAAATTAACATTTTGGCCCTAATTAAACTTCAAAATCGTTTTAAAAACTTTGTATGATTTTAGCTTTTTAAGAAAAAAGGTTTTTCATTGATCCCCTAAGGTCTCTCTATGGTTCTTTAAGCTTAGCATCATATCATGTAAAGCATGCATATTACAAATGAATCTAAATGCAATACAATTTAAGAAATAAACATCTTCTCTTCTTTGCTCTTCAATTCTTCATGGAATACGCAAGTTGTATGTGCTTTAAGTCCCTTCTTGGCTTCCATATCTCCTTTACCTTGTGTGTGCTGAATTATGAAACTGTTCAAATACTGAATACACACATAAAATACTTGTGTTTTGTCATTATCAAAATAGGGATCAGACTCAAAAAGTCAACAATCTCCCCCCTTTTGATGATGACAAACACACAAGAGCAAAATGAGGTTTGCCTGAAAAGGCTTCCCTTTACAATATACATAACTAAATAAATAAACAATGTAACTCAAGTATATCAAAGAAAGAATACATTTTAATTTAATATGCATTTAGTTTTAGCATTAAATCACATACATGTAGCATTATTGTTAAGACACTCATCCCATAAAAATATAAGAAGCAGGGAGTATTAAAAGGACTTTGCACCATTTTGCTCAGAAATTTCTCCTCCTTTTGGCATCAAAAAAAGAGTTAAACTAAGTATAAAATAATTTGAGCATTTAAAAGAATTCTTTAGCTTAAAGAAAAGACTCCCCCTTTTTTATACAAAAATTGGGCATTGAAAATAGTCTTATATATGTTTAAGAAAAAATTGACATTTTTGTGCACACAAACAGCATAACTGGCAATTTGAGATTAAAACACATGTTAAAACATGGTTAAATCAGAAATATTCACAAACCATTTCAGTTTAAATATTACATAAGACCCGTCAAAGATTAGAGTTCAAAGCATACAACTTATGATAGCTAAATGACGGATTGAACATGATTTCAGTCTAACTAGTTAGCATGTATTTCAACCATGCAATGTCCTTTTTTTTTTTCAAAAAAAAAAAAAAACATATAGAAATAGTAAAGTCCTTAAGTTTTTCAAACTTCATGTCAGATATTTTAAATCCGAATTCCATATGTCATGAATGATTAAACAAGAAATAAAATGTATCTTAGTTTAAAAACATTTCTTGCAAAAAAATTTTATTTTGTAAAATATATTTCCCCTTTTGATATTATCAAAACATACTGGGGACAATGCTTGCTATATAATAATTTTAATTACTAAGTTTCAAGTAAGCTAAAATTTTTATGGTAAGTAATTAAGAGCATTTTAAAATATAATCAGAAAAATCAACCATATAGATCCTAATGATCAGAAAATTCAATGCAGGATCGTATGGCCACAAGCAACTTATTTTCATTCCAAATTTACTGTGAGCAAAGAAACACAACATTAAGCTTTGAAAGACATATGCCACAGTAACCTATGAATCTAAGCTGAAAGTGGGGAGAGCATACGAGTCGAAATTTTATAAAATCTCCCCCTTTAGATTTGAATGTTAGCTTAGATGACATAACCTACTTATACTAACCAAAGACTAATTTCATTGAGCATGCTAATTAGTATAATCAATAAAATTAAATTTCTTAGAACAAATATACTGGATATAGATTAATTTATTTCTATTATGCAACTAGTATAATCATTCCTATAGAACACAAATGCATCTTGAAAATAAATATTAAGGCATAAAAATGTGTTCATAACTGATAGGAATGGTGTATTCCCAAGCGTGAGGTGAATTGGATATTAAAATTTTCTCCTAGGTTAAATTGAAATCACTGCCAATAATTCACAACCTAGGATCTTTCTATACAATATCAATTCCCACAAATATTTAATTGAGAAAATATTTAAACAATTAAAGCAATCTTAGTATTTCCCAATAAATATATAATGCGTGTGTTAGAATTTGTGTATTCCTAAAAGGGGGGGGGGGTGAATTGGAAATTAAAAACTTTTCCTCATAGGTTAAACCAGATAACAACAATATTTCGCAACCTAGGGTCTTTCTAAGCATTTACCAATTCCACAACAATAATCAGAGCATGTATGTGAAGAAGTTAAAACAGTGAATAATTAAACATACATGTACAAAAATTAAGTGCGGAAAAACAAAATGTACAAGGAAGAGATTGACACAAGATATGATATCGGGGTTCGGCCAATACTTTCTACGTCCCCGCCTCAAGCTTATAAGTAAGAGAATTCAACTAGATGCTTGCTTAACGGATGGAGTGACACCGATACAATACCCTCTTCTTAGTGGGCAAGGGAATACCCCAGGTCACATTTACGGGGCTGACCTCAACCTTTACAATTACATTTTACAGTGCAGCAGGTCCTCCTAACTGGTCTGAACTATCTAGTGCACGTTACAGGCCAGTGCAAACCTCTTCCGACAAGCCGTCGGGAATACAACAAATATAAAAATTTGCGTACAAATATAGTGCTTCTATACTGAACAAATGATCTACAACAATGAAGCACAATGCACTCACATATGATATGATTTTGAGCTCAAGTGAGAATTTGTATTTTTCACTCAAAAATATTTTCTAATTAAAAACCCGAGAGTATGATAAATTATTTTCTCAATAATATGAGAGACCTTTCAAGCTAAGATATTATGTGTAAAAATATGCTCAAGGTTCTCCTTTCAATACCCCAAAAATCTTCCCAAAATAATTATTCAAGTAATGCTCAAGGGAAGCTAGAGTTTTGGCTCAAAAAGGATTTTTGCAAGCAAACATACATGAGCCTTTGAATCTTGCAATAGATGTGCAAGATTCACAAGTAAAAACATGTTTTCCCAAGAAATGTTTATCAATAATAATGCATGGGAAAGACTATAAACAACTCTCAAAAGTAGATTTTCAAAAGTAAGAAATGGATGAGAGTATAGTTATTGGAATAAAAATTAAATGTCCAAGACCAATATTCTCTCTTCCAAAATATTTCTAAACAAAGAGAAGAGAGTATGAGAGTATAAAATTTTGCCCCAAAAAATGATTTTTGAAAATAAAATTGAATGTGGGGGAACTTTGATTAAAAAATATTTGAGAGGATTTTGAAGTTAATCAAAGTGCTAATTTGTCTTATGGAAGGGGTATATATAGAGTTTGGAAAAATTATGATCATTTAGGAACATGCTCATCATTTTGAAATTGTTTAATTAAAAAATTAACCCAGTTTAGCGCAGTAAAAATGGTCTGACCCGAGAGGTTCGATCGACCATTGGATTCTAACATAAGAATGGTTGGTCGACCGAGGGCATTAGAAATTTACTATTTTGCCCTTAATTTGACCTAAAAACTCCAACGTTTTCTATCTTTCATTTTATCCCTAAATTTTTACCCTAACCACTTAATTATTAAAAGAACGTTTTTCGTGAAAACTGCTGGTCCCTAGGGTCTGTCTACGGTCATCTTGAGCTTGACATTCACATCACACATGCTATGCATTATTACAGACCAAATAGAAAACAAAATTTTACAAAATAAATAAATAAATGTCTTCTTCTTTTGCTCTTTGATCTTCCCATGGAACATGTCAGATGATATGATCTTTGTGTTCCGCCTGGCTTCCATCTCATCCTTATGTGTGTCTTAAAATGTTAAGTCTGCTCAAGCATTGAATATACGCATAAGTAATTTCAGGCTTGTCATTATCAAAACTAGGGATCAGACTCAAAAAGTCAACAATCTCCCCTTTTTGATGATGACAAATGTATCAGAGCAAAATGATGTTTAACTTGAAAAGGCTCCCCTAAAGAATATGCATAAATTAAAATATAAACATTGAAGTTCAAGAATCTCAAGAAGACATTAAAAAAAAATGCATTTTTTCTTTAGCAATGAAGTACAAATACATGCATGCAGCTCAGATATTTTCCCAATTAAGAATTTTCCTTTTTTTATAATAAAATTATCATTTTGCTCATAAAAATTCTCCCCCTTTTGTCATCAGTAAAAGGGCTAAGTTATAAAATCATTTGAGCAGTGAAAAATGAACTCCCCCTATTAAAAGATTTAACTTAAAACAACTCCCCTTTTTTAATAAAAGATTTGAGCATAAACACATAAAAATATTTGGGCATAAAACATTTTACCGTTGATTAAATATTATTTGCAAGAGAACACACACAACAGTATAATTCGTCGTTTAAGTTTAAAGTGACATGACAAACATGGTCAGACCAAAATTATCCTCAAACCATTGCAATTCAACCAAAACATAAGACCCGCAAAAAATAGAGTTCAGAACATGCGGCATATGATAGTAAACAGTAGGTTTGAGCATGATTTCAGTCTAACTAGTTCGCATGCATTTTTCATATGAAATCACCGAACCAGTTATGCAATTTAGTAATAAATATATAAATAATAAGGCAAGAGATAAAGAGTTTAGCTTTGAAAATAGTTCTTGCCATAAAGCATTAAAAAAATATTCCCTCTTTGATGTTTTCAAAAAGTACTGGGGGGGGGGGGTGCTTGCAAAAAAAGAAACTTTAAAGATCATGCAAGCATTATTTTTCTAGCTTACCATTTAACACACACCAAATTATAACTAGAAAATGACAACCATACAGATCTTAGAAATTTAATAATCAAATGCAAGATCATATGGCACATCCAAAGAATATGTGGCTAAGTATTATATTTTCATTTAAGATTTGCAAGAAAAACATATACTTTAAAGCACATGCCACAATGAGTTCAAAAATAGATCTACGCCAAAATTTAGGTGAGCATAACAAGATGAGATTATATTTTGGATGCTCCCCTTATCAATTTGAATTCAAGCTTAGATGCAATGAACTACTTATACTATTCAAGAATCAAATTCACTAAGCATATTAACAGTATAAGCAATCATTGAAAAATTTCTTAGCATGACTATACTGGATATCTATTAAGGCATTTTTACATTTGACCAGTATAGTTGTCCTTATAGGTCACAAATGCATCAGAAATATGAATGTCAAGACATTCTATACTGTACATGACCAAGAACAATCCATAACTAAATATGAAACTATAAAATCTAGATATGATGTTTAGGGTTTCCAAAAGAGCCTCAATATTCAAAAAGCTAAATCTGTGGGATGCATATAAGTCCTTCATGCTTTTTCTAAGAATGAAGCTCAACTCCCCTTAATATTCGATGATTATGTAAGGATGAAGTTTGATATTCATTTGATTTTCACTCATCCTTTCAAAAATATTTTAACATTTATTTCATCAATCATCTTGGCACAAGGTTTTATTTTGGGAAAATTTTAACAAAATTTTGGCAACATGTCGTCTATAAATTGGACATTTTCCCATAAAACCTGTACCAAAACTTGAGAGATTCAAGCAACAATTTTCAATTTTAATCATGCAAAAACCTATATCCACTACCAAAATCTACTACACCAGCCATGCAATTGGCGTTCCATACAAGCATGCATACCAATCAACAGATCATGCTAAAATATAATCCATCTATTAAAGGATATGAACATGAAGTGAAAATAGATAAATTGAGTTCAGTAATCATAATCAACTATCCATCAAATAAATTTAATCATTCAGCACAATATGGATATCAATCAACAATGTAGTTCATAGAAGCATATAAACATGGAGTATGAAAAATGAGAGCATTTTAGTTTATAATCACGAAAGATAAATGCTCCCCCTGAGTTATGCACTCAACTCATTTAATGCCTTTTTCATCTTTTACTTTCTTTGCCAAGTGACTTAAGATTTTTAATGATTCAAGCTTGGCTTTGAAAGCTTTGGCTTTGAAAGCTTTGGCTTAGAGGACCAAAAAGATGTAAACAACATTTCTCAGGATCATAAGCTTACCTTGCCTCTTTTCTTATAAATCTCAATGCGTGAGAGGCACAAGTTCAAATGGCTTTGGATTTTATTATATGTGCATAGGTTTCTTTGAAATTTACGCATTCATCTGGATTGAAGCTTAGTGCAATCATTTTAGTCATTCAACTTCATTCATGAAGATGAAGCTCTAAATGATTTGAATTTTTAATTTGAGAGCTTGTAGGAAAAGTTAATACTCTTTAAGAATTAGATTTATATTATGTTCAGAAAAGTATTTAGGAGTGAGCAATAGTGGACAATATTCAGAATATTTTCATGATAGCAAATATGTCCTAATCATTCAGACAACGAGCAACTAGAAGTATATGAATTTTTGGACAATGCTCTTCGGAAAGTGGAAAGTATCCTTTTGATATGATTACAATTTAGAGTAAGGATATGATCCAAGAAATAGGATAAATGTAACGACCCAAAAATTATACTACTATAAATTTAAAAGTAATAAATCAGCTCTTATACCAAATTGTAGCAACCCTGTAAATTCTACTAAAAATATGCCCTAATACCAATAATAATATCCACTATGTCATCCCGGATCCAAAGTGGGGTACCAAGGATATACCTGACCATAAATACATACTATCAATGCAACAGAAAACATAATGTACCTGAATCTCATATACAATACCAGAGTTCTACTGTCTCCATAAACATACATACACGTCCCCAAAAAAGAAGTCCATAACATATCCTAGGGATTACACAGACATATCCCCTAATTCAAACCACTTACCCTGATACTATAGTACCAAGGCCTCCTTTACCTCAGAGCTCACTCTACATGGTTGTCTGGGTTTCTTGAAATGATTAAATTCTTGGTTGAGACACCTCTCAGTAAGATGGGATAAATTATCATCAGCATGTGGCAACATGAGTTCTATTGTGTTATAAACATATATTGTAAATAATTAACTGTATCTGATAAATCAGGTAAATCTATACTTATACTTATATAAGTCTGGTGAAATCATATTTTCAACATAAGCATATTGTGTCATAATAAATTTATATATACATGTAAATCATCTATTATATTTGTATAATACTGAAATTTTCCCCTGGATGGATAGCTAGCTAATATCATGTATTACCCCCACATGATTGGGTTGTGCGGCCCGTAGGCGAGACCTAGCAATGGTTGGCATACCACGCTAAGACAAAACTAAATCTTCTGTAAGTACGATTGGTCTGTCTAGCCTAGTCTAGACTGCCAAGGGAGCACACTACTCTTCTCCGGGCTCAATCGACTATCCAATCACCAACACTCTATCTGAGACACGTGGTGACACTAATCTGACACAATAGCTACGGTACCGTGCTATGAATTTAAACTAATCCATCAGGGTTCTGCTATCATATAATACATTTCATAATATAACTATAACATAACTCATTTTCATGTTTCTGTGTAAAATCCGTCATATCATAATTTCTGAATAAGCTGTTATATCATAATTTCTAAATAATTTGTTATATCATAACTAATCATGGCATAAAGTCGGCTGAACTATCACGACACTAGGCTGGCTGGGCTATCACGGCACTACACTAGCTGAATTGTCATGGTACTGGGCTGGCTGAACTGTTATAACATATTGAACAATATCATAATTTCTGTAATGTTTATAATATTTCTAAAAATCACTATCAAACTGCACTTGTTCTATATAATCATAAAATGATTTGGTTTGCATATATATTGTAAAATATTCATCCTCAAGCCACACAAGTGAGTGTTACACTATAATTTACTAACTGTGTAACGACCTTAATTTCTTAATGTAAAATGTAGCATAATAAATAGAAAATCAACCCGAACCCGTGGGTAACGAGGATAGCCTGACATAAACAGCGGAAACCTAAGCAGTAGTAAAAATAAAATCTTAATCATCCAACCATAAGACATAATACCACTGTTTACTACATCATCAAAATACTGTATATATATACAATCTCCAAAAAGTCAAAATAACACTAGGATCATACAACAAAAATCTCCTGATCAAAGTTCAACGCTTACCCTTCTAGTAGGGAAGCTAAACCCACTCAACAGCGGCCTTGACCCACCGGTCCCTCTGGGTTTCTTGAAAATCATTTATATTTGGGTGTGAGACATTTCTCAGTAAGGGAAAATAAACTAAATACAGCTGTGTGACAACATGAATATATATAATGCAGTTATACATATACAATACATTTTATATATCAGTGAACATACGTCAAAACATACTGAATCATCATATACTTTCATATTGTTCTAGTAACTCATATCATTCATAAATCGTCTGTTATATATGATAATACTAAAAACATACTCAGGATGAATAGCTAACTGATGTCATGTATTACCCCCCGTGACGGGTTATGCAGCCCGAAGGTGGGACCCCACAATGGCTGGCCGACCATTGCCTAGTCAAAAAGTGTCTGTAAGTACAATGGGCCCGCCGCACCCTGGTTCGGACTGCCAGGTAGACGTATACAACTCTACACTAAAGGCCACATCGACTATCCATCTCCCACCCCCTCGTGGGGTGGTTAGCACAAGTCTGAACATAGATATCTGATCTATATAGCTATGGTACTGAGCTCCTGAAACTGAACTAAACTAACATCCGGGTTCTGATAACATATAATACATGATATTATTACATCTTTCATAATTTATAATTATGGCCTCATGCCGAACATTTTATGATTACGGCCTCATGCCGAACATCTCATAATTATGGCCTCGTGCCGAACATTTCATAATTACGGCCTCGTGCCGAACATTTCATATATAATATTATGAAAATAAATCAATTATCATGTAATTCAAAGTCATCATATACTGCATTATTTCGTGATTCCTAAAAACATGCTTTTCTCGTAAAATTTCCATATCATAATACATTCATGCAAAAATAATATTCATGCCACACAAAGCTAAGTAAATCCGTACGTTTCATTCTAAAATCACATTCCTATATAACAGCAGTATTTTCCCAATAACATATATTTTCTCAATAATATTCATATGTAATATATGTTTTTTCTGAAAATAAACTTACTCATGTATAGTAGTAATTTGCATGGAAAATAACTGCTTTAGTTTATTCCCTTACCTGACTACTGAGAAAGCCCTTAAAATATCATATTCTAACCCCCGTAGGATTTCCTGATCAATACACTGAAACTAAAAATTCCTAGTATTAAACCTTAGTATTTCCACGTGTACATCATTTCCTATAACAACCGCAAGACCAAATTTGGCTTAAAAAGCCTTACCTCAACTCAGGGATGATTTCCAACTTACTTTCACCAACGATCCGCTCCGGCAGATTTGGAGAGAACTTCCCTAGGAGCATCGTGGTGGCTTTAGATTGTCAATTCGGCGTAAATTTAGCCCGAGATCGAAGAGAGAGAGAGAGAGAGAGAGAGAGAGAGAGTGAGTGAGTGAGTGAGAAAGAGAGAGAGAGAGAGAGAGAGAGAGCCGAAGGGGAGAGAGAGAGAGAGAGGAGAGAGTTAGCTTTGTTAAGAAGTTAGAACTCGGATTTTTGATATTTATAGGACTGGATTCGTCGACGAGCCATGTCATTCGTCGACGAGTCCTTTAATAATTTCGTCGACGAAATCCACTCCTTGTCGACGAAATTCAGTTTGCTCAAAAACCTCTCTCGGTATCTCCTCGTCGACAAATCCTGTCTTCGTCGACAAATTCTCTTATACCCTCGTCGACGAATACAGGGGATTCGTCGACGAAGTCGACCTCCTCCTTCTATTACTGTTTTCGATTTCCCTTCGTCTTTATTATTTAAATTCCATTTTTATTCGGGTTGTCACCTTCTCCCCTCCTTAAAAAATTTCGTCCTCAAAATTTACTATTCATATAATTCATCATCCTTTAGTAGGCAAAATGGTATACTTATTTTATTATTTACCCTCACTTATGGTGGAGGAATACTGCGGTTACATTTCAAGTCCTGGGGGATTACATATACAAAAGAAAATTTTCCCCAAAACTAAAATACTCCTTACTACTAGAATATTACATGTACCTACAAAAGAAACATTACATATTACTTACATTTCTTAATTACATCTAATCTTCCTGGAACAATTGCAGGTATTTTTTTTTATTTGCTCCTCGAGTTCCCAAGAAGCCTCTTCTACTGCATGATTCCTTCATAGAACCTTTATCAAAGGAATTTTCATATTACGTAGTTCCTGATAATGTGAGAAGGGTCTGGGACATATTTCCTCAACATAGATACGTGGAATATATCGTGCATCCTGGATAATGTAGGTGGAAAAGCTAGCTTATAGGCCATCGGCCTCACTTTCTCTAAAATTTCAAATGGACCGATAAACCTAGGGCTAAGTGTACCCTTCCTACCAAACCTCATAACCCCTTTTAATGGAGCTATCTTCAAAAATACGTGATCACCCACATCGAACTCTACCAGTGGCATGAACTGAGTTCAACTACCCCCAAAATCTAAAACACATGCTCGGAGCATATCTTCTAATATCTGTATCGTCCTCTCAGTTTGCCCATCTGATTGAGGATGGAATGTCGTGCTAAAAGATAGCCGAGACCCTAAAGCTTCCTATAAGCTTCTCCAAAATCGTGACATGAAATGCGGGTATCGATCTGACACTATAGATACTGGCACTCCTTGAGAACGAACTATCTCCTGGACATAAATCTTTGCTAATCGGCTGAGAGGATAGTTGATCTTGATAGGGAGAAAATGGGCGGACTTAGTCAACCGATCTACTATCACCCAATTCGCATTATGGCCATGCGATGTCGACGGAAGCCTCGAAACGAAGTCCATGGATATATGATCCCACTTCCACTCTAGGATAAATAACAGCTGCAACTGACCCGCTGACCTCTAGTGCTCAGCTTTTACCTGCTAGCACGTCAAACACTAGGCTACATACTCGGCAATCTCTCTCTTCATACCACTCCACCAATAAAACTCTCGCAGATCCCTCTACATTTTCATATTGCCGGGATGAACTGTATACAAGGATCTATGAGCCTCATCTAAAATAGTCCTCCTAATGTCAGTATCAGCAGGAACACACAATATGGAACGGAACCGCAAAGCTCCGTCATCTGAAATGCAGAATTCCTCTCCCTAACCACTCTGTACTCTGTCCATCACCTCTACTAATTTTGGATCTTCTTTCTGGGCAGCCTTAACTCTTTCCTGCAGAGTAGGCTGTACCACTAGGCTGGCGATACATATTGGAAGATTACTCTCCATCAATTCAATGCCGAGTCTCTCTAGATCCATCATGATCGGACGCTGGATCTCCATAGCTGCCAATGCTGATTCCCCAAATTTCTTACTCAGTGCATCAGCTACCACGTTTGCTTTTCCTAGGTGATAACTGATAGAACAATCAAAATCTTTAATTAACTTTAGCCACCTTCTTTGTCTCATATTCAATTGCTCATCGTACAGGTAATGCCTCCAAATTTTCAATGTGTGTACCACTGCAACCAATTCAAGATCATGGGTAGGGTAGTTCTTCTCGTATTCTTTCAACTGTCTAGATGCATATGCCACCACCTTACCATGCTGCATCAACACACAACCAAGTCCCTTTAAGGACGCATCACTGTAAATAGTATACCCCTCACCCCCAGACGGGATGATCACTACTAGCACTGTGACAAGCCTCTGCTTCAGTTCCTGAAAACTTTGCTCACAACTGCCGTCCCATTCAAATATGACATTCCTTCTTGTCAGTCGTGTCAAAGGCCCTGATAAAGCTGAGAACCCCTCAATGAAACGACGGTAATATCCAGCTAACCCCAAGAAACTCCTGATCTCCTGGACGTTCCTCAGTCAAGCCCAATTCACTACCGCCTCAATCTTACTAGGATCTACAGAAATTTCGTCTCCTGAGATTACATGCCCTAAAAACACAACTTTCTCGAGCCAAAAGTCACATTTGTTGAACTTTGCATACAACTTCTTCTCCCTAAGCATCTGCAAGACCTTCCTTAAATGTATCTCGTGCACCTCAAAGCTCCTTCGAATAGACCAGTACATCATCAATAAAAACAACCACAAACTGATTTAAAAATGGATGGAAAATCCTATTCATTAAATCCATAAATATCCAGGAGCATTCGTCAGACCAAATGGCATAACAAGAAACTTGTAATGCTCACACCTGGTCCTGAAAGCTGTCTTCGATACATCCTTTGCTCTCACCTTTACCTGATGGTAATCTGATATGAGGTCAATTTTAGAATATACTCATGTACCCTGTAGCTAATCGAACAAATCATCGATACGGGATAGAGGATACTTGTTCTTGATTGTCACTTTATTAATATCTATGTAATCTATACACATCCTCATAGACCCGTCCTTTTTCTTCACGAATAGTATTGGAGCTCCCCACGGAGATACACTAGGTTGTATGAAGCCCTTATCAAGTAAATCCTGCAACTGATCTTTCAATTCTCCTAACTCTGCTGGCGCCATTCGGTACGGTGCTTTAGAAATCGGCGCTATACCTGAAAGTAGATCAATAGGGAAATCTATCTCACAATCGGGCAGCAAACCCGGTAATTCATCTGGGAACACATCCATAAATTCTTTTAACACAGGCGTATTGATAAGTTTCAATTCATTTTCTGACATTTCCTTCACAAAAGCCACGAATCCCAGGTAGCCATTCTGGAGCAGTCTCCTCGCCTAAACAGCTGAGACCATCTGAGGTAAAGATTGCACTCGTGACCCTGTAAATCTGAATTCTGATTTCCTTGGAGGTCTGAATATCACTTCCCTTGCACGACAATCTATAATAGCAGAATTAGCTGGTAGTCAATCCATATCGAAGATGATATCAAACCCGTGCATATCCAGCACCACCAAATTAGCAAATAGAATCTTCCCCTGAACATCAACTGGACAACCACGGAGTACCCTATTACATCTCACCGTTGACCCGGTCGGTGTAACCACTAACTGTTCAACATCTAATGATTGCATTTTTTCTCCACATAATTTAACACACCCCAAGGACACAAACGAGTGTGTGGCACCAGAATCAAAAAGTGCAGTAACTTTAAATAAAAACATGTTAACCGTACCTCTCACCACGTCATCGGCCGCCTCAGCATCGCCCGTCGTCAAAGCGAAAACCCTGACTGGGGCCATATTCCTCTGCTGGCCTTCACGTGGCACCTGGTAACCTCCTCGAGCAAGTTTAGGAGCAGAAGCAGCACCAATTTGAGCTTGGCAATCCCTCATCACATGCCCTAGCTCCCCACATCGATAGCAAACACCTCGTCTAGCACAACACTCCCCGAGGTGCCTCTTCCACAGGTCGAGCAAACTAAAGGTGGTTGTACACCCTGAAAACCGCGATTCCCAGTCTTTTGCCTCCGGTCTCTATAATAACCACCCCTCTTCCATGAACCACGTCCAACCCCCTGCTGGGAACCAGAAGGTGTGGACCTCTTCTTCTGCCTCTGCTCCTCAGCCTCCAACTACTCCCCAATCTCCGCTATAGTGGCTCTGTCCACTAACTCAGAAAAATCTCGCAACTTCAATATCGATACCTACTTGTAAATTTCCCTCCTCAGACCTCTCTCAAACTGTCGTACCTTCTTTACCTCATTTGGAATAATATATGGGGCGAAGCGGGATAGCTCGATGAATCTCACCGCGTACTGCTGTACTGACAGCTATCCCTGCTTTAGATTCGGGAACTCCTCAATCTTAGCCTCCCTAGACGAGGCTGGAAAATACCTGTCGATAAATATTTCTTTAAACTGCTCCCACGTCATTTCCACAGCAACAATCTTCTGCTGCTCTAATAATCTCACCGCCAACCACCATCTCTCAGCCTCTCTAATCAGTTTATATGTGGCAAATAGTACCCTCTGCTCCTCTGAACACTGCAATATTGCAAATATTTTCTCTATCTCTTGCACCCAATTTTCAGCGACTGCAGGATTTGTCCCTCCTGAGAAAGCCGGAGGATTCATCTTTATGAACTTCTCTATTGAGCTACCGTGGCCTGCCGATGGACCACCTTGTTCCTTCGAACTCCTGGCAAATTTTGCCATAACTTGTTGTGCCACGCTGCGTAAAACGGCATTTGAATCACTACCCGTAGCGCCTGAGGGTCCAGCACCCTCACTCCCACTAGCGTGGGCATAGTTGCTACTAGGGTCCATCTTGAAAAACAAGTAACTTAACTTAAAACCCCCTTCTTTATCCATATCATCCAACTCATATAATATTTTCTCCTAATTAATTCATCTTTCTTGATCTCAATTCAAGGTTCAATCCTGCAACCTAGATACCCAACCCGACAATAGTTTACCATGACTTTCCTGAAATCATCACCCCAGGAAAATCACACAAACCACCACGAAAGTCTTGCATCTAGACTACAAAACCAGACCTCAAATTCCCTTATCCTCTACTCTAGTATTATTACTGCTGTACTCTAGAGTCTACAGAACCTAGTATCCTAGGCTTTGAAACCAAACTGTAACGACCTCAATTTCTTAATGTAAACTGTAGCATAATAAATAGAAAATCAACCCGAACCTGTGGGTAGCGGGGATAGCCTGACATAAATAGCGGAAACCTAAGCAGCAGTAAAAATAAAATCTTAATCATCCAACCATAAGACATAATACCAAAGTTTACTACATCATCAAAATACTGTATATATATACAATCTCCAAAAGGTCAAAATAACACTAGGATCATACAACAAAAATCTTCTGATCCTAGTTCAATGCTTACCCTTCTAGTAGGGAAGCTAAACCCACTCAATGGCGGCCTTGACCCACCGGTCCCTCTGGGTTTCTTGAAAATCATTTAATATTCGGGGGTGAGATACTTCTTAGTAAGGGAAAATAAACTAAATACAGTTGTGTGGCAACATGAATATATATAATGCAGTTATACATATACAATACATTTTATATATCAGTGAACATACATCAAAACATACTAAATCATCATATACTTCATATTATTCTAGTAACTCATATCATTCATAAATCGTCTATTATATCTAATAATACTAAAAACATACCTAGGATAAATAACTAGCTGATGTCATGTATTACCCCTAATGACGGGTTGTGCAGCCCGAAGGCGGGACCCGACAATGGCTGGCCGACCACTGCCGAGTCAAAAAGTGTTTATAAGTACGATGGGCTCTCCGCACCCTGATTCGTACTGCCAGGTAGACGTCTACAACTCTACACTGAAAGCCACATCAACTATCCATCTCCCACCCCCTCGTGGGGGTGGTTAGCACAAATATGAACATAGATATCTGATTTATATAGCTACGGTATCGAGCTCCTGAAACTGAACTAAAATAACATCCGAGTTCTAATAACATCTTTCATAATTTCATAATTACGGCCACGTGCCAAACATTTTATGATTACGGCCTTGTGCCGAACATTTCATAATTATGGTCTCGTGCCGAACATTTCATAATTACGGCCTCGTGCCGAACATCTCATTATTACGGCCTCGTTCCAAACATTTCATAATTACGGCCTCGTGCCGAACATTTCATATATAATATTACGAAAGTAAATCATCCATCATGCAATTCAAAGTCATCATATACTGCATTATTTCGTGATTCCTGAAAACATGCTTTTCTCGTAAAATTTCCATATCATAATACATTCATGCAAAAATAATATTCATGCCACACAAAGTTGAGTAAATTCGTACGTTTCATTCTAAAATCACATTCCTGTATAACAGCAGTATTTTCCCAATAACATACATTTTCTTAATAATATTCATATGTAATATATGTTTTTCTGAAAATAAACTTACTCATACATAGTAGTAATTTGCATGGAAAATAACTGCTTTAGTTTATTCCCTTACCTGACAACTGAGAAAGCCCCTAAAGTATCCTGGTCTAACCCCCGTAGGATTTCCTGATCAATACCCTGAAACTGAAAAGTCTCAGTATTAAACCTCAGTATTTCCATGTGTACATCATTTCCTATAACTACCGCAAGACCAAATTTGGCTTAAAAAGCCTTACCTCAACTCAGGGATGATTTCCAACTTGCTTTCATCAATGATCTGCTCTGGCAAATTTGGAGAGAACTTCCCTAGGAGCGTCGTGGTGGCTCCAAATTGTCGATTCGATGTAAATTTAGCCCGAGATCGAAGAAAGAGAGAAAGAGAGAGCCGAAGGGGAAAGAGAGAGAGAGAGAGAGGAGAAAGTTAGCTTAGTTAAGAAGTTAAAACTCGGATTTTTGATATTTATAGGACTGGATTCGTCGATGAGCCACATCATTCGTCGATGAGCCACGTCATTTGTCAACGAGTCCTTTAATAATTTCATCAACGAAAACCACTCCTCGTCAACGAAATTCAGTCTGTTCAAAAACCTCTCTCGGTATCTCCTCGTCGACAAATCCTGTCTTCGTCGACGAATTCTATTATACCCTCATCAACGAATCCCCCATATTCGTCGACGAAGCCCTAATAATTCCCTCGGTTATTCCTTTCAAAGTGTCGTGTTCGTCGACGAAGTCGACCTCCTCCTTCTGTTACTATTTTCGATTTCCTTTCCTCTTTATTATTTAAATTCCATTTTTATTCGGGTTGTCACAAATTGCCTCGGGAAAACATATTTTGCTGAAAAATAACATTAAATCATCTTCTAGGGTTTACTCAGTTCAAACATCTGATTTCCCAAAAACATACATTAGTTCATAAATTTTATTTCCCATATGCTTAAATATCCAGAAAAATCATACATATCACTTATATAATCAAATACTACATTTGAATGGGTAAATTTTCTAAAAATACCTGACATAATCTATCCCCTTACTTGAATTCTAGAGAAATGCCTGCAGGGATCCTAAATAGTGCCTACGACGTTCGCACAAAACCCTATATTCATATACCCTAATTTAATCAACTCAACCCCGGAGTAATAGCCATTTTAACATTCCTAAGACCACACATTCCCAATAACTGATTAAACTTAAAAAAAAACATCTTCTTTACCCTAGTTTTGGAGTGGTGCCTAGAATGGCTAAACTGCAAAACTGCTCTCATTAAACTACGGACAATTGCTGCTGGGATCCCGAAATGCTATTTATCCTTCAATTTAGGCTTAAAATGGGAGAAGAATTGAAGAGAGAGAGAGAGTGAGAAGGTCACAGCCTAGAGAGAGAGAGAGAGAGAGAGAGAGAGAGAGAGAGAGAGAGAGAGAGAAGAGGGTTTTAATTTTTCTTACAAAAAATGAGCTTAAGGCTATTTATAGATGGTTGCACCTGGACAAAACCGTTGACGGTTTGATCTTTAACCAAACCGATTTTTACCGTTTTACTAGTATCGCCCCTCGGTTACTCAAAACCGTCGATGGTTTCACCGAGCTCCTCCAAAACATCAACAGTTTAGCCTACAACAACCCAACTATCCTCCTTTTTTTAAAAAAATTATTTTTGTTATTATCATTTTTCGGGTCTCTACATCCTCCCCTCCTTATAAAGATGTCGTTTACGAAATTTCATATCTAGCACTTATGCTAACATTTGGAGAAAATCACTGAAAATTTGTTAATTACCCTCACTTATGGCTGAGGAATACTGTGATTACATAAATGGATATGGGAGATTATAATTAACCATAAAAACTCTCCAAAAACCATGCAAAATATAAAACCATTACATGAAAATCTACATCTAATTACACCCAACTGGTTAACCTGCTTAAAGCATATTTACAGATCACTGAATTCTTACCTGAACTATTATATCATCTGTCTGACTCTAGGCCCCACTAAACAATTGTGGGTAGCTCTGGCACATATCTTCTTCTAGTTCCCATGATGCTTCCTCGACTGTGTGATTACGCCAGAGTACTTTTACTAGCGGAATCTTCTTGGTGCGTAGTTGTTGCTCTTTCTGATCTAGGATCGAAACTGGCACTTCATTATACGATAGAGTATCACCAAGCTCTAGTGCCTTATAACTTATTACGTGTGACGAATCCGAGACGTACTTCTTCAACATAGATACATGAAATACATCGTGGATCTTGGATAATGCTGGGGGTAGCGCTAACTTGTAGGCAACTAGACTGATTCTTTCCAATATCTCAAACTACCCAATATACCTAGGGCTTGGCTTACCTTTTTCCCAAATCTCATTACTCCTTTCATTGGTGCAATTTTCAAAAACATGTAATCTCCTAGACCAAATTCCAATGCTCGTTAGCAGGTATTTGAATAAATTTTCTGTCGACTCTAAGCTATTTTAATTCTTTCCTGAATAAGTCTGATTTTCTCAGAAGTCCGCTATACAATTTTCGGCCCCAAAATCTGCCTTTCACCATCTTCATCCCAATATAGTGGAGTACAACACCTCTAATTATATAATGCTTTATATGGTGTCATCTCAATACTGGTATAGTAACTATTATTGTAAGCAAACTCCACCATCGGCAGATACTGAATCCAGCTGCCCCCAAAATCTAGCACACAAGCTCGCAGCATATCTTCTAATATCTGAATGGTCCTCTCTAACTGTCATTATTCTGGGGGTGAAATGCCATGCTAATAGTCAACTAGGATCCCAAAGCCCTCTATAAGCTTTTCCAGAACTAAGAAGTGAATCATGGGTCCCGGTCTGATACAATGGACACTAGTACTCCATGGAGTCTAACTATCTCCAAGATATATAACTCAACCATCCTATTCATGGAGTAGTTAGCCCGGATTGGAAGAAATGGGTACTCTTCATCAAATGGTCCACAACTACCTATATGGCGTTTTGCCCATGCCGTGCTGGTAGCAATCCTGTAACGAAATCCATGGAAATATGCTCGCACTTCCATTCTGTAATGTGGAGTAGTTGCAATGGTCCTGTCGGTCTCTGATGCTCAGCCTTCACCTGCTAGCATGTCAAACACTGCTCCACATATCAGGCAATTTCTCTCTTCATATTATTCCACCGGAAAGATTCTCACAGATCCCTGTACATTTTAGTGCTTCTTGGATGTGCCGTATACAGGGAACAATGCGCCTCTTCCAAAATAGCTCTCTTAATTTCAGAGTCATCAAGTACGCATAACATGGTATGAAACCTTAAAGCTTCATCATTTTAAATATCAAAATCAGCTCCCTATCCACTCTACACTTTATCCTTAATCTTTACCAATTTTGCATCTTGCATTTGCGCAATCTTAATCCCCTCCAGTAAAGTCGGACGAAGTACCAGATTAGCAATAAGTGCCAGATAATTTCCCTCTACTAGTTCCACACCAAGTCTTTCTAAATCCATTCTATTATGATGTTGCACCCCCACGGCTAATACTAAGGCACTTCCCGTCTTCCGACTCAAGGCATCAACTACCATATTAGCCTTTCCTAGGTGGTAACTGATGGTACAGTTGTAATATTTAATCAATTCCAATCTCCTCCTCTGCCTCATATTCAACTTCTTCTATGTGAAGAAATATTTTAAACTTTTATGATTTGTAAATATCTCACACTTTCTATAATACAAATAATGTCTCCAGATATTCAATGCATACACCACTGCCACCAACTCTAAATCATGCGTAGGGTAATTCTTCTCATACTCCTTGAGTTGCCGAGAAGCATAAGCCACAACCTTCCCTTGTTGCATCAGAACACACCCAAGACCTCTTAGAGACGCATCACTGTAGATCATAAATCCACCATCTTCTAATGGAATAGTCAAAACTGGTGTAGTGACAAGCCACTACTTCAATTCCTAAAAACTCTGCTTACAATAATCGGTCCACTCGAACTTCTTATTCTTCCTCGTCAACCATGTCAGAGAACCTGGTAATCTAGAAAATCCTTCCACAAACCGTCGGTAGTAAACTTTTGATCTCCTGAACATTCCTTGGTCTCGCCCAGTCCACTACTACCTCTATCTTACTCGAATCTACCGAAATACCATCCCCAGATATCACATGTCCAAGGAATGAAACTTTCTCCAGTCAGAATTCACATTTCTTAAATTTAGAATAAAACTTCTTTTCTCTGAACACTTGAAGCACCATTCTTAAATGATTTTCGTGCTCCTTGGAATTCTTCAATAGACCAGAAAATCATCAATGAAAATCACTACAAATTGGTCCAGGTATTCATGGAAAACCCTGTTCATTAGATCCATAAATGCCACAGGAGCATTGGTTAGTCCGAAAGTCATAACCGGGAATTCATAATGGGTATAACTAGTTTGGAAAGGCGTCTATGGAACATCCTCTGATTTAATTTTCACTTGATGGTAGCTGGATCAAAGATCAATCTTGGAATAGACCTATGTTCCCTGAAGTTGATCGAACAAATCATCAATATAGGGAAGAGGATACTTATTCTTAATTGTTACTTTATTTTATCTCCCTGTAGTCAATACACATCCTCATCATCCCATCTTTCTTCTTTACAAACAGAATCAGTGTTCCCCAGGGTTACACACTAGGTCTGATAAACCCCTTATCCAGTAATTCCTGTAACTGGTCCTTTAATTCTTTTAATTCATCTGGAGCCATTATATAAGTAGCTTTAGATATCGGTGCCATCCCTAGAAGTAAGTCAATAGAAAATTCAATTTCACGATCAGGAAGCAATCCAAGTAAATTCTTTGGAAAGACATCTAAGAATTCCTTTACTACTGGAATATATGCAAGTTTCAATTCTCCACCCGTCGCTTCCTTTATATAGGCTTAGTACCCCTGGCATCCGTCGAGAAGTAGCCTCTTCCTTGAATAGCTGACAATAGTTGTGGTGAGGAGTGCACGCATTACCCCATGAATTTGTACTCCTACTTCCCAGGAGGTCTGAATACTACCTCTTTCTGATGACAATCGATGCTAGCGTAATTTGCGGCTAGCTAGTACATCCCCATAATCACGTCAAACCTATGCATACCCAACACTACAAGATCGGCTGGTAGTACTCTTTGCTGAATATCCACTAGATAGCCTTTAAGAACCTTCCTACACACAACTACTACTCCTGTCAGTGTGGCCACAGATAATTTGGCATCCAGTAACTGGGCTTCTATCCTATGTAGTCTAATATACTCTCGAGAAACAAATGAGTGTGTTTCCCCAGAATCAAACAAAACAATAGCTTTAATTGAAAACATAGAAACAATACCTGTCACCACATCGCCAGCCGCCTTTGCGTTTCCTGGTGTCAAGGCCAAAACCCCCGCCTGCGTGGTATTCCCCTGCTGGCCACCTCGGGGTGCTTGGTTATTCCCTCGGAATTGTCTAGGAATGGGAGCATTGCTCAGCTATGCACGACAATCCTATGCCATGTGACCAGGTCTACCATACTGATAACAGACATTCCTTTCTCGCTCCGCATTCTCCCATATACCTCCTACTACATCTAGGGCAAATAGGATGGGTCTAATCATCTTGATACCCATGGTTCCCTATCCCCTGTCTCTGACCCTCGCTATTTCTATCTTTCCTCCATGGGCCCTAGCTAGTACCTACTCGGAATTCAGGAGGCATGGGCCTCTTCCTTTGATTTTGCATCCTAGCACATCTCTGCAGGCTGGTCACTATCACTATGACTTTATCTACTAACTATGAGAAGGTTTAGACCTGGAATGTCATCACCTGCTCATAGATACTCTGTCTCAGGCCTTCCTCAAATATACTCACCTCCTTCTCCTCATTTGGCACCATGCATGAGGCAAATTGGGATAGCTCTACAAATCTAGCTGTGTACTATTGAATCGTCAGATGCCCCTAAGTCAAATTCAAAAATTCCGTTGCTTTAGTATTCCTGGTAGTAGCGGGGAAGTACCGTTCGAAGAATATTTTCTTAAAGCAGCTCCAAGTCAAAGCTATAGATATCGGTCTCTGCTCCTCCAGCAGCCTCACAGATCTTCACCAGCGTTTAGCCTCCCTTGTCATCTTAAAAGTAGTAAATGACACTTTCTGCACCTCGGTGCAAGGGAAAACTGTCAATCTCTTCAATCTTTTGGACCCAGTTCTCTGCCATGAATGGGTCGGCTCCTCCTAAAAATGATGAGGGATTCATACGAGTGAACTACTCGATTGTGCAACCCTAGTGAGTTGGTGGGTAGCCTTGATCCCCTAAATTCCTCGCTATTTTTTCCATAACTTGTTGGGCGACACTACGCAATACTACATCAGAATCACTGCTGCCCATATTGGAAGGCCACGCATCGTTATCTCCACCCGCGTGTGCATTGCTATTTCCAGTGTCCATCCTGAAAATAGTATAAGAATCCTAACTTCATAACACAACTAATACATTAATCTCACTAAGAACCACAAGATATCGTCTTACACCCAATCAAATTAACGTCCTTATATCCAATTTATGGTTCAATCTTAGCACTCAGAAATAAAAATCGACGATAGTTTACTATGACTTTCTTGAAATCGTCATTCTAGGAAAAACATAGAAACTATCATGGAATTCCTGCCTCTAGGTTGCAAGACAAAACCCTAAATTTTTTTCTTTACTTCCAATAAAGACTTACTGAAATCCCAGTGTACCCATTTTCTACCATCACCAAGATCCATTCCTATATCTGGTATTGTTTTCCGCTATGCACTAAAGTCTACAGAACCTAACAACCTAAACTTTGATACCAAACTATAATGAAGCAAAAATTATACGGCTATAAATTTAAAATAAGAAATCTGCTCTGATACCAAACTGTAGCAACCCTGTAAATTCTACTAAAAATATGCCTTAATACCAATAATAATATCCATAATGTCATCCCAAAGCCAAAGTGGGGTACTAGGGATATACCTGACCATAAATACATACTATCAATGTAGCGGAAAACATAATGTACCTGAACCTCATATACAATACCAGAGTTCTACTGTCTCCATAAACATACATACACGTCCCTAAAAAAGAAATCCATAACATATCCTAGGGATTACATAGACATATCCCCTAATTCAAACCACTTACCCTGATATTATAGTACCAAGGCCTCCTCTACCTCGTAGCTTGCTCTACAAGGTTGTCTAGGTTTCCTGAAATGTTTAAATTCTTGGGTGAGACACCTCTCAGTAAAATGGGATAGATTATCATCAGTGTGTGGCAACATGAGTTCTATTGTGTTATGAACAAATATTGTACATAATTAAATGTAACATAATTAATTGTATTTAATAATCAGGTAAATTTGTACTCATACTTATACAAGTCTGGTGAAATCATATTTTCAACATAAGCATACTGTGTCATAATAAATTTCTATATACATGTAAATCATCTACTATATCTATATAATATTGAACATTTCCCCTAAATGGATAGCTAGCTGATATCATGTATTACCCCCACATAATTGGGTTGTATAGCCCGTAGGCGGGACCTAACAATGGTTGGCCTACCATGCTAAGGCAAAAATGAATCGTCTGTAAGTATGATTGGCCTGCCCAACCTGGTTCGGACTGTTAAGGGCGCACACTACTCTTCTTTGGGCTTAATCAACTATCCAATCACCAACACTCTATTTGAGACATGTGGTGGCACTAATCTGACATAATAGCCACGGTATTGTGCTCTAAATTTAAACTAATCCATCAGGGTTTCATAATATAACTGTAACATAACTCATTTTCATGTTTCTATGTAAAATCTGCCATATCATAATTTCTGAATGAATTGTTATATCATAATTCCTAAATAAATTGTTATATCATAGCTAATCACGACATAAAGTCGGCTGAACTATCACGACACTAGGCTGGCTGAGCTATCACGACACTATGCCGAATGAACTGTCATGGTATTGGGCTGGCTGAACTGTTATAATATATTGAACAATATCATAATTTCTATAATGTTTATAATATTTCTAAAAATCATTATCAAACTGCACTTGTTCTATATAATCATAAAATAATCTGGCTTGCATATATATTGTAAAATATTCATACTCATGCCACACAAGTGAGTGTTACACTATAATTTACTAACTGCCCGGGGAAAACATATTTAGCTGAAAAATAACATTAAATTCGCTTATAGGGTTTACTCAGTTCAAACATCTGATTTCCCAAAAACATATATTAATTCATAAATTTTATTTCCCATATGACCGAATATCCATAAAAATCATACATATCACTTCTATAATCAAATACTGCATTTTAACCGGTAAATTTTCTAAAAATACCTGACATAATCTATCTTCTTACCTGATTTCTGGAGAAATGCGTGCAAGGATCTTAAATAGTGCCCGCGACACTCACACAAAATCCTATATTCATATACCCTAATTTAATCAGCTCAACTTCAGAGTAATAGTCATTTTAACATTCCTAAGCCGCACATTCCCAATAACTGATTAAACTTAAAAAAAGTATCTTCCTTACCCTAGTTTTGGAGTGGTGCGTGGAATGCCTAAACTGTAAAATCGCTCCGGTTAAACTTCTAAGAATTGACGTTGATATCCCAAAATGCTGTTTATCTTTCAATTCAGGCTTAAAATGGGTGAAGAATTGAAGAGAGAGAGTGAGAAGGCCGCAGCCTAGAGAGAGAGAGAGAAGAGGGTTTTAATTTTTCTTACAAAAATGAGCTTAGGGCTATTTATAGATGGTTGTACCTAGACAAAACCATCGAGGTGTTCTAAAAACCGTCGATGGTTTGGTCTTTAACCAAACCGATTTTTACCGTCTTACCATTATCGCCCCTCAGTTACTCGAAACCGTCGACGATTTCACTGAACTCCTCCAAACCATCGACGGTTTCACTGAGCTCCTCCAAACCATCAACGGTTTGGCCTACACCAACCCAACTTTCCTCCTTTTCTTAATTATTTTAGTTATTTTCATTTTTCGGGTGTCTACAATAAAACTTTACTAGATATGATCATGGTGTGGTAAAGATTTCCTATGGTAGAGATGGTAAACCAAAATTAGAGGGTTTTTTACATTTTAAGCACAAAGAGAATATTCTAATTTAACAATAAAGCTTGAATCCCTTGAATGATGCCTCTATTTGATTGCTAACAGGATGTCTTTTAAAAAAGCACTAGATAGGATATGAGTTAATGATCATTAGTGCTTATGGCTAGAGTAATGACTTATCTTTGATCAGGCTTTTATGTTCAAGAATAAGCTTAGGGTTAAATGATTTGTAACAGAACGAATTCTCTAAAACTCAATTCTGTACAATGGACATAAGATGCTTAGCTTAAGATTTTTATTATTTAAGCATGAGTGAAACATTTAGAATTATATGACAGACAAGGATGCATTTGTCCATTTGGGAGTGGATTTATTCGAACACCCTTAAGCCAATATGTTTTAACATTTTAACCAATCAATACAATATTTATGTATTAAGTTCAGATGGGATATATATAACTTGAATTTTCATATTGGCTTGCCACTATTAAGATTCTTAGTATGGAAATAGTGTATAGTGAATATATATAGTAAGATTTAAAATTTTAAGCACGTACTACTTCTCAAGCCTGCAGTCATCACTACCCCCTATAGTTAATCCTATGCTCTAAGGAAGAATAATTATATAATTTCTGTTTGAATTCATTCTTCCTTTGGTTCTGAGGGGTTTGCCATCATGATTACTTATTTCATTTCTTTGTCACTGCCTTTGGCACCTTTAAATGGACAGTTATATCAAATGTGCCATTTTATTTCACGATAAAGGTAAACATTAAATGTGTGTGAAAGGTTTTGCTCATCGATCCCATGTTCCATAGATGATACATGAAAATGACAATGGGATATATGCGAAGAGTTCAAACCCTTAATGAATAGATTTTTCTTTTTAATTCCTAAGGGTTTATTATGAGTATTCTTTTCATATTTAACTTTAAGTGTAACTATAGAATAATCATCTATTTATTCTCTAAGTAGATAATTTTCAATATTTTCTTAATCTTTTTATCCTCTAGAGTGGCATGATATTCTTTTAATTCTTTTAATTGTTTTGCCACCTTTTTATTCTCATTTTTTATAAACTTTTTCTTCTTAGGTATCCTAACTAGAAACTTAAGGATTTTCAATACAGTATTTTCTAGTTTTTTCACGAGAAAACATGCTTTTAACATTAAATTCAATGCATGATTCATTTCAAGATATATCACAATAATCACATGAATCATTGCATGCTTCTTTAATAACATTATTATAAAATTCCACAAATGATTCATCAAATAATGTATATCAGCATTCAGTACAAGAGTCATCAATAGAGGTGGAGTTAGAATCAAATACCTCTTCTCTAGCTTTTCACATATATCCTGTGCATGATCAAAAACCATGATCTCCTGAAAAAGTTACTCTCAAAAGCACAGTACAACATATTCATGGCATATAAATTTGTATGCATTAAATTAATGTCTTTTTTTTATCTACAGGCATACAAATTCCACTATCAGCCACCTTCCAGACCATCTAATTTATTGATTTTATAAATATGCTCATTCTGATTTTCTAGGCGATGTAGTTTACACCACAAAACAATGGAGGCCTGCCACATGACTGTCCCACACCGAATGGGGATACACCAATGAGAGTCATTGCGATCTTTAACACACGCGGTTAAACTTTTTGCAATGAGACTCTGATACCAATTTTTAGAATTGGTGTATTTTTAAGAGGGAGGGGGGGGTGAATTGGAAATTTAAAACTTTTTCTCCTAGGATAAACCAAATAACACCAGTATTTCAAAACCTATGGTCTTTCTAAGCATTTACCAATTCCACAGATAATCAGAGCATGTATGTGAAGAAATTAAAACAATGAATAATTAAACATACATGTTCAAAAATTTAAGTGTGGAAAACAAAATGCGCAAGGAATAGAATGACACAAGATATGATATCGGGGCTCGGCCATACTGCCTACATCCCCGCCTCAAGCTTATAAGTAAGAGGATTCCACTAGATGCTCGCTTAATGGATGGAGCGACACCGATACAATACCCTCTTCTTATTGGGCAAGGAAATACCCCAGGTCACATTCACAGGGCTAACCTCAACCTTTAAAACTACATTTTACAGTGTAGTAGGTCCTCATAACCGGGTTTGAACTATCCGGTGCACGTTACAGGCCGATGCAAACCTCTTCTTACAAACCATCGGGAATACAATAGATATAAAAATTTGCATACAAATATAGTGCTTCTATGCTAAACAGATGATCTACAACAATGTAGCTCAATGCACTCACATATGATATGATTTTGAGCTCAAGTGAGAATTTGTATTTTTCACTCAAAAATATTTTCTAATTAAAAACCCCAGAGTATGATAAATTATTTTCTCAATAATATGAGAGACCTTTTGAGCAAAGATATTATGGGTAAAAATATGTTCAAGGCTCTCCTTTCAATATCCCAAAAATCTTCCCAAATTAATTGTTCAAGTAATGTTTAAGGGAAGCTAGGGTTTTGGCTCAAAAAGGATTTTTGCAAGCAAACATACATGAGCCTTTGAATCTTGAAATAGCCGTGCAAGATTCACAAGAAATAACATGTTTTCCCAAGAAATGTTTATCAATAATAATGCATGGGAAAGACTATAAACAACTCTCAAAAGTAGAATTTCAAAAGTAAGAAATGGATGAGAGTATAATGATTAGAATAAAAATTAAATGCCCAAGACAAATATTCTCTCTTCCAAAAGATTTTTAAACAAAGAGAAGAGAGTAGGAGAGTATAAAATTTTGCCCCAAAAAATGATTTTTGAAAAAAAAAATTGAATGTGGGGAAACTTTGATTAAAAAAGATTTGAGAGGATTTTGAATTTAACCAAAGTTGCTAATCTGTCTTGGGGAAGGGGTATATATAGAGTTTGGAAAATTATGACCATTTGGGGACACACTCGTCATTTTGAAATTGTTTAATTAAAAAATTAACCCGATTTAGCACAGTAAAAATGGTTTGACCTGAGAGGTTCAGTCGACCTAGGCACGGGTTGGTTGACCGAACTAATGGCGACATGGAACCCTTCGTGGGTTCGGTCAACCGTGACAAAAAGCCAGTTGTCCACTCATAAGATTCGGTCGACCGTGGTCATTTTGAACTAAAAGACTGGTCGGCCAAGGGCAGTGGAAAGGTCAATTGTAAAGTACTGGTCGACTGCGGTAGCCACGTTCAAACTGGGTCAGTCAACTGAGCCTTGGTCAACAGGTTGACTCCGGGTAAACAATGCTTCGATGAAGTGTACAAGATATTTGGGAATGTTCTTACAAAAATATTTATGCAATAAACTTAGTGTAAGCCTTTGAATCTTGCACTGACTATGCAAAGACTCACAAACTAAAAAGAGTTTTCCCAAACAAATATTTATCAAGGAAAATAATATGGGAAATGCTTTAAAGAAATACTCTCAAAATGATTTTCAAAAATGAAGTGCGTGTGAGAGTGAATGCTTAAAAAGTATGCCCAAAATAAAACTTCTTTCAACAATCCCTTAAGAACAAAGGATTTGCAAGTAAGAGCGTGAAAGAGAAATCAAAAACTCTCTTAAAATGATTTTCAAAAGGAGTATAAGAGAGTTTAAAAAATTTAGCACAAAAAGTTTTGGGAGAAATTAAAATCTAAGCATTGGTTATAAAATTAAATAATGAGGGGGTATTTATAGAGTCTAGAAAATTTTGACCGTTTGGGGACACACTCATCATTTTGAGATTGTTTAATTACAAAATTAATGATGCCTAAGCACTGAAAGTAACCGAAACCCGAGAGGTTTGGTCGATTGATGCTAGGGTCGGTCAACCGACTACACACAAAATTTTGAATTTTATTTTGGGGTTCGATTGGCCATGGGAGGTGACCGATCGGCTGGCCAAGGTGATTTTTTGAGCCTTCGTAGGTTTGGTCGCTTGGTCTTAAGGCCAGTTTGTTGGTTCATGAAGATCGGTCGGCCAAGGCAAATTTCAATTAAATTGCCAGTCGGTCAAGGCATAATAAACAAGCCAAAATACAAGGTCGGTCAGCCGAGGTATTTAAGAGAAAACAAGGCCAATTGGCCAAATTGGTTGGTTGGCTGAGGCATTTGAACGTAAAATAGTCGGTCGACCTATGCTTTTTTAATTAAGCCTAAAATTGCAATGCTGGTCGGCTAAGTCTTTGTAAAATTAATTTTTGCCCTATTTTGACCCCAATTTTGTCCCTAAAGATATTCCAAAAATCCTTATTTGATTTTAGATTTTTATGAAAATGATTTTTTGATTAAATTTTAGGTGTCCTAAGGTCTGTCTACGGTCATCTGAGCTTTATCATCATACCATGCATGAAATGCATTATTACAGACCAAATTATGAAACAAAAATGCATTTACAATTTAAAACCAAAAGTCTTCTTCTTCTTCTTTACCCTTCTGCCTTCATGGAATACGCCAGATGATGTGAGCTTTAAGTCCTTCTGGCTTTCATCTTCCCTTTGTCTTATGTGCGTGCCAAAATAATAAACTCGTTCAAGCACTTAAAAGCACATAAGAACCTTGTGTTTTGTTAGCATCAAAACAGGGATCGGACTCAAAAAGTCAATAATAACCCTGAGAACAATCCATATCAATTTATAAAGCTTCAGAGGCTTGATATGATGTTCAGGGTTTTCAGAAGAGCCTTAATATTCAAAAAGCAAAGCACGTGTGATGCATGTGAGTCCTTTAAATTAATGTTTTTTCTAAGGATGGAGCTCAGCTCCCCCGAATGCACAAATAAAAGCATTTTAGGCTAAGGATGAAGTTTATCTATTAAAACATTTATCATTTAATCATCCTTCAAAAGAAATTTAGCATGCAACATATTATACATGTTCATCACATAGTTACTGCATATTGCATTCCATTCAATACTCGATAGCCAACAAGGCTGTACTTAAATAATCATACAATAATCATGCAGTTCACATGAGCATGCACAAAGGGCTTAGTTGTTTCTACAACATGCAATTCATAAATTTTGTATCATCCATGCAGGTGGTGTTCCAATCAAAACATGCAACAACCTAAATTTACTTTCAGCACACAATACTCAAGATTCTGCATCAGCCATGCAGATGGTGTTCCAGTTCAAGCATGCAATCCAGTATATTCAATAACAGTTCAGAATAACCCAATGACAGTTCATGCTATAAGATACTAGCCATCCATCAAAGAAATTTAATCATTTAAAACATTATGGATAGTAAGCTGCAGTGAAATTCTCATAAAAGGCATATAAGCATAAGCAAAATGAGAGCATTTAATTTATGGCCATGAAATTACAAAGAGAAATGCTCCCCCTTAGTTATGCACTTTACTCATCACCATCTTGTGCCTTTTTCATCCTTTTATTTTTCAAATTCTTAGCCAAGTGCCCTAAATTTTTCAATGATTTAAACTTGGCTTTGAAAACTTAGGCTCAGAGGACTAAAAAGTCAAAATCAGTGTCATAAGCCTATAACTTTTTTCATATCCAACCTCCTCAGTGTGAAAGATGTATTAGACACAAATCCTAGAGGTACTAAAAAGTTATTCATTTGTCCACAACTGAGTTCTTCATTAAGGTGTTTTACTCCCATCCGCATATGCTTGATAGGTAGGCTTCTGTGATAGGGTCAGAACAACTCAATTGTCATGCACCCGACCATGGCGAACCTCAGGTGATGAATGAACAATGTGGATTTTTCTAAAGATCATTTTGGAGTATACTAAATTTTGAACACTACTCTTTGGAGAATTCTGATTTTACCTTATTGGAAGGTATCCTTTAGATATGATCACAAAATAGAGCAAGGATACGAACCAATGAATAAACGAGACTTTACCGAATGTGATAGTGGTTTGGTAAAGTTTTCTATGGAGGAGATAGCTTCTGCATGGACCATAATTAGGGAATTTTTACAATTTAAGCACAGAGGGAATATTTTGATTTGACAAAATAAAAAATAAAAAATGAATCCCTCAATGAATGCTCCTAATTTGATTACGAAAGGATGTCTTTTGATAAGAATTTAATATATTTGGAATTTATGATAAAAAAGTGCTTAAGACCATAGTGATGACTAAATTTTGATCAATGATTTAAGGCTTCCATGAAGAGTTTATGATTAAAAGATATATAGTATAGGATTGATTTCCTAAAACTTAGGCTTGTGCAATGGAAAAAATATGATTAACTTAAGATATTCATATTTACGCATGAATTAAGCATTAAGAATTAAACGGATGTCCATTTGGAAGTGGATTCACTCAAGCATGCTTCTAAGATTTAATTCAATAGATTATGATTCACGTTACTCATATCAAAAATATAAGGTTTTAAAAATTTAAGGATGTCTTTTGATAAGAATTTAATATATTTGGAATTTATGATAAAAAGTGCTTAAGACCATAGTGATGACTAAATTTTGATCAATGATTTAAGGCTTCCATGAAGAGTTTATGATTAAAAGATATATAGTATAGGATTGATTTCCTAAAACTCAGGCTTGTGCAATGGACAAAATATGATTAACTTAAGATATTCATATTTACGCATGAATTAAGCATTAAGAATTAAACGGATGTCCATTTGGAAGTGGATTCACTCAAGCATGCTTCTAAGATTTAATTCAATAGATTATGATTCACGTTACTCATATCAGAAATATAAGGTTTTAAAAATTGAACTCAGTTAACCCTTCAACCTTTACTTTGAACAAATAAGAGGAATGATATAAGTTATATGGAGACTAATGTCTCATTGAAGCAGAGATTGACTCATTCCTTTTCAGTTCAAAGGATTGACTCATTCCCTTTTAGTTCAAAGATTGGCATGCTATAGCCAATATTTCTATATTTTAACCAATTAGGATATATATGCGTTAAGTGATTAGATTGGATATTTCACTTGTGATTTCATATTGGCTTGATTCTCTAAGATTATTAGTATAACCATAGTGTATAGTGAATGCATGTACTAAGATTTAACATTTTAAGCACATACCACTTCCCAAGCTTATAGACATCCTTATCCCCTTTTATGATACACCCTAAAATCTATGGAAGAATTAAACAATTATGTAATTCCTATTGGGACCCATTCTTCATTTGGTCTGGAGGGGATTGCTTTCTTGACAACCCATATCATTTTCTTATCTTTGCCTCGGGCACCTCTAAATGGACAAATATATCGAATGTGCCCTTTCTTTTCACAAAATAAGCATGTTTTGTATGCATGTGAAAGATTATGCTTATTTACTTTGTTTTTACTAGATGAGGCATAAATTGATTGTGAGATTTATGAGATGATCTTGAACCATTTTTGAAAAATTTATTTCTTCTAACTCTTAAGGGTTTATTTGAACTATTATTCTCACTTTAGCCTTGGATGTTATTCTAGAATGATCTTCCATATCTCCCTCCAAGCAAGCAATTTTCAATATCTTCTCAATCTTTTTCTTCTCTAGAATAGCATGATAATATTTTAATTTTTCTAATTGTTTTGCTAGCTTTTTATTCTCATTTTGCAAAAAGGTTTTCTCCTTAGACATCTTAACTAGAATTTTATGCATTTTAAACAAAGCATTTTCTAGTTCTTTGTTGGAGGGCATGCTTTCATCATTAAATTCATTGCATGATTCATCACAAGATTTATCACAATAACTACCATATGAATCATTGCATGCATCATTAATAGTATTATCACTAAATTCAACAGATGATTCAACACATGATGTATTGCAGCATTCAATACAAGAATCATTAGTAGAGATAGAGTGAGAAGCATATACCTCTTCGTCTATTAATGCTATTAGCCCATGATTTACCTTTTTTGACCATTTGAGGTTGATCCATTCGGAGTAATAGACTCCTCCTCCTCGGTTCCTCCATACCTCCTTTCTAGCTCTTCTCATATTTCTCTTGCACATTTACATGCCATGATTTCATGAAAAACATTAGAATCTAATGCACAGTATAACATGTTTATAACATTTGAATTTGCTTGCATAAAGCAAGTGTCTTTTTCATTAATTGGGACACAAATTCCTTTAACAATCATTTGCTAGACTCTCCAATCCATTGATTTTATAAATATGCTCATTCTTAATTTCCAGGGTAAAATTTTCACCACAAAATGTTGGAGGCCTAGAAAAGGATTGTCCCTCACATAGTGGGGATACACCAACGTGAGCCATTGCGATATTTAACAAATGCGTTTAAGCTTTTTGCAATAAGGCTTTGATACCAAGTGTGAGGAATGGTGTACTTCCAAGAGGGGGGGGGGTGAATTGGGTATTTTAAAAATGGTAGGTCAACTTAGTCCTAATTTTAAAACACAACCAAGTATTACTCAACCCTAGGATATTTCAAGGCAATCTCAAATCCCTCAAATATTTATGTATGCATATATTTAAAAAAATATAACAATAATGAAAAATTAAATATAAGCATACAACTTGTGAAAAAATAGAGAGTATAGGGATTGTTTGGAATGATGTATTCCCAAAAAGGGGGATGAATTGGGATTTAAAACTTTTTGGCTAAATTAAATTTACCATTCCCACAAATCATATCCTGTTCAAAATATAAGTGCGTATGTAAAATGATTTAAGTAATGAGTACAGACATACATGTGTGGAGTTTATTTCATTTAAATTAAATGTGTGCATGCAAAATAATTATGACAATAAATGAATAAGCATACACATTCGGAATTTGAAGTGCAGAAGTTAAATGAGAAAGAGAAAGAGGGACACATGATTTGTTATTGAGGTTCGGCTAATCCTGCCTACATCCCCGCTTTGGGCCAACCACCCAAGGATTCCACTATGTGCTCACTTAACCGGGCGGAGCGACGCCATTTACACTTCTCTTTGCGGGACGGAGTCTCCCTAACTCACTTACGGGCATAGCCAAACCATTTCTCCTTATGGGGCGGAGTCTCCCCAGCTCAATCATCGGGCTGAGCCAAACTAGTTCTCCTTACAGAGCGGAGTCTCCCCAGCTCAATTTACCAGATTGAGCCAAACTGGTTTCTCCTTACGGGGCGGAGTCTCCCAAGCTCAATCACCGGGTTGAGCCAAAGCAGTTCTCCTTACGGGGCAAAGTCTCCCCAGCTCACTTACTGGGCTAAGCCAAACCATTACATAAAATAATTTTGGTACAAATAAGATGCTTCCGAAAAAGCTGAGTTGTATACATTGAAATCTAAATATACTCTCATATGATTTAAACAATGAAGCTCATTAGAGTATGGTTTTTCCTCTCAAAATATTTTTCATGTAAAACAGTGAGAGTATGGAAAATGATTTCTTTTCTAAAATGATTGACCTTTTAAAAATCAAATTCAAATAGGCTTCCAAGCAAAATATATGAAAGTGAATATGTGTTTAAGCCTTTTTGAATAACTCAAAAAATAAATTTCTCCAAATGATTTTCAAAATAAAGGAGTAAGATAAATTTTGATCTTTGAAAAACAATGATCGAAGAAGAGACCTTCAAGCAATATATATGATTGATATAAGCTCATGCCTCTTCAAATAAAAACCCCACGAAAATATTTCTCCAAAAATGATTTTCAAGAAGAGTGTAGGAGAAAGTAATCTTTGAAAAACATAATAATAAAAGGCCTTCAAGCAATATATTTATGAATGAAATACAAAATCAAGCGTCTTTTAAATAAACCCTATTGACTTTTTGAGTCCGATCTATGTTTTGATGCTGACAAAGTACCAATTTCTTATGTGTGTATCCAGTGTTTGAGCAGGCTTAATATGTTAGCGCATACATAGGGGAAAGGATAGTGGACTCCAGAAGACCTTAAAGCTCATTTCAAATGGAAGAGCAAAGAAGGAGATATTTTTTCTGATTGTATTGCATTTAGTTTTATATTTGGTTTGCAATAATTAATGCATTGCATGCATGATATGGATAATAAGCTCAGGATGGCAATAGACTGACCCTAGGGACTAGAACTTTTCAAAGAAACTCTTTTCTTAAACAACTAATTGGTTAGGGTCAAATATTAGGGCTAAAACAAAGTTTACAAAAATTTGGTCAACTAACGCCAGATTTTTTGGAATTAATTTAAAAGCTTAGTCCTTAGACTGACCTTAGGACCTCATGGACTTAATTAAAAATCCCTTAAAACTAAAATATCACATTTATACAAAAAGGGATAAAACTTAGGGTCAAATTTAGGTTCTTGAATAGCTCCGGCGACCGAACCATTCTGGTAATAACCAGCTTGGTCAACCGAATACCTTGTTGGCTAAAAAGTCAGAGTGTTGACTAAGCCACGATTGACTGAACCATTGGCATTATAAATGCCTTGGTCAACCGAACAGTTAGGAATTCAACATGTTGACTTCGCACGGTAGACCGTTTAGTTTTTGAACGTATCATCCCTAGTCGATCGAACCATAAAGTCACTGATCCCCCAACAACTTGGTTGACCGTTTTTGTAGTTCATTTTAGCCTGGGTTGACTGAACCATATGAGCGGACAATCGAACCTTAGCCATGGTCGACCGAACTTACGAAGGGTTCAAAATCGCCTTAAGACGGTCGACCAAATCCATAGTTCAAAATTGACACGGTCGACCGAACTTTGTAATATGGTCGACTGAACCTTGAATATGGTCGACCGAACCTCTCGGGTTGGCGAAATTTTTACCGTAATAAAACAAGGTTATTTTTCATTAAACATAATTAAACATTTTCAAAAATACCTCTTGTATCCCCAACGGTTATATTTTTGCCCAACTCTATATATACCCCCTCATTACTCATAATTAGCAAGTTGATTAGCCCAAAACTCTTAAATTTTATCCTTAATTTTCACTCTCTTTTATTATTCCTTTGATATATCTTACAAAAGAGCATTGTTTTAAACATTATTTGGGCATTGGTTTTACAAATCAAATATCTTTTACTCTCATATATAATTCATTTTCCATATCACATTTTGAGAGTATTATTCAAGTTTCTCCCACATTATTTTTTGATAAACATTTTTTTGGAGAAATATTTTTTTTGCTTGTGAATCTTGCACTTCCATGGCAAGATTCAAGGGCTCCTTTGTGTTTATCTTCAAAAACATTTTTGAGCCATAAACCCTAAATTCTCCAGCACCTTATTTAGAAAAATAATTTTGGAGAAATCTTTTATTTGGGCATAAAATCTTTGAGCACTCATCATATACATTTTTGTTCAAAGATTATTTTAGTGAAAATCACATTCTCACTTTGAGCATAAATCCTTATCATACGTGAGTGTATTGAGCATACTGTTGCACATCATCTGCTTAGTTTTGAAGCACATTTCCTTGTACACAAAAATTATTTGAATATTGTTGTATTCCCGATTGGTTGTCGGAAGAGGGAGACTTGCCCTGTGAAAAGTTCCGAACTTGCTCAGACCCGGTTAGGAGAGCACCAGATTGGTTCAGACCCGGTTAGGAGAACTAAGTGCACCAGCCTATAAGGTGTTGTAAATGGTGTCGCTCTACCCGTAAAGTGAGCAACTAGTGGAATCCTCTTGTTTGTTAGCGTGAGGCGGGGACATAGGCAGTATTAACCGAACCCCGATAACATATCATGTGTCTATTTTTAATTTCCTACGCATGTATATTATATTCGATATATTGTGAATGCTGCACATGATTTAATTACTGTATATTATATTTATCTGTGCAATTAGTATTTACTTAGGAAGACCCTAGGTTGTGTATTATTGCTGTTGGTTTAATTGAACCTAGGAGAAAAATTTTTAAATTCCAATTCACCCCCCTCTTGGGAATACACCAAAGTCAACAAACCCCTCAAAAATAATTTTTCTCCAAAGAAACATTTTCAAGATGAATGAAGGAGAAATTTTAGCTTTGAATAAGCACAAGGGTAAGAAGTCTTTAGAGCAATATATATGCCCAAGACTTTCAAATATAACTCAAAATATTTTCCTCCCAAAAATATTTTTCAAACAAAAGAAGGGGAGGAATTTGATCTTTGAAACACATTTGAAAAACAAGGCAATCAAGTAATATATATATGAGAGATGATATATGTTTGAGCCTTTTCAAATAAAACCCCAAAAAGATTTTCCCAAAAATATTTTCAAGAAGAGTATGGGGAAAGAAGAGATTTAAAGCATAAATGAGGTGAAAAGATGAGAGAGAATCACACAAACATTTAACTAAACTTGTCAATTGATTCTCTAACATTTTCAAGATGTTTAAGGCTTGTATTTATAGGCAAAAACCATTTCTAGCCATTATATGGCCATTGGGACCTTAAAATATTATTTTATTTTAAAAACTAGCCATTTTTTGGCTGTTGGGATTCTTTCTCGAGAGGGTCGGTCGACTGGGGCCAAGCCCCAGTCAGCTGGGGCTTGAAATCTGTGAGGTTCGGTTGGCTGGAGTGAAGTTTTCAAGTTTAGCATTAAAGTCCAATTAGGTTCATAGTGCAGTTTGTGTTTGAAGTTAACTTTAACAAACAATATTCAATTAAGCACAATATCATTTTGCTTATTTACCTTCTCCCCCTTTTGTCATTAGCAAAAAGGCTAAAAATAACTTCTTTGATAAGAAGCCTATTTAAATTCCAAAGCACCAAAAAAGTTCATGACACAAAAGAATTTTAGATATCAAATAGTGTCATGAATTCATTTAAGCATACATGCAAGAAATAAGATATAGCTTATATAAGTTTTGTAATGACTTGAAATTTCGTACTCCTTTTTTTAAATATATATAAACTGTAAATTACCTTACTCTGATACCCCTGTAATGACTACTAAAATACATATGCAGCGAAAAACACAAAACTGTACAACCATATACACAATACCAGAATTCAGTATTTCTCCAAAATATACATACACAACTCTCCAGTACCATCTATCAAGACTCCTGTGATCTACCCAAAAATACTTTCCTCCTAAAAATATTTACCCTACAAATAGGGCGGTGCAAATATCCTCTCTATTTCCGAGCCTGATCTGCTCATCTAGTTAGATCACCTGAAAGATGTAAATTTACTAGGATGAGACAACACTCAGTAAGAAGAGATAGACTATTACTAGTGTGTGGCAATTGAGTTTATATAAATAACTTACTAAAAAATAACTGAACTAAGATATCATGTAAAATATAATTCTGTGTAACTCACACCTATGTGGCTTAAAATACAACCGTATTATCTCAACTTTCTATTTATGCATACTGTTAATATTATAATATATCTGTTGCTATCCTGTAAATCTGTATATATATAACTGTGAAAACTACCTTGAAAATCTGCATGTCATGATTTAACCCCTTAAGACAGGGTTGTGCGGCCCATATGTGGGACTTAACTCTAGTTGGCCAACCAGGATAAGTCAACTGATACTCTATCGATCCTCAGACCGGTCTTACTGCAATCCCTCCAAAGGCTCGGTACTGGCCTCTCCCCCGTCAAATCAGCCACCTCTACCCAGAATACTTGGGAGCTTACAATCCCTCTAAAGCATGGTTGATGGAAATCCACACACTATCTGAGATATGTCGTTGCACTTTGATATGAAACAACTACGGTACCGTGCTCTGCTAACTGAATCTGACTGAAATAATTAATCTGAGTGAAATAATTCATCAGGGTCTAATAATATATAATACTAATATATAATGATCTTATTGTTTCATCATGATTCCAAAATAACCATTATACTGTAAATCTTATCTGAAAATACTGTAATATCTGACTGAAATAACTGTAATATCTGACTGAATAAACTAAAATATCTGAGTGTTATGGTTTTGAAATTCTCGAAATCATGATATTCTGTAAACACTGTAAAATATCTGTCTGTATATACACTGTAATTCATAATTCTTTATGTTGACTCTACGAGTCCAATCCGGTTTTGATAGTGACAAATTACTTGGTATTTGATCTGTGCATTGAGTTTGTGAATATGAACTATATTAAGCATGCACGGAAAGATAACGAGTCATGGAAGCCATAAAGTAAAGCTAAAAAATCTTGGCAAGATTTTTTTTTAATTTTTTTTATCAAAACGAGCAACATCAAATTCCGAAGGCAGAGGAAACTATCAATGGTTTAACATCGCAATACAAAGGAGATCTATTTTCCATTTTGTATTTTCTAAAATATACCTACATGGATATTCACTGAATAGTAAAATAGGTGTAGTATTTTTAAGAAAAAAGATATAATAAATTTTATAAATAATCATTACATTGTTTTAAACTAAAAAATGTATATTTCACAACTAATTCACAGTTTACTTTTTAACATCCTAAAATATTTGTATACAAATTACAAATTTTAACAAAAAAAAATTGTTATTAGTTAATTACATCCAGCAACTTTTAATAATTCATATTAAATAGAAAATAAACATTATAAATACCTAAAAAATATTTAAATTATTAAACCAATAATAAAAATATTAAAAAATTAATTACTTTTATTAAATTAAATAGAACATATTACAAATATTTTGCGTGATCTTACGACTGCTGATAGGGTTGAGCATAGTTTGGTTAATTGAATCATACCCCTCAAACCATTAATCGAATCAAAGTTTTGGTTTGACAAAAAATGTGAACTGAAATCAAACTATCCCAAACAATTAACTGAAATTCGATTAATCGATTTTTATTCCAATATCCGATAACTAATCGGCTCAAACTATTGAGTCCTATTTAAAATTTTAAAGTTACCACATATTTATTTTTTTTTTCTTCCAATATAAATAACATGTAAATTTAAAATTTAAACATTAAAATTTGAGTATGAAAAAAAAAGTCATAAATTTATAAACTTCAAATTAGCATCCCCTATAAGCTTAAAAGCATTCACCCATGGATTAAATATAAATAAAATCGATAACCCAAATTCTTGTTAAATAAAATAAATAAAATACTAACCAATTCAAGTTGTAAATTGTCATAAAAAAATTATTTAAATTAGAGAAACATTGTATAATATATAATTACATAATATATACTTTTTATTTTAAATATGTTGGTTCAATTCGATTAACCGCAGTTATTAAATAAGTTGAATGAAAAACAAATAAACTACTTTGATTCGAAACTTAACTAAAAAATAATGAACTATTTTCTTTTTTATTTGGTTTGGTTTGATTCGATTTTTCAATTTAGTTCGATCCTTCTTACCCAACCCTTGCTACTACATGCTTATTAATGTGAGAGTCACATTTCCTTTCAGCATAATGATATATTTTAAGAAGTGTTGCTCCATATTTACTGGGCCAAAAAATGGTTGATCATTGGAAGTAGTGACATCATGGATCCACGTAATAGAAGCAAAGGCTAAGCATAAGCTTGTGGGTTGATGTGGCTTGTTTGTAGCTATAATCATCATGAATTTGTAATAAAACGCATTTAAAATGAGTCTAAATTTAAGATACATTAATCTGCCTATTTCAAACCCAACTTGTTTAGGGACTGTTTGGTATCACCGTCAAAAATTAGAGAAACGAAAACTAAAAATTAGAAATAAAAATTAAAAACTAGAAATCAGTAACCTGCTTGATTAACATTTATAAAACTAATACAAATTTAAAACTTAATTAAAAAATGCACATTTTCATCTTTAAATCAAAATATTTATAAAAATATGATTAAAATAATAAAATTACAAATAATACGCATTAAAAATTACTATAGTAAAAATAAAATTTATTATTGTTATTTTACTTAATTTTTCTACTTTCAAAATTTATTTTACAATAAAACTTTTATTTGATGTGACAACTGAAAAATAGAATAGTATTTTGTAATTGACTGAATTATTATTTTTTAAAATTTATGTATATTTTCCTTTTAATTATATTTGAATTCATATGATCATTTAATTTTAACTCCACCTATGATGCACTTAATGTCCTAATTTTTTCTCACACAGCTGGTCCCAAGCCCGGGTTAAGGAGGTGGGTTGCGTTAGGTAGCTGACAGTCAGCGTAAAATTTGTCAGATCACTATGATATGAATCCTTACCGAATATTTGCTGGGGCGTCCCCTATAAGCGACGCGTTGCACTTGAACCACCCGGGTGTAGCGAAAAGTGGGCGAGGGTGGGCTAGGTTGTCGCCTCGAAGCGACGCGCCGTGTCGGCACCCGAGTATGGTGTCAAATATGCGAGGGTTCCTGCATCATTCTGGACGTGAGCAGGTAAAGACGTTAGTTCAGGAAACTAGGATTAGATTAGTAACTTGGAATATAGGGACACTTATGGGTAAAAGCATGGAAATTGTGGATACAGTGATTAGAAGAAGAATTAATATAATTTGCCTTCAAGAAACTAAGTGGATGGGGGAGAAAGCTAGAGAAATCGATAAATCAGGATTTAAACTTTGGTACACTTGAAAAGAAAAACATAAGAATGGAGTAAGCATCATTATAGACAAAAACTTAAAAGATAGTGTTGTGGATGTAACTAGAGTAAGGGATGTAGAGGTTGTGTTCAGAAAAAAAGGGAGGAGGTTGTCAGACTCTTAAAAGCAAAAAAATCTTCCTTGCTCAACAGGCAAAGCATTGCTACCTCAAGAACAGTGATAGGGGCTCCTTTTTCTTTCACTCCATGATGAAGAGGCACTCTAACATAAACCATATTTCAGTGATTTCAAAGGCTGATGGTGAACCTATTGGTTGGCCTAACAAGGCTTACAATTCTTATTTTGATGATAACAAATCAAGATAAGTTTGGTATGGTTTTCAAGATGAACTGTTTCAGGAAGCAGGTAAAGCTCAAGTATTTCAAAGCCAAACTCAAAGATTAATAAAGTTCATAATGGACATACTTTATAAAAGCTTGAAGAATGAAAGATGATTGAAAGCTCAAAGATGATATATGATCAAGGAAAGATTTCAAAGCAAGGATTTACATGAAGATCAAAAGTTTAGAGTTTTAAGGATGTCTCTATGTAAGTACTTCATGTAAACCTCAATATAAATTGAATTGAAGCTCTTACAAATAAAAAGAAACTAAGAAACATATTCTTGAAAGACCTTAAAATATGTTTTCTAAATCGAAATGATAAAGGTATCAAATGGGGAAAGAAATTTTCAAAGTGAAAAAGGAATTTTATGAGAGCCAGGCGAACGCCCAATATAGGCAGTAGACTGCCAAAATTAAAGGAATTAAATTTGGTAGGCAGTAGGGTCCCAAGCAACTGCCTAGGCCTTGTCAGGTGCCTGGGTGGTCAAACCAGGCGACTGCCTGTGTCTTGGCAGGCGACTACCAGTCTTCTCGTTGTTTAGTTTTTTTTTTTTTGGATTATGCACTGGGTATCCAAGCATCTGTTTTATGATCCACAAGACTAATCCTGCGCCCCTTGAAGTTGACCCCACAACTCCAAAGATAGGGTAAATTCAGGAGTCTAGGGGCAGAAACGAGTCCGGGAGGGTTTGAACACCTGACCTCATGAGAGGCATTCCTGCAGCCCGCACTACCACCTAAACCACACCCTGGGGGTATTCTGGTTGTTTAGTTTTCACTATGGTAGGCGACTGCCACTCAAACAGAATTTTAAAAACTCAACGGGAAAATTTTTTAATTGGTTTTTTTGGGTTCTACTCTTTTTGAAAACTTGATGTTTACTCCATGCAAACTTGGGGGGCAAGGAATTATCTTTTAAACATCTATAAATAGCCTCAACTATAGTGATTTTAAACACAAAGAAATTTTCCAACAATCAAGAACTCTCAAAGCTCTCAATCTCTCTTACGCTCATCTTGCTTTCACTACTGATTGCTCCTGATCCCAACTTCGAATTTGAGTCTTCAAAGTCCGAATCTTTCAATACACGAAAGATAAATTCGGTGATCTAAATTCAATTGAGCTTCAATATCTTTATATTGATTTACATTGGAGTATATTTGTGCTGGATATTGTACTAACCAGCTCTGTTTTGAGAGTGTCTTTTGTACACAAATTTCTCTTTACTTGTTTCTTGTTTCTAGACGTTTCAAGGTTGTTGGATTGTCATGCCAAGTGAGGGGATATCGTTTGGAGAGGTGGGCTCTAGCTTAATCGAAGGAGTGGTGTAAATGGTGTTGTTACACTCGGCAAGGGAACTAACTTAGTGAATCCTTTAGTGGTTTGCCAAAGGCTGGGTATAAGACGAATCTCGTAAAACCTTGTGTTCCTCTCTCTCTTCCCTACTCTTTGTTTTTCAGCATACTTTACAAACTGTATGGACGCTTTAAAATTTCTGAATTCTAAGTGTTTGGTTATTAAATATACTGGAAGATAATTTGTTTTGGTTTGATCAGCATTGATTGCAGAAACCGACAAGGACTACGTTGGTTGATCATCCTAAACTTATTAAACTAAAGGTTTATTTAAAAGCTGAACCTTGGGAAGAAGTGTGATTGTGAATTTCAACACAAGGGTTATCCAAATTCAACAACCATTGCATATCACTACAGGGCTATTGTCATAAGAATCAAGTGTTTGGTTATTTTGTATTGATTGTGGTTGATTTGGATTGATCATTTTACAAGTACTTTGTGATTGTGTTTGGGTTGTATTTATTGTTGTAATAAAAAAGCTTTTAAAAGGAACATAAATTTTTAAAACCCAATTCACCCCCTCTTGGGAACTATATCCTATTTCACTATTACTTCACAACAACAGGTTGTTGATGAGTTTTTGTCTTTCTATAAGAGTATTTTCGGTACTGAGGAGTCTTGTGTAGCAGTTGATCTTAAGGTGATTTCTTAAGGACCGGTTCTGAATGCTTCCCAGGCTGAGCAGCTGTTGAAGGAGGTTACATCTAAGGAGATTAAAGGTGTTTTGTTTGGAATTGGGAAGGAGAGGTCTCTAGGGCCTGATGGTTATTCCTCTTGTTTTTCAAAAAATATTGGACCATTGTGGCTAAAGATTTTATCTTGGTTGTTAAAGAATTCTTTCACAATGAGAAGTTTTCAAAACAAATCAATCATACTGCTATTGCCTTAATTGCTAAATCCTCACATGCCAATTCAATGAATGAGTTTGGACCTATATCTTGTTACAATGTTGTTTAGAAGGTCATAGCCAAGATTATTGCAGACGGAATTAATCCACTGCTTGAGAGTTTGGTGAATACAACCTATTGACCTCATGGGTCATATCCCATTTTGATCATGATAAATACATAGGTATTTGATGTTTGTCTTGAGCTTGTATATAGGTTCACTCTACGCATGAAATTGAAAAGAATCCTATCTCATGGTGGCGTAAGGTGACCCCAAGGAAGAATGGAGACTATTGTGTTTATTTGTAATTGTAATTTTTATATTTTTCATTATGGACTGTAACATAATATGATCTATAATAACTACATCATGCATGATAGACCTATATGCTTAGGTAGCCTTAGATTGACCCTTAGGTTCCTACACATTTAGTGCACAGGATCCCACTAAACTCACATGTCATCAAGGGCGAATTTAATTTAACGTATGGACCTTAGGCTTAAAATGGAAGGGCTTCAAGCGACCGAACCAGGCATGTTGAAAATGCCTCAGTCAACTGAATTGTTGAATGGTCAAATAGTTGACCTGACTTCAGGCGGCAGAACCCAATGAACTGAGTGTTCACGGTCAACTGAACTCGTACCCTGTCCTTTTCAAACAACTCGGGAACTTGAACGTTTACATTCTAAATACCCTCGGGCGACCGAACTTGCAAGTTCAGCAGATTGAACTTGAGGACAGGCGACCGATCCTCAGACATTTTGGAAAATCGCCTTGGCCAGCAAACTAAACGCATTTTCAAGCACCCGAACTTCAAAATTGTCTTTTTCTCATGTGTCTGTTCGGGCGACCGAACCTATGGCTCGGTCAACCAAAACTCTTGGATTAACCTAATTTTTACGGGGGTTAATTGGGGTTAAACATGGTTAATCTTTTAAAACTCAATTAAAACAATTTTAATAATTCCCTTGGTATCCCTAATGGTTATAATTTTGGTCAGGTCTATAAATATGAGTTCATTTGCTCAAATTTAAAAAAAAAATTAGCATTTGGATTAGCCTAAAGATCCTCTGAATTTTTGAGAGCATATTTCTCAAATACAAAGCCCATACACTCTTCCTTTGTTATTCCCTTGATAAATCAACTTTTTAAAGAGTGTCCTTGAGTGATCCTACTATGATTCCACTTGCTTAAAATTCTCTTTATTCTAGTTGATTGATTGTGTTTGATTGAGAATTTTAGCCAAGGTTTTTCCCGGTTTAACTAATAATCTTTGTGTGGTAAAACCTTTGTAGCTAGTGAGTCTTTGCATTATTATTGCAAGACTCATTAAGCTTGTGTTTTTAATTGTTCAAAATCTTTTTCACATACATATTTTTTCAAATAACTCTTGTTCTTAAAGCATTTGGAAAACATTTTGAGATATTTGATTTGGATTGTGTTTTAAACTTCCTTTGATTAATTGGTTGTTGAATATCATATCTTGAATCAAAAGTTGAACTCTCACATATACATACACTCACATATTTTGGAGAGTTTACACTTTGAATCTCACCTGAGCATAAATACTATCATCTGTGAGTGCATATTTATTTGGACTATATTGTGGTACATATCTGCTTGTGCAGAAGCACTTAAATTTATATGCAAAAATTCATATTCATTGATTGTATTTTAGGTGTGGGCCTGAAGAGGGAGACTTATCCTGTGAAAAGTCCCGAATTGACTCTGACCCGGTTAGGAAAGTTAGGTGTACCATCCAGGTAAGGTGTTGTAAATGGTGCTGCTCCACCCGTTAAGTGAGCCGTAGTGGAATCCTTGTACTTGCTAGTCAAGGCAGGGATGTTGGCAGTATTGGTAGAACCCCGATAAGATTTCTTGTGTCTGTTTTTGATTTCCGCACTTAAATTTACGCACTTGAATGTTGTTATTTTAATTACAGTGTTTGGTTGAGAAATACTGAGATTACTTTAATTGCTTTACATTTCTACTCTATTTGATTTTTTCTGAGTTGGATACTATGTAGAAAGACCCTAAGTTGTGTGATACTGTTACTGGATTAGTTGAACCTAGGAAGAATTTTTTAAATCTCCAATGCACCCCCCCCCCCTCTTGGGATTGCACCAAATTCAACAATTGGTATTAGAGACTCGTCACTTAGACTTAAACATTATTTTGTGAAAAATCATGATGACTCGAGTTGGTGCATCCCCATCTTGTGAGGGAAGTTTATCTATGAACCCTTCAATGTTTTGCGGTGAAAATTTCGCCGAATGGAAATTTAGAATGACCATATATGTTAAAGCTTTAACTTGGAGGTTCTGGAAAGTTATTGCCTAGGGAAATAGTGTTCCAGTGAAAATCATTGATTGTGTTGAAATTCCCAAATCTGAAAATGAGTTGAATGAAAATGACAGGAGCATAATGCAGATAAATTTTGATGCTATGAACACCTTGCTGCATGCTTTAGATTCTAAAATTCTTTGTAAAGTTATGGCATGTAATAGTGCTAAACAGATATGAGAGGAACTTGAAAAGAGATATGGAGTAACAAAGCAAGAAAAAGCGATCACTCCTCGTGACTCAAGCTCAAAGGATCTTGAAGGAGAAAAATGGTGCTTTATAGCTTGAACCGACGATGAGGTAAATTTGTCTCCTTCTACTTTATCAAATAATATTGGTAATGATTCATGTGTTAATTCTAATGATGCATCTGATACTGAATCATGTGATAGTTCTAGTAGTGAAAGCATGCCTACTTATAAGGAATTGTAAATTGAATATGTTAGAATTCATAAGTCTCTTGTCAGAACTAACAAAAGATATATTGCATTGAAAAACAAGTATAAGGCATCTTTGAAAGAATTTGAGTCAAAAGTTCTTGTTGAAAGGGAAAATGATTTCAAAATCAAACATTTAGTAAATAAGAATGAAAATTTGGAAAAAGAGTTGAATGTATTAAGATCTCAAACTTCAAGTGATAATAAGAAAGATCTTCTCATTTCAAAACTTGAATGTAAAGCAAACAACATGACTAAAGAATTTGTGAAATTATAGGATGTTTTCCAAGGTCTAAAGAAGGACAACTTTAATAAGTTGCTAGGTTCACAAAATATGACCTTAGATAAGGAAGGTATAGGTTATAATGGGGTTAGAAATAGAAATAAGAAGAATCTTTACATGGGGTACTTTGTGAGAGAGTCCATTATGCTAGTACCTCCTCCAGTCCATATTCTCACACTTTCTGCGTATTATGTAAAAAGAAGGGGCATCCAAAGTTTGATGCCAATTTAAATGAAAAGGGGTGAAAGAAGCAAGTGTGGAGAGTCAAAGAAAAACCCGAATCTATCTCTCCTTGACCCTAAAATGATCTAAGTGTCAAACGGTTAAAATTGGTGCACTTAATAATCCTTAGGTTGTGTATCTAAATCATAGGGGTCGTGTAAACTGAGAAAAGGTCAAAAGAAGAGAGGCTAACTAGGTTCAGTCGGCTAAACCCAATTCAACTTAATTCATTCGGTCGACCGAACAAGGAAGTGACCACATTCGGGCACCTAACCATTCTTGGTAAAAACAGGTTCGAGCCACCGAACATGGTTTGGGAGACCGAACTGATCTTCGGGCGACAAAGCTTAGGGTTTTCATTCATCGGAAAGGTTCGGTAAACCAAACTCAAAATAGTTGATTTCATTCGGGCTATCAAGGATCTGAATGTGAAAGGTCACCAAAGATTTAGCCAACCGACCCTGTATTCATCCAACCGAACAAACTCAGCTTCTAGTGTATTTAAGATGGTTCGGGCGACCGAACACTTGATCGGGCGACCGAACCACTATCTATATATATTTTGGCCAAGTGAAAAAGGTTCATTTTTTCATCCGTCTTGAGAGAACCCAAGAGTTCCTCTCTTCCTGCTACCCCCTACTCTCACTCCAAGCCTAGTTTTCCTCAGAATACCTCTTCCAATCATGTCTAGGGATCAGAGGCAAGTTGAATATGGGATTGCTCTTGAGCAATGGTTCATTTCAGTAGAAAAGGATCAAGTATGAGAGAGTATTCAAGCTCAAGGAGCCTATATTAGGTACGGTACTTGACATAGAATTTATGCAAAATTATTTCAATAACGTGCTAGAAATGTTCAAGTATCAGGGATAATATGAATTTGTCAGTTTTCAGCCCAAAGGAATGTATCCTATTCCTATTAGATTATTTTACGCAAATCTAGGACTCTGTCTTTACTTGGATTAACGAGTAGGAGTTTACTGTAAGCACTTTTGTTAATCTTGTTATAACTAACCCTGTAGTTGATCTGAGTCACACCCCTAGTTATAAGTCTTTGACACTCAAGGAAAAAATCATGCACCACCTGACCTCCTATAATATTATGCCGAAATCTGGGTCTAGGGATCACGTTTCCTACCTAGATTGCTTCGTGATGTGGTGCCTCTTTACGAGGAAAAAGCTAGATTTGCCGAGATTGATCTTTTAGTGGATGTTTGTAAAGACCGTGGGTAAAAGAATCATTTTTTTGTATGGGGATATCCTTAATAGGGTTTTTTTTTCAAAGAAAGAGTCACCAAGGCTCCTTATGCAGTGTTGAAGAAGATAAAAAGCACAGATACCTTCTCCTCTATGACCTTGAAGCTGATGGGATATGAGCTGACTGGCAACATGTGGTTGCCAACTATACTAGTGAGAGGAGCAGGCCCACAGGAGGTTCCTCAAGAGCAGACTCACATGCCATCTAATGTAGAGATCATGGCTACCATCACGAGTCTCACAACTTCCTTTAATGAGTTTAAGACATCTATCCAGAGCAAGATCAGGGAGCTGGCTTCCACATTTTAGGTGCGGCACGTAGAGCTTCACACTGAATTCACAGAACTTTAGTCAGTTGTAATGGCAAACTTCCACATCCTTTGTGAGCGTATAAGGGATATGAATGAGGATGATGAAGGTGGGGAGCAGATGGACGTGAGTGGCGATGATGAAGAAGGGCCTGATGATGGAAAGGCCTAGAGGAGGCTATGAAGATCAGCTGCTTATCCATTTTATCTCTTTTATATACACTTGGGTCTATAATACTTAAACTACTTTTATTTTTATTTTATTTTTTGCTTTTTGCATTACATTCTCACATACCACACTCACATATTGATGATTATATTTTTTTATTTTGTGTGGTTGACTTAAGTTTACAGGCGATGGCTTGCATGCTTTGAATTTCTCTAATTATTCTGTTTACCTGATTGATGCCTCCTGCATGGTGGATGTAGTTGATAAGTATTGCTTGCTAATAGAAAGTTTAGGTTCTCGCACACTCAAACTGAATACTATACTGTTTGCTTAAATCATTTTTATACAGTTTTTTTATGGAAAATGTCCTATTCACAGACGACATGTTGCCGAATTTTCTCCTCACATTTCCCAAAATATTCAAATTTGTGCTAAAAAGACCGATGCATATGCATGGATAATTTAGTTTGAAGTCAAATTGCTTGCATGATTGTACATCTTGGCCTGAATTAACTTGAAATATCTGAAGCTTGTGTATGTGTTTAAACTCTTTACTGGTCATGTCATTTAAAGCTTTGAACTTAAATGACATCTCGTTGATGCAAAATCATTGAAGAATTACATGATATAATCAGTTTTTAATAAACAGGTTTCCATGGGAAAAGCTATATTTTTAAGACGAAATGCTGCTAAAATTTTCTCAAATTCACACATCCTATGCTTTATAGAACTGAACTCTATGAACTGAGTTTGTGTTCCTAGAACATCATTTTTTTTGTGCATCATGACTATTCTCAGTATGATTTATCCTAGTTAACTTCAATCATCTTGATGGACTTAAATCCAATCTTCTGTGGCAAACATATCCCCAAAACACTTGCTGATTTTTTTTCCAAAGGGGGTCTCTCTTAAAGACAAATATGCATGAAATGATCTTAAGTGATAATCTTTTGTCATGCTGTCTATTTATTAATTTCAAAATAATTGTGTCTTATGCTCAAATTGTAAGAATAGAGAGAGTTCATTATTTAAGGGGGAGCCACTTCACTTAGAAAAATATGGCTCTGAAAAATTAAACGCTATCTCACATTATTCGTTGCTATACTCTATACGATGTGAGAATATCTTTCATTCATTGTCTGCTGCATAAGTACATTATCTCTTTGACTTGGCTATTTGAATTGATCAATACTGAACTGTTTGAGTCGAATGCTATAAATTATTGTAAATCATTTGTTGAACTCAAATGGGTCAATTGGATAGAATTTTTTTTTTTTTTTTTTGGAAAATGCTTCATTTTCAAACTACATGCTGCCGAAATTTCTAAAGTCTTCCCAAAGTTTATCTTGTATCTAAATGATTATTACTCATTACTTGCCTATATGCTTAAAACTCTTTTATCTTGGCCTTTTTTACTGTTGCCAAAATGGGGAGAACTTAGGCAAAATTGGGTACTTAAATTAGGTATTTTAGTAATCTTTTTAAATGTTTGAGTTTTTAAATCTCTTTATGCATATTTCAGAGGGGAGGTTTTTTTTTTTTTTTTTTTTTATAGTTGTACCCACTTTTGCATAAAGTATTTGTCATCATAAAAATGGGGAGATTGTTGACCTTATGGGTCATATCCCGTTTTGATCATGACAAATACATTAGTAATTGATGTTTGCCCTAAGCTTGTATGCAGGTTCACTCTATGCTTGAAATAGAAAAGAATCCTATCTCATGGTGGCGTATGGTGACCTCAAGGAAGAATGAAGACTATAGTGTTTATTTGTAATATTAATTTTTATACTCTATATTATGGATTGTAACATAATATGGTCTGTAATAATTGCATCATTCATGATAGACCTACATGCTCAGGTAGCCTTAGATTGACCCTTAAGTTCCTACACATTTAGTGCACAGGACCCCACTAAACTCACATGCCATCAAGGGTGAATTTAATTTAAAGTATGGACCTTAGGCTTAAAATGGAAGGGCTTCGGATGACCGAACCAGGCACGTTGAAAATGCCTCAGTCGACCAAATTGTTGACTGGTCAAATAGTTGACCTGACTTCGAGCGACCGAACCCAAATGAACTGAGTATTCACGGTCGACCGAACTCGTACCCTGTATTTTTCCAACAACTCGGGCGCTCGAACGTTTACTTTCAAAACACCCTCGGGCGACCAAACATACAAGTTCGGCAGATTGAACTTGAGGGCGAGCGACCGAACCTCGAACATTTTGAAAAATCGCCTTGGCCAGCAAATCGAACTCATTTTCAGGCACCCGAACTTAAAAATTACCTTTTTCTCATGTGTCTGTTCGGGCAACCAAACCTATGGCTTGGTCGACCGAAAATCTCGGATTGGCCTAATTTTTACCGAGGTTAATCGGGGTTAAACATGGTTAATTTTTTAAAACTCAATTAAAACAATTTTAATAATTCCCTTGGTATCCCTAACAGTTACAATTTTGGCCAGGTTTATAAATATGAGTTCATTTGCTCAGATTAAAAAAAGATTAGCATTTGGATTAGCCTAAAAATCCTCTGAATTTTTGAGAGCATATTTTTCAAATACAAAACCCATACACTCTTCCTTTGCTATTCCCTTGATAAATCAAGTTTCTAAAGAGTGTCCTTGAGTGATCCTACTATGATTCCACTTGCTTAAAACTCTTCTTGTTCTAGTTGATTGATTGTTTTTGATTGAAAATTTTAGCCAAGGTTTTTCCCCGGTTTAACTAATAATCTTTGTGTGGGAAAACCTTTGTAGCTAGTGAGTCTTTGCATTATTACTGCAAGACTCATTAAGCTTGTGTTTTTGATTGAGTAAAATCTTTTTCACAGGCATATTTTTTCAAATATCTCTTGTGCTTAAAGTATTTGAAAAACATTTTGAGATATTTGATTTGAATTGTTTTAAACTTCCTTTGATTAATTGGTTGTTGAATATCATATCTTGAATCAAAGGTTGAACTCTCACATATACATACACTCACATATTTTGGAGAGTTTACACTTTGAATCTCACCTGAGCATAAATACTATCATCTGTGAGTGCATATTTATCTGGCCTATATTGTGGTATATATCTGCTTGTGTAGAAGCACTTAAATTTGTATGCAAAAATTCATATTCATTGATTGTATTCTAGGTGTGGGCCTGAAGAGGGAGACTTGTCCTGTGAAAAGTCTCGGATTGGCTTTGACCCGGTTAGGAAAGTTAGGTGCACCATCCTGGTAAAATGTTGTAAATGGTACTACTCCACCCGTTAAGTGAGTCATAGTGGAATACTTGTGCTTGTCAGCCAAGGCGGGGCGTAGGCAATATTAGCCGAACCCTGATAACATTTCTTGTGTCCGCTTTTGATTTTCGCACTTAATTTACGCACTTGAATGTTGTTATTTTAATTACAGTGTTTGGTTGAAAAATATTGAGATTGCTTTAATTGCTTTACATTTATGCTCAGTTTGATTTTTGTTGAGTTAGATACTGTATAAAAAGACCCTAGGTTGTGTAATACTATTGTTGGATTAGTTGAACCTAGGAAGAATTTTTTAAATCTCCAATTCACACCCCCCCCCCCTCTTGGGATTGCACCAAAGTCAACACAACCCAATTTGCCTTTGTGAGACAAAGGAATATGACTGAAAATATTTATCTAGTTCAAGAGTTGGCTAGAAAATATGCAAGAAAGGACTTTCTCCTCGATGTATGCTCAAGATTGACCTTAAGAAGGCTTATGACACAGTTTCTTGGTTATTCCTTAAGGATATTCTAGAGCTCCTTAATTTTCCTAGTATCATGGTTGGTTGGATCATGCACTGTGTTTCAACTACTGCCATCTCATTGTCTATGAATGAAGGGATTTTTGGTTTCTTTTTAGAAAATAAAGGTTTGAGGCAAGGTGATCCCCTTTCCCCTCTCCTGTTTTTGGTCTGCCTTGAATACCTTTCAAGGCTTTTGAAGTCTTTGGAGGTCAATCCAAAGTACAAGTTTCACCCTAGGTATGAGGAGTTGAAAATTTCCCTTCTTGCTTTTGCTGATGATTTGATCCTGTTTGCAAGGGGAAATGTCTCTTCAGTTGAACAGATTATGGAATACTTGAGTAGATTTTATGAATGCCCTGATTTGAAAGCTAATCAGCTGAAATCTAACTTGTATGTTGTATGTGTTAGAAGTCCTAGCCTTGAGATCATTAAAAGGCTTACGGGGTTCCCTAATGGGGAGTTTCCATTCCGCTATTTGGGTATCCCCTTGGCTCCTTCAAGGCCAAATGTCATGTAGTGTTTCCCTCTTATTAATAAGATTGATGATCTCATTGGGTCGTGGACTGGACACAACCTTTCTTATGTTGGTAAGTTAAAGCTAATTAATTCAATCATTCAGGGGATTAAATGTTTTTGGCTGGCCATCTTTCCAATTCCAGAGGCAATTCTGAACCACATCATAAAGTTGTGCAGAGTCTTTTTATGGGGTGGAAAGAAGAAACCACTTGTTGCTTGGAAAGATATCACACTGCCTAAGGAGGAGGGGGGTCTAGGGGTGCTTGACCTTAATATTTGGAATATAGCCCTCCTAAATAAGGCCTTATGGAACATCCATGCTAAAAAGGACTCTTTGTGGTCTAGGTGGGTCAACCAAGTGTACTCTAGGGGTAGGTGTATCTGGATTTAGTTGGTAAACATAAGGATTCTCCTCTCTTCAAGAAGTTAATTGAGATTAAATACTCAATGATTCAGAGTTGCAGGTCCAATTTGGAAGCTGATGTATTGTTTAGAAAATGGCTCATGGGTGATCAAATTTGCTGTGCATTGGTCTATCAGTTTTGGAGATTCAGAAGTCACAAAATGCCTTGGCACACTATGGTTTGGAAAAGTGGCAACACCCTTAAACATGCCTTCATTCTTTGGCTGAGTATTAAAAGTAAACTACTTACAACATATAAATTTCCTGGGGAATAGATTGACCAAGTGTGTGTCCTATGTGGCTCTGAAGTGGAGTCTCTGAATCATTTGTTCTTCAAGCGCAAAGTCTCAACTATAGTCTTGATCATTTAAAACTTGGTCGGATCTATCTAGAAGTATGTCAACTATCAAAGCTTCCCTAAAATGGCTCTGCAAGGAAGCAAGGGGCTCTGGTATTCAGTCTATTGCCAAAAGGGTATGTTTCACATCTATGGTTTACTTTATTTGGCATTTTCGGTACAAAAGGAAGTTTATAGGCAGGGTTACTCCAGTTGCCTCGATTATCAGAGTTGTTCAGATTCACTTGTTCAGGATCTTGTATGACAAATTCCCATTTTTCATAGGTCCCAACTTTGTTTTTGTTGACTGAGCTATTTACGGTAGTCGCCTAAGTTAGTTGCCCGTTTTGGATGGTAGGGTTGGTTTGGTTGTCCAAGTTAGGTTGTTCGGTTGCCCAAAATTCTAGGTTGGTTGATATTGTGTTTTCAGTCGCCTGAAAGATTCTAGGCTTGTGCTGTTCTGGCGCCCAAGGGTGTTTGACTTTGTTTCTTTTTTAGCTTGTTTTGCATCTTTGCTTGTGGCCTTTGTGCCCCTAGGTATGCCCAAGTTTTTTTCTGTATTTAATTGAGTTTTTTGGTTGTTAGGGAGCTTTGGCTTCCCTCCTCTTATGTATGTACATATCCCTTTTTGATCAATATAATTTATAATTTTACCTATCATAAAAAAATAAAAATAAAAAATAGGTGCCAGGAGGGAATTTCTAGGAGAAAGAAAGGAAGGTTATAACCACTACACCACAGGTGCTTTATTGAGAGTGTGCGTGTATATATATTACACAATTCACATGGTATTGTCAATAAAAAAAGATATTAAATATTATACATAAATATATGTAAAAAAGGAAGAACTTATAAAAATTTTAAAAATATTAATAAAAGCAATACCTTATATATAAGAATTTAAAGTTTTCATTCTTGATCATGAAAATTAAAAAAGAAAAAAAAAAGTGTAATAAATCAATTAAGCAAAATTTTGATTTTGCACATTATTAACAATTATTTTTCTTAATTTTAAATAAATATTAATAAAAATAACAGAAAATGAATTTTTTACTTATTTTTCTCTTCAAAATAAAGTTTTTAATCCAAACAAATGATAATAATTATTAAAATCTATTTGTAGTACACACACACACACACACACACACATATATATATATATATATATATATATATATATATATATATATATATATAAAAAATTAGACTATTGTATATTTTGGGTTGTAAACTTGTAATATCGTAATCTTTGTATAACTATTTTATGTTACAATATGTAATGCTTATTTGAAATTTGATGTTAAGAGTAAACTTTATTATGCATTCTTGTATTTTATAATCCAGGTTTTGAGTTTGAATTTTATTTTCATTGATATTTTGAAGATAAAGCTAGTACTTACTATGATCTTACTTAAATTTGAGAGAAAAACATGACAGAATTCTTAGATATCTTATATTTTACATTATTTATAATTATAAATTTATATATAGGTATATATTATATATAAATATATATTATGACATCATACTGACATCACTAGACCACAAGTCCGACCAATCCGATGACCTTTTCAAAACATCGGTCTTCTATGTAACATAAATATTGAGTAAAAGATGCTAATCTTTGAAGTCCAGTTAAAAGGCGCAAATCATCTCTCAAATATGGAAGAGACTCAAACCACATTAAAAATTTAAAATTTTAATAACGTGTTCAATTTGCTAAGAAAATGCAAACTTCCCTTATTTTGACAAACATCCAAAGAATTAAATATCAAGAAAAGCATACATATTTTTGATAAAACTTAAAATGGGGTGCACATCTTATTAAAAACTTCAGAAAAATTTGTGTCTTCTACCCTAAATGTTAATAAAAGAGAGGGATTAGCACTCTTCCCATCACAAATGTCACGCTCAACTTATCATGAAAATAAATCAATGAACAAATACGTAAAATAATTTCAATTGAGGCACTACTTAGCCGATGAAAATTTCTATTTACATGAGGGATAGGAAATGCCAAGGTACAGAAGGATCTTGAGTGCTAAGAAGCTACACGACCACACCTACATCTCTGAAACTATATTAAGAATTTTACAGGCTTAGTTTAATGACAACACAGATCACAAAATATTTCCATGTTTCAATTGACTATAGTATACAATTTCTGCCAATTACTGGAAGTACTATCATCCCAGTCCAGAGATACCTCTCTACGTTCTGCCAGGAGCACTCTCACTTCCAATTGCTTCATTTCATGGTTGCCCATCACAACCCTCAAATTCCACTGCAAATGAAAAGAAAATTCAGAAGCTAGAAAATTTGTTGAAATGTAATTTCGGACAGCTTAAGCAGGATTTAGATGACTAAAAATTTCAGCAAGAGAAGTTTAATTTAACTCACCTAATCAATTGATGATTTGGTGAAGGAAAAAGACTATTAGAAGTGCAACTTGGTATATGATAGGATTTGTGCCAAAAGTGTTGATGCTGGAGTTGAATGAGAACGTAAAAACATACCTCAAAAAAATGAAAACTACGCTCTTCACCTTGCTTCAGATTTGTCATTGAAGGACTCCAAAATCTAGAGCTCAAACTGTCAGGAACACTACTGTATATTTCCTAACCTTTCTCCAAAACTGCATTATAAATGCATAATTAGTGTAGTTTGTTCTAACAAAATATTTAATTACAACGGTTTTCATCCATGAGACAATCATCAACTACAGCCTCCAAGTTGTAAATGGTCAAGCCTTATTATATCAAGCCAGCTCTTTGAATCTAGCATTTCATTCTCCACAAAAGCAGAACAGATTTAAGATGGCTTGCCAATCTTCAACAGTTTCCATGATCTACCTGCAATACACATCCTGAACATAAGATTGACAATTTACAAAGAATGGTAGAAAAATTAACTTATGTCCAAGACATGCAAAGTCAAATGCAAAATGAAAACATCTGAGGGTCTATTCTCCCATCTTGTATGAAGGGGACAGATTCTATTGTAGAGGAATGACTTCGAAAGCATTAATTGACACTAGAAATTATAAGCTCACAAACGGAGAGAGTTATGAATGGACACAATTCAAAATCACAATAGCATGGAAGCCCATAAAAGAATATTTTACCTTCACAAGTACAAGAAAGCAGTTCATCATCCAATGATGCAATCCAAGGCATTTCCACCATTGAAATATGGCTCAACATTGATCAATAAAAGTTTGAGGTAAAGCACCATCTCTGTTCTCCATTATTAATCCATTTTAAGCTAATTTTTTTCAAAGACTTGGTCTATTAGACTTTAATCATTTGTTGAGTAGTCAACAATTAAAACTTGAAAAAGCCATACACTGTAATCATTTATTGAGTTAATTATAGTCAACTGCCCCCATAAAACAAAACTATTAAAAAACACTGAAGACTATTCCATAATTGATATCCATAGTAATCACTTGCTCCCATTAAACAGAAGTATCAGCTGATTAAAGAAACATGTATCGCACACTATACAACACTCAGCAGCAACAAGCAACAAGTTTACATATGACCGCCAAATCATCATGCCATACAAACACTACCAAGGGAGCATCATTCATGAGTCTGGTTCAATTAACATTTGAAAAGCATAAACGTTAATCATTTGACGAGTTAATCATAGTCAAATTAAAACTCAAAAGAAGCATACACTGTAATCATTTATTAAGTATAGTCAATTGCCCCCATTAAACAAAACTATCAAAAGACACATGAACCATAACTGATATCCATAGTAATCACTTGCCCCCATCAAACAGAAGTATAGGCTAAAAAAACACGTCTTGCACACTATATAACACTCAGCAGCAACGAGCAACGAATTTACATATGGCCACCAAATCATCATGCCTTACAAACAATGCCAAGGGAGCATCATTCAAGAATTATATTAAAATAATCTATATTTTCACAACCACAGATGGACGCATGCAAGCAAAAAAAATTCTGTTTTGATAGAGCATAATTACCTAAGGAATGCCACATGAATTACACCCACCAGAGGCACATATTAGAGCCATGCCAGAACTGGACTGCAATTTGCACAGAGTGTCAGAATTACACTGGGTGGTGGACTCTGATTGCTCCAAAGAGTTAGTGACTATCTGAGGCCTATCACGGGAAGGCTCCTCATGAGAATGGGAATCAGTATGAGCATCAGTAACAGCATCCTTTGTGTCACAGACATCATTCACTGTAACTGCATTAGCAGTTTGGTGACTCAGCTCAACAGGACGCCTACCCCCACAAGTTTGATTGTTGGGTTCTGCAGTGAAATTAGAGGAAGCTGTGCATAAAGGATGACTCTCTCTACCAACTGCAACTTCATGGCCATCGGGCATACAGCCCAGACTGGAAGAACTGATATTAGAACAAACTGGAAAATCTGGAGAGGAGCCATTTTCTACATCTCGTGCTCTTTGATGGACTGACTGGAAAGTCGGGAAAGCAGCTACATCACAAGAAAAGTTGCAAGGCATTGATATAATCATGGAATCAGCTCCACTGGATGCTAAACATCTCTCATGTAGGGCCACAGATCTATACTCTTTAGAAGCAACTTCATTTTTTACTCCACAAGTATCAACCATGTTGTCATCGGCATCTAAAGTACATCCTTTGACCCTCAACAGTTCAGAGCTATCATGCAAACTGCGTTTATTTAAACTGTTAAAGCTACAATTCGAAGAAGACCCACACAGTGGATAATTATCCTTTACATCAAGACAAGTCTGGCTGGTTGATTCTGAATCATGGCAGGCAACTGCATCCCTGGTTTGAGTACTAATGTCTGCAGGTTGTTGTACAGAGTCATCTTCATGTGAGACCACATCATCTTTACCAATACTACCATCTACTTTAACCTCACAAGAAACACTTTCTACAGCTGCCATTGATGCATGAACTTTTTTATCACAATTAGCTGCTATAGATGCATCATTCTTGCAGTCATTGATCCCCTCGGTTGTACACTGTGAAATAAATTCATGAACATCATTTGCTGACCCAATAGAACTCATGACAGTATCATTTTTCCCCTCATCACCAGTTATGCTCGGTTGAATAAGACAGTTTGCATCAGCAGAAGATTCTGCAAAATTTATTGTTTCAGTGGTTATGCCAGATGTATCATGCAACGAGCCACCAGGAAGTTGCAAGCCAGTGTCGGTAGCACTAGGCTCCCGATTAGTACCATCTATACAGTGGACAATGTCCGCACCAAAAATGATTGAATCAGGCCCATCAGAATTATTCACTCCCTCATGCACATTTTTATGAGCCTGTGAAAGTTCAGAGGACATCACAGCTACAAGAACAAACATAGAGTTAAAAACCACAGATACATGGATGTGGTTGACAGGAGAGCTATTATGTGATAAATGACTAGATACCTGCAGTGGGAATCATGTTTTCTTCAGAAAATTGATGCTTAAGTAGGGGTTTCTGTAACATATCTGTGCCTGGGAAAACTAACAAATTCATCCGCCTCATTACTTGCTTGTCTGATACATTAAGGTGCTTGAAACCGAAAACTGAAGTCCATGTCTGCATGAGTTCATGGATAGCAGGTATGACCAATTTCTCCACATTGAGGGTACAAAGAGCCTATAAAAATCAAAAATTGTTGCACCAAAGTCAGAAAGTTGAAATCAGCACCTAAAAGAGTACAAGAAGTTGATCTTTACAAATAAGTTATAAGTTGATTTTATGAATAAATTATAAATTAATCATAAATCCTGGCACACAGATGCTGAAACATGTATGTTCTTTACACGTACAAGAAGGTTGGCAAGTTCAATGTGCATCCCAGCAAAATGAGTGTATTTTGAAAGTCACCGAGGGGAAAAAAAATACCCAAAAGACATGTTGAGATTGAAGCAACACAACATGCATGAGAACAATGAGACAAAGTGAGGCACAAGGCTCTTCAGACTTCAAGGCATACCTCATTTATTTTTCACTTATTCTTGGTTTTTCCCTTATTTTTATCTGAACCTTCCAATATGCGATTTGTGCCTAGATTGAAGAATTATTTAAAAGAAAAAAAAAGTGAGAAAAAATGGACCATATTTATTATTATCTTGCAAATGCAACGTGACCCAACGTCTCTCAAATCCCAAGTTTTCTAACAACTGACCAAAGGCCAAGGCCAGGACACCAACCCTGTCAGACGTGATCGACCAAACAGGCTAGATACACCAATAGGCAAATCAAGTTTAAAAATGTTAAAAAAAAAAAAAAATCAGGATAACATTTTTCTTCTTTCCTTCTTGATTGACCAGAGTCACGAGACCCTACCGTCTTTCTTTCTTTCTTCTTGTCCTCCTTTTCTTCTTCTTCTTCTTCACATGGCCTGCTCTGCTGCTGTTAGTCAGAGCTGCTGTGACCCCCTTTTCAATGTAATTTTCTCCTTTTTTTCCCTTCTTGATCGACTAGCAGACCTAGCTTCTTTCTAACTTTTTTATCTCCTCTTTGTAATTCCTGCTGCTGTTTTATAGAATTTCTGGCTTCAACATATGCACTGTTCCCCCAACCCCACTTTTTCTTTGCTGCTTATTTTGGCTAGAAGACCTCGGTTGAGGATTGGCTAAAAGATGCAGGCTTGAGGTTTTAAAAGTCACAAGGACCTCTGAAGTTTGTTAACAGACACAGACCACCCCAGGGGTTTTCAAAGTACCACAGAAACCCTGAGCTTGATGTTAAATTAGAGTGGGGTGTAAGTGTCTCAGAAATCAAATGTCCAAGGAGGCATGCAGGATCCAAACCTCGGGAAGGTTCATGACCTCAGGAAGCAGAAGGTGGGGGGCGCTGCTGTGATGCACTCAATGTCCTAATCTTTTAATACACAGCTGGTACCAAGCCCGGGTAAAGGAGGAGGGTTGCGTTCGGTAGCTGACAGCCAGCATAAAACTCGCTAGATCACTATGATATTTAAGGAATGAACATATTTGTGGTAAGTTAGGCATAACTCCAGTATAAGATAAGATAAGGGAAGGACGACTTTCATGGTTTGGGCACAGCAACATAAGTTACATAATGCACCAGTGAGAAAGAGTGAGTTAGTTACTATAAGGGGCAGTAGAAGGGATAAGGGTCAACCTAAAATAACTTGGAATGAGATAGCAAGGATTTAACAGCACTGAATTTGTTGAAGGAAATTGTCCATCATCGCATAAATTGGCGGAAAAAGGATTCATGCAGTCAACCCCACCTAGTGGGACTTAAGGCTTGGTTTGTTGTTGTTGTTGTTGTAGAGGGCCAACTAACGCCAAACTGTTGCTCAGTTTGACACTACAATGTGTTGACCAAAATGTTTAGGAATTAGGACTCACTTTTTGAACTCTTGGATTTAGTAAATTTTAGATAACTTTTCAAAATTTCATCTACATTTTAGTATTTTGACCAAATTTTGTTTATAGAAACATGCAGTAACGTGCTAAAGAATAAGAAAGAAAAATAATTTGACACATGCATATGAAAAAAGATCTTGTATGGAGACAATATAAACCAACTGGAAATGATGGCCTAGTAAGTCCCACTGTATCTCCATCGCCATAATTAGCAGGCAACAACAAGAACAAAAATTTGGCGCAGAAGCTGAATATAAGATCATGGCTCACAAAAGTTTAGAGGAAATATGCATCCAGCATCATTATGATTGATAGGGAGCCGATCATGGCTCACAAAAGTTTAGAGGAAATATGCATCCAGCACCATTATGATTGATAGGGAGCCTCCTTGTTCATTGCAATTAGCAACTTATCCAACATTTTTTCAGATAAAATGTATACACATTAATTGTCAATTGTAAAGATAACATGTTGACTAGAGAAATTGTCAATTCCTATTTGGAAATAAAATGACGCGAATTTGTTGAAAAATAATAAATTTCATGAGAATGTAAGAAGTTGGGCTAATAACTATGCTCCCCTTGAAGGGATAATGTACTTCTCTGTAGTATACAGTAATCTAGTCCTTCATTTCTCCCAAATACATCAAACAAAATGAAGGGCATGACAAACTTTTGATGAAAAAAAAAAACACACACATGCACTACAGTCCCTTTTTGTTGCCTTCAATGTTAAATGACACCTATCCATGAGATTTGTGACATCAATACCCAAACAAGAATCATGCACTAGTAAGCAGATGATACTTAAAAGTCATCCATCCAATATCAACAATAAAACATTTGAGACGTAATAAATTAAAATGCAATACTCTTGAACAGCCCAGAAGGATAGAGAACGAAGGAAAATCAACAAAAATATAACTCCATGATGTGTCACAGACACTATTCTGCAGTGACATTTCTATAAGCATTTCTGTAAGTTCAAATAAAAACAAATAAAAGAGAAGAATGATACAATAATTAATTCCAAATCCCAATCACATAAAATACAGGCAAACAATACAACATTTGATTCAGAACATACAGATTCAATTGCAACTAGAAGCCGACGGCACATTCCTTGACGCCTATACATATTACGAGTCGCAATGAACGGCATCTCTGCTAACTGGTTCCCGTGAATCCTAATAACCAAAATGCAAATCATGGAACCATTAGTATTTCAGCTTACTCTTGCACAAGCACACATATATGCAAGCAAGCAACATATATTAGCATCTCATGTACAAATAACCATCTAACTTGCACTCCGGTTTTTTTTTTAAAATAACAAAAGAAGATATATTAGATAAAGAGAAGAGAAGGGACAACATGTGGGGACAAGAAGTCCACCAAATAAAGGAAAAAAGAAACAAGAAAGAACATGAAGAATAAAAAAACAAAATTTACAAAATAAAACTAAAGAATATTAGCCAAGAAACCCCCTCTTCAAACCCTATCTATCATAGTTTACTGAGCTCTTCAAATTCACTAATTCCCTTTGTCCCTTCATCTTTCGAATTTTACAACCATCTGTATGCACTTCATTTCCTCTGATGTAACTCAACTTTAAACCCATTTTATCCAAAAGATTTTGAGCTTCTAACTCATTCCTAGGAATTTTCACATGTGTAGGCAGAATGGAGCCTGCCCTGTCATTTGTTCACCAACACACCATTACTGAAAATAAAATGTCCCTCCAAACCTATCTCATGGCAAGAATGAGAAATGTACCCATGGTGTCCTCGAATTTCGAATCTGAAAAATCCCCCATTTCTTTACCATGTTTCCTTAACTAACCTCATAACTACATCCAGCCTTTCTTAGCATTCAGGTCTTCCACAATACAGAACTCGCCATTAGAATTTCTGCTTGATAACTTTGGCACTGAACTCACCAGAATTTTCTTTCTTTTCTTCAGAAACCTTCTTCAATTCAGCACCCATACAAGCCGCTCACCTTCAAGCATAAACTTTGTTACCTTCAAATCTATCAGCATTAAAACGACAACCATCAGATTTGTCCCCAAACCCAGCTTCTTCTTTTTTAATCTTTTCCAACCCACCTTCTAATACCTCTTTGAAACTTCACATAATTTTAACAACACCATCTTGTTTCAAATCTAAAGTGCTAGAATTCTGAAATACTTGGTCATTCCAACTCGAGTCTCAGAAAACTGGATGCTAGATTTGGATTCCATAAGCAGCATGTTGGAGTCCCCCACCCTATACTCATTTTCCGAGATCTAGGAGCAAACTTTGGACCAGCCCTTTATCCAGAACCAATAAGGAAGTACTCAGGTCACCATTACCGCGTGCATGGACCTGAATATCATCCTGACCTTCCTGCACTGGAAGCCCATATGAGGAGAGCCTTCCTTTGGATCCAAGGAATCAAAATTTCCTAGACATTGGCTTGTTCAAATCATTATCCCAATTTAGTCAACAAAGAAATACCTCCTTTTTCAATAACTTGGGCAAAGTCCAAAACGAGTAACATACAATCAGCCCAATTCTTTTTGCAGCCTCCTCCTTGAAAGCAACCCTAGCCACATCTAAGATGTTCACAATGCCATCCAGAACCCTAGAATTCTTCACATTATTGATCGATTCCCATCAAATTGCTATGGCCCCTGGTTCGTTCAGATGCAGTGCACCTCCACACCAACAGCACAGTTCTTCTTTCCCAGCCAACACACACTGCTTTCCAGAATAAACTTGGCTACTGGGACCCTCACCTCACTGTGTCTCTATTTGCCTTCCAACACCACTTGACTCCACAACCTTTGGTGTGAAGAACTATCATCACCACACCCCAGAATCCTAATAAAAAACCTTTGCTATCTCACAAAAGTTGCATGCAAAGCTTTGCCACCCACTGCCTTTAGCTCGTCCAAGAATAAACACTGAAAATTTCTTTCCCTTCCATCCCAGCCCTAATTCCAAATACTTTCCTACCTTCATCCATCTTATCAACATCCCATACTTCATGAATCCCATTTGAATAGTTCAAAATCCCCTTTGCATCCGATTGAAAGAAGACAAACCATCAGCAAACCAGAACACAATTTCTATAGAAAAAACTAAACACCTGTTACAAGAGACATTATTATTGACCACCTTCATTATCCTAGGTCACACGGAAAAAAGATTTCTCCCGAACCTTGTCTAATCGCAGATCAGAGAATTTTCCTTTGATCTGAACCGATCATTTCGGCATAACCTACCGCAAGAAAATCCATAAGATCGAATGCACAAGAGGGAAAGAGGAAACTTATTGCGAGAGAGAGAGAGAGAGAGAGAGAGAGAGAGAGAGAGCAAGACATCTCAGTGTCCCTTTAAGTTCGATGGTAGTTCAAATCCTCAGTGTTTCTTAGATTGGTTTGTCAACGACTCATCATGAACTCGCACTCCGATTTTTTTCACATGACAAAATAAACATATTACAAGAATTTTTTTTTTAAAAATTACTAGCTAAAGGACGACCAGAAATACTACAAACCAAATAAAAAATAATAAAAATAAAACTTAATGCAACAAAAATAAGAAGCCCCTTCTTAATCCTTGCCTTCATAACTAATAGAAGACTTCTTAGCAAGATCACATTGACCTTTTCTCCCTTTGATCTTACCATCATTCAAGTATACTTCTTATCTAGGATCAGACAACCATAAAATCATCTTACCTAACAGCTGGCAGTATCATTCTAAATAACTATCCCGCCCAGGAGAATTAAGAGTAGACAAAACACCATCCCTAACTTGATCTTTCACCAGCTGCTCCAGCTCCTTCCCATCTTCAAGAATAGGAATACTTTTTAGACCTTCACCAACTAGAACATAGGAATCTGAACCGTTTCTTTTTCCCCTTCCCAGTTACCACCCTCACTCACCTGATTTTGCTGGCAATTCCTTCAAAAATTTGACAACAAACAAACTACCATCAGTATTCATTTTTAATGATTTAGTTAACTGAAAATCAGAACCATTCAAAGAATTCTTCAAATCAAGTCCATCTTGCATTGCTGTTCATGGAGTATGAAGTTTAAATCTTTAATAGACCCTTCCTGATCAGTATCCATCCCACAACACTAACATGATTTTTTCCACCACCGTTATACACATTAGGATAACCATCTCATAGATAAAATTTTGGCCATCATGACCCCTGCCCAAACTCCTACAACTGCCAACTCTAATATCATTACCCCAAGTCATCTTGGGAGAAATGGTCCTAGGTACCTCCACATCACATACATTATTTATGAAATTTTATTTCACATTTAGTAAGCAGATCAACAGTAAAACATGATCTATCATCTGTGCTAGATCGCTCATCACCATTCTGAATGGGCCACCCATCTGATTTTGGGAAGAAACTTCTAGGGAAGAATCAACCGAACCATAACCTTTCCACTTCTCCACTTGCCAAACACGAAAACCATTCATCCAGGAATCCTTCTTTCCTGAAACTGACTGTCCAAAGACCACCCCCACCCCCCAAATTGAAGATTTACACAACATGATAGAAATAATGTGATGGTGCATGCTAAGGGATGTTGAAGTTCAAAATCTCCAGTTAAGGCTGGGCATTGAGTTGATTATAGGTCAATGATAATATGCTTGGTATGAAACAAACCTGAGCATATGTTGTAATTGAGAAACTACTGTATTCTGGAGGAATATTCTCTTTGAGAATTTCAAAGGGAAAATGGGCTTCAAGGTGGTTGATTTTCTACAAATCAGTCAAAGAAGGAGAAGGCACATTACAACAATATAGACAGAAAATACTAGGGTGTAGAAATTGTGGTTCCTGGGATATAGAGAAGTATGAGGAAGAAAGCCTTGTCTATAATGGGCTTCTCAATAAAAGCCTAGTTGTACATGGGTGGTGAGGATGGAGTTTCTGTTGATCAGGGAATAGGGATGGGAGAATTCCAGTGATTCCAGTTGGAAAATTCAGCAAGAAAAGTTGTCCTAAGGCTGCTGGTTTCACAGGAAAGTCATTGAGTCTGGAAAAGTGAAGATTTTCAAATTTTAAAAAATATCCTCCTAAGGCTGCTGTTTTGAAAGCTGTGCTGAAGATAATTGAAGTGGAAAAAAATTTACATTACGAATTTTGAGCCTGGAGGACTTACTCTAAAGTATGTATATCCGATAGGGCCCAAGAAAGAAAAAACGGGCTGACGTAGCAGCTTTAGTCTGTGGAAAAAGAGAAGCCCAAATTAACTAGAAAGCCAGGATACTCCGAGGGCCTTCTTTGAATGATAGTGGCCCAAGTTTACACTCTTTGGGGGAGACGAAGATGAAATCACGTGGTTTTCTGAAGCTGCCTAAAAGATCAAATAGAGAGTTCAAAAGGCTTGAGAAATCAAGGAATGAGGAGAAACCTGAGAAGGTGACTCCATGCATCCTGATTAATATCGAAAAATTACAAGAAATAGAAGAATCTCAGAAAATACTGAAAGACATGAAAGGGAAAAATCTGTTGTTAGTCCCTCTTTCCATCAGATCAGAAGAGAAGTTATCAGGGTTTCATAAGAATATTCAGCTCATGCAAATAGGGAAGATTTTACAAAAAGCTGGATTCTCAGAGATATTTGTAGAAGATACAAGAACATCAAGTATGGAGATAGGCAGGGAATCTGACGTGAAGAATTCAGAGTCTAATACACAAAGATGTAGTCTTTTTGATACTGAATTGGAAGATTAGTACGAATATGATAACAACTAGCTGCTGGAACAGATTCAGGAATACAAGGATGTCTGTCTGATTTCATCTCAGTTGAAAGATGTGCAAAATTCAGAGGCTGATACTAAGGAACTAAAAAAAATTGGGATGAAGATCAAAATGAAAATCTAAAGCAAGTCTTTTTAGAAGGAGGTAGGAAACTATAACAGGTCTGCCTTTTCCAATCAATCTGGTAAGGTTTTTTCAAGCTTTTCTATAGGTTCAAGGAATCTTTTTTATGAGGAAGATTTGGATGCTAATACATGGATAATTCTTTTGTCCCCAGCCTTTATTCCATCCTGTGACTGATCCTAAGTCTGGTCCTATAAATTCTGAAACCTGCAATGAGTTAATTAATTCTGCAAAAAGTATCCTGCCTACGCCTGTGGTTAACCTAATTGAAACAAATTACCTTTCTTGCCAAAGGGAACTAGGTTCTGCAGGAGAGACATCAACCCTTGATCGATTGGAAGATGTGAGGGACAGCCAGGAGCCACAGGAGCTTACAGACAGATTGGGTTGCTCTCTGGTTAATCTTTTGGACCAGACTGTTAAGGTTGTTGTCTCTCCTAGAACCGATGAGAGGAAAAAAGAAGTGGAAAAAGAATTGCAAAAATTAGCCTCTAACTTTAACTATGAAGGGGGGAAGGACAACAGGGTTAAGGGCAGTAAGGTGGTAGAATGAAGATTTTGAGTTGGAATATTAGGGGTCTGAGCTGCCCTAGCAAACGTCGTCAGATTGAGGATATTGTTAAGGTAGCCCCAAACCTAGTTATGCTTCAAGAGGAACTTAAAGGTGGTGGACAGTTTCCTGCTAAGAGCATTTGGGACTCTAGATTCAAAGATTGGGTCTGGCTCCACGGGCAGTATTGTGATAATTTGGGACACCAGATTTGCAAGCAAATTGGATGTTCTCATTGGTTCTTTTTCTGCTTGTGTTCATTTAGAGGTCAAAGATAAGGGCCGGTGGTAGTTTACCTCGGTCTATAGGCCAAATAACCCTTGGTTGAAGGGCATTTTTTGGGATGAATTCACTGCAATTTTAGAAATGTGTTCCTTCAGTTGGCGTTTGAGGGGTGATTTTAATGTTATTAGGTCCACTAATGAGAAGTTGGGAGATTCTAGAATCACCTCAAGCATGAGGGGTTTCGATACTTTGATTAGGGAGTGTGATCTGCGGGATATTCCACTCTCAAATGCCCAGTTTAGTTGGTTTGCAGATGGCACTAGGAAAGTGGCTACTAGGATTGGTAGGTTTCTGTTTACCACTAAATGGGAAGATACTTTTCCCACTCTTACTCAAGAAGTACTCCCTAGAGTGATTTCTGATCATTTAGTTCTTGAATCTAATCCTATTAAGTGGCACCCTACTCAGTCTAGATTTGGAAATATGTGGTTGACTCATCTGAATTTTCGGAGCTTGGTTAAGAATTGGTGGAGTGCACTATGGAAGGTCGGGAAGGTTTTTGTTTTCTGAAAAATAAAAAAATGAAGTATGTGAAGGAGAATTTAAAAAACTGGAATATGGAGACTTCTGGTGATGGTTGATCTAGAAAAATATATATATATTCTTCAGGAACTGGGTGTGATTGATAGATTGGCTGAGGGGGGACCTCTTTCGAGGACATTGTTGGTAGACGAGTCCAATGGTCTAATGAGTTTCTAAAAGTTGTTTTTAGAGAAGAGATGAATTGGAGACAAAAAAAAATCTACTCAAGAATGGGGGTTGTAATTCTAGGCTTTTCCATAAGGTGGCGATTGGTAGAAATAACTTTATTAAAGAACTTGGGAATGATAGGGGAGAGGTTATTAGGGATCCTAACCATATTGCGTGCCTGATTATTGAATTTCACAAGAATCTCTTTCCAGAGGAGAATGAGGATAGAGCTATGATTGAGGGACTGGATTTGGTGTCCTATATCAACTAATAAAGCTGCTTGGCCAGAGAGACCTTTGAGGAAAAGGAGATCAAAAGCTCGATTTTGAGATGGATAACCAAATTGTTTTATTATGGACTTCTTTCAGGATAGTTGGGAGACCTCAAAGTTTTTCTTGAATTCTTTCACAATGGAGAAAAAGGGAGGAATTCGAATTCCACTTTTACTACGTTGGACCCCAAAAAGAGATGTATGGTTAAAGTCAAGGACTTTAGACCTATTAGCTTGGTAACTAGTGTCTATACGATTTTGATTAAGGTGTTATCTATAATAGGTTGGCTACTACTTATAGATTGGCTACTATTCTAAGGGACACTATCTATCTTAGCCAAAGTGCTTTTGTAGGTAACAGACAGATCCTAGATGCGGCCTTGATAGCTAATGAGGGGGTTGAAGATGCTATTCACAAGAATAAGAGGGATCTGGCATTGAAATTGTATTTAGAGAAACCTTATGATAGGGTGAGTTGGAGCTTCTTGGACAAGATTATGGCTAGAAAAGTTTTCAGCCTGAAGTGGAGGAAATGGATTGGAGGGTGTCTATCTTCTGTGGTCTTTTTTGTCTTAGTAAACAGCGAGGCCAAGTCTTGGTTTCATGCGTCCAGGGGTCCAAAAGGAGATCTTCTTTCTCCCTTTCTTTTTACTATTGTTGTTGATGTCCTGAGTAGGATGATGGAGAGAGGTGTAGACAGAGGGTTGGTGAAGGAATTAAGGGGTTATAGGAATTGCATCATATCTCATCTTCAGTTCACAGATGATATTACTCTCTTTATATCACATAACATAAGTTGCTTCTCAAATTTGTTGACCATCTTACAGGTGTTAAAGAAAGTATCCAAGCTGAAAATTAATTTCTCTAAGAGAGATCTGGCAGGTCTGAATACTAATGCGGATCCTTTTGCTAGGCTAGCTGGTTGTGTCATTTTGACTTGGCCTATTACTCATTTAGGTATCCCCCTCAGTGGTAACCCCAAGGTGGACACTTTCTAGGACCCTGTTTTTGAGAGAGTGGCTAGGAGACTGGACAGGCGGAAAGGAGCGTTCTTCATTTTAGGGGGTCATATTACACGTTCACATTTGTCTATCTTCCATCCCTTTAGAATCCCTGTGACATTGGAGCAGCGGCTTGAGAAATTAATGAGGAACAGTGGAGAGGGTAGTAGAGATCATCTTGTAGGTTGGAAGACTGTTTGTAGGCCTAAAAGGGAGGCAAGTTTGGGTGTTGGTAACTTGGTGCCCAAAAACATCTCTTTGGTCGAACCTAATTCTCTTTGGCATACAGTAATTCACAGCAAATTTGGACTGCTACAAAATAGGTGAGATGCTAAAGTGGGAATTAACATTATTTATTCGAGTCTTGGAAGTTTGTATCTCAGATTTATGATTATTTCCTTCCTAAAGTCCATTATACAGTGGGTAATGGGGAGCATATTCGCTTTTGGGAGGATCATTGGGTAAATGAGATGCCTTTGGCAAGTACTTTTTTCTTTTGCAAGAAGATGAGCATTCTTGGAACCTCCATCATGTGAGAAATCTAACTAAGGGAGAGATTATTGAGATGCTTCTTTTGACCAGGTTGCTCATTTCTTTTCATGTTCATTTGGGGAGTGATAATAGTGTTTGGAGTTTAGATCCTTCTAGGAATTCACTTGAAAATCTTTTTTCACCTACTTGACTTGTGATTCTACTGCAGATCCTTTTGCTTTATATCCTTTGATTTGGAAAGCTAAAGCTCCCTCAAAATAAAAGCTTTTATTTGGACTGCAATACTTGAAAGAATTGATACCAATGATTTGCTTCAAAAGAGAAGAGCTAATGAGGTCATGTCCCCCAACATTTGTGTTCTTTGTATAAGGAGTGAAGAGACTTGTTCGCATTTGTTTCTTCATTGCCCTTTCATGTTGACTATTTGGAATAAGTTATTTGGTATATGTGGTGAAAATTGGGCCTGTTCATACACTTTGAAAGCCTTTTATACAATTACTTTAGGGATTCTGGCAAAGGAAAGGATAGGAAAGCTCTATGGCATTGCACCGTTGTGGCTATTATTTGGTGGGTTTCGTTGGAAAAGAACACTAGAATATTCAAAAGTGTGGCTACTGCTAACAATTTGCTTTGGAGTAGGGTGGTATATCTTGCGTCACTGTGGGTGTGGCAAATGGTTTTTGTCATCATGTTTCTATGGAAGACTAGCAGCAGGACTGGCTAACCCTATTACCTTGAGTTTGGTTCTCTATTTAGGTTGCATTCTTCATAACTAGTTTTTTACATGTAACGGAAGGATTTCTTATCCTCCCCAACTTTTCTTTTTTCTTTTCCTTTCTAATTTCTGAGGTACATTCTTCTCTCTTTTAATACAAGTCTTTGCTTATCAAAAAGAGGCGTGGAGGGGAGGGCAGGGGTGGGAGTTCCCCACGACCTAGGAGCCACCCAAGCTTCACCAAAACAAGAGAAAAGAGCATTTCAAAAGATAGTTTGTCACTCTACAATGAAGCAAGCAGTGCATTTGCCTCTTTGAGGGCATTGAAGATCAAGCACATATCACGGCTGGGAACCTTGTAGAGTGGGTCTTCTACACTGTAACAAATTAAGCAAATTAAGCCTAGATACAGTCCAAATAAACCTCTGAATCTTAAGGGAGTTTAGTGTTCCAAATGATGTGGTTCCAAAGAAAATGGTTGGAAAAATGACTGTTGGAGGAGATCAAGATAGGAGAGCCAGCCATTATAAAGAGACGCCACCCACCAAGACCTTAGACCTCTCTAAATCCCATGATATTAAATAATGGACGTTACGTAGCAGCCAACCGCCGTTACATAACGAAATTTCTATGCCCCAATACAAATACAGGCCACAATAGCAGTGAGGAAAAAAAAAATCACGGTCCAAACAGCCGTTACGCTTCCATAACGGGCTGTAACGGGCATTATGCTTCCGTTACGGGCCGTTACACCCTGTTACACCATTGTTCCCTGCCGACAGCCCTACATACTGAAAAGTACCTCATTTGTTCCTGATTTTTCTGAGTTTTGCTGCAATTCTCCCTCTCCCCATCCAGTGATCTATGGCTGCGAAAACAGAAATTTGTGCTTGAAATCGCCATATGAAGGTGATCTACTGCATCCCCTTCCCTTTGAAATTTTATCCATTTGGGAAGAAATTTGTTGCTGTTCGGAAGTGATTTGGGTAGATTTGAGTAGGAAATTAAGCAAGAAACTTGGGATTTGGGTAGATCTGAAGAGAATCTGAAGCTTTGAGCTTTCAAGGGGGTTTCGGAATGGGAGATACTATGTGTTTGTGAGTTCCTGCGTCCTGACTTCCTGTTCGTGGGTCTGCCTACTGCCAGCGTGTACAATTTATTCCAACCCACTCTTCTTCTTCTGGGTCTTTTTTTTGGGTTGCTAAAGCAAGTTAGGCAGCTTATTAGCTTAACTAATTAATTTTTCTACTTATGACTTAAGCTCAAACAGTGCTTATAGCTTAAGTGCTTAATTAATTAATTTACTACCTATAGCCTAAGTTTATGCAATGTTTATAACTTAACTATTTCCAATTACTACTTAGTACTAAATTACTTATACTTTTAATGCTAATTTGCTACACTTATTGCTTAACTAATTAATTTGCTTAATGGGCCTAAATTGCATAATCCCTAATGGCCTAAATTGCTATGCTTAGTTATTGATATTTTGAATATTAGAATTCAAAAATTAAAATTATAGCCTAAATTGCTATGCTTAGTTATTGATATTTTGAATATTAGAATTTAAAAATTAAAATTGTTAGAAAATACAAAACAATATGTAACTATTAAGTATTAACCATTAAGTATAAATTGCCTAGCCCCTAATGTCCCAAATTTTTATGCCTGCTTTGTTATTGACATATTGTTATTTTGAATAATAAAATTTTAAAATTAAATTTACTGAAAATTATAAATTATATGGATTAAATGTAACTATTTCACATACTGGTACTAATGAATTTATTGTGCATGTATAATTGTTTATTGACTCATTTTATGTCTCTAATTAATTGGTTTTCATTTTCAATTACATTTCTAAAATTTTTAATCATTAAAGTAGTTAAAGAAAAAGACTTTTCCTGTAAACAGAAAACTAAAATTGTATAAAAAACATGATGCATATTCAAAAGAGTGTGTTCGTTAAAGTGGTCGAATTTCATTAAAAATCATGTTTTAAAAATTCCATGCTTATTCTTCAATTTTGGCATGGTTGTGCATGCATGAAAAAAAATTCACGGCTGCTACGACCGCTTCCCATTGCATAATGCCCGCTTCTCCCACATCCTGTAACACCCGCGAGCATTATGTGACGTTACCCGAGACCACCACCATATCAATGCCTGCCAGCCCACTCTTGGACAAGTTGATCATTAATCCCAAAATGTTTTAGAAAATTTTCCACAAAATAGTAACCTTTCGAAATCTTGCAACATTGTCCCCAAGAAACAAAATAGCATTGTCCATGAATTAGACATGTGACACTTTCACCTTCTCCCTCCCAACAAAACCTCTAATCACCCCTCCCCCGCCCACTCTGGGCATGCAAAAACATCTTGCTCATAATATCCTCTACCATAGTGAACAAAAACAAGGACAAAGGATCCAAAATCCATGGAAGCCCCAAACCACTCTCTGGGCCGACCAATTACAATATCCAACAAATAGGTCAAACTCAAGCATCTTCTAGTCCATTTCCTCCAACAGAGCCTAAAAGCCTTTAAAAGCCATCATTTTTATCCAAAAAATCCCAGTTCACCAAATCATAAGGATTCTTCAACTCCAAGTTAAAAATAAGCCCCTCTGCACGTTCTCGACCACTTCATTAGAGATCAACACCGAATCAAGGATTTGTCCATTTTTAATGAATGTAGGCTGACCTGTGGTCATCATTTCACACAAACCCTCTCTCAATATTTTCAACAATACTTCTAAAATAATTTTACAGAGGTTAGTTGAAAAACTAATAGACCTAAGGCCCCTCACCCTAACGGGCCTCTCTTTTTTGGAGAATAAGGGCTAGAAAAATAGAGTTCAGACTAGTGTCCACCACTCCATTACAATGAAATTAATCAAAAAACCTCAAAATGCTGCAGGGACTCCCAACTGTGCTGAAAGAAGGTCATCGCTAAAACTTTCTACCTACTTGTCTCAAACACCAATTTTTTTTAATTCCTTCAGCTTCCAAATGCCTCTCAAGCCACTCAGCGGAATTTGGCTAAAAAATAAACACTACAAAAATCGACCTAGCTGCCAACAATGAAACCCCAATCCATCAATGCTGTATCTGATTTTTATCACACATCTGAACACCCCCCCCCCCTTTTTTTTTTTTCTATTTCTACTCTCTCCAACAGTCAGTCGCAGATCAAAGATATTGCCTTCAATCCAGATTTGTGGAGATCCATCTCTCTCACAGTCAATGAACAACTTCATGACAAAGATACAGAGAACAAAAATGGAACAGAGTAGGAAAGAAAAATGTGTGTGTGTGTGTGTGTGAGAGAGAGAGAGAGAGAGAGAGAGAGAGAGAGAGAGAGAGAGAGAGAGAGAGAGAGGATATGTAGCTTGGGGGGAAAAAATCTAAAATTTTATCTCAAAGAAAAAGTGCAAGTTTTAGTTTCTGTCTTAGGATTATTCACCACCAACCCCACATAGGTTGGTTGTTGTTGAGATTAATCACCAATCCATGCATCCATTCACCAAATCCTCTGCAACTCACTTACTGGTTTACCAGCAACAAGCAAATCAAGTAAAGAAATCTGGCTTCTCACAAATAACTAATACAACATGAACTTGGAAATTTGGCATAATTGATAATGCCACTCTCCACCAACCAAAGACAATTCTTGACATGAAAACAATTGTGATCAACAGTACTATACCACAACACAGTACAGATTTGACTATCATACCAAGTACCAATATGGGCTGTTTCACATCTATTGCAATTGAAGATAGAATATACAGACTTAAGGTAATAACCACACTGCGTCAAAGCTTGAGAAACAGGAATGAGCTCAAGTACCTTCTAAAAGCTCTCCATAAATTTTTAAAACTAACCAACGGAAATTACACTTGAGCTTCAAGCTCTAACGAAGGAAAAAAGGAAGAAAATTTGTCACACTCATCAAGTACACAAGGAATGTTTTAAGATGAGAGCACAAATTTGGCCAAATAGTCATTTCTATGACTTTCAAATTACTCCTAAAGAAAGAAGATTGCTTTTCACCTCATTCGCACAGCACCAATTTTTTCGGGTAAAACTTTCTGTACACTCAATTACCTTCAATAACAAAAGAAAGCACATCAATACCTTCTTACGAGCAAATTCAATGATTTATAGAATAATACATTTTTCGTGTTTAACATATGATTATTATGCAACACCTGGTACATGAAGCTCCCAATCAATTTCTGTGGAGGAAATGATGTTCGCCGCCTCACCTACACAATAGGGGAGGCCGTTTCCATGACTTGAACCTATGACCTAATTGGAGCATAACTCATTAACTATTGTATCAAGGCTCATCCTCAAACACAATGAAGCCAATTTTATGAGTATTAAATAGCTGGCTTGGAGATGCATCTTAATTACAACTGATTTTCTGAAAAATATATTAAGAAAACTTTATCTCATCAAAGTATTAACATAACAACAATGAGAGAAGAACATGGAAGTATTAAGGAATGGGAGAAGAACATGGAAGAACCAAGGAGTGAGAGAAGAACATCAAAAGTATCAACGCCTTTCTCTCCTTAGAAAATAATTGATGTTGTCCTTGAAGCAATTTCTGCTGGCCTAAACAAGGTGCTAACATAGTAGTTAGAGGCGCGAGGCGAGCCAAGGCGCAAAGGGTCTTTGAAGCCGAGGCGTGAGGCGAAGGCGCGCGCCTCATGAAGGTGAGGCGCACAATTATTAAAATGGTGTAAAATGTCTATTTGGGGTAATTGATATATGAACATATGAATATCTAGTAATATTAGAATTTAAAATGCCAAAAAATTCAATTACAAAATTGAAAATTTAGCCCAAAAGCATCAACAATTCAACATAGTTCAACATCAAAAGAAAAGAGTACAATCAAAAAATAGTAGCTAAATTTCAATAAAGTAAATAAATATTATGTATTAATTATAATTTATGAACTCACATTAATTAAACTAAATATTACAAATTAAAAAATAGTAGCTAAATTTTAGTAAAAAGAATAAATATTGTGTATTAGTTATAATTTATAAACTTGCATTAATTAAACTAAATATTGAATTAGCAATTACATATAAAGAAGAAGAGGAAAAAGAGTAGCCAAATTTCAATTAAAAGAATAAATATTATATATTAGTTATAATTTATAAACTTACATTAATTAAACTAAATATTACAAATTTAAAAACAGTAGGTAAATTTCAGTAAAATAAATAAATATTATGTATTAGTTATAATTTATAAGCTTAGATTAATTAAAGAAAAGATTTAATTTATAAGCTTACATATAAAGAAGAAGAAAAAGAGAAGCAGCAGGCAGCAGTCAGCAGCACGCAACAAGCAGGCAGCAGGAAGAAGAAGAAGAAGAAGAAGAAGAGAAGCAGAAGGCAGCAGGCAGCAGGCAGCAGGAAGAAGAAGAAGAAGAAGAAGAACTGGCGAGGGCTCCTGCTGGTTGGAAACGAAGTCGCGAAGGGTCGGGCTTCTTCAAAATGTCGAAGACGAACTCACGATCCTGGTTCGAAGCAAGAAGACAAAGTAGCGAAGGCTTCTGGCTGGTTCGAAGGCTCGCAGACAAGCTCACGTTGCTGGTTCGAAGGATCGCGAAGACTCCTGCTGGTTCGAATGTGCAAAACGAACTCACGAAGGGCTTCGAAGGGCCGAGAGGGGCTAGGGCTATGTTCATTTGAATGAGGGCTACGGGTCTGGCTGTGGCTATTTCTCTACTTTAAATAACTAAAAATTCACAAGGCGCAACTCACTGCGCCTGTCGCCCCAGTGCACCTCATCTCGCCTAGCATCGCCTCTTGCAGGTCACCTCGCCTCACCTGGTTTGAGGCGCAAGCCTCTTCGCTTCACTGTGCCTTGCGCCTAGGCGCGCCTCAGGTGCACTTTTAACTACTATGGGTGCTAATAAGAACAAATAGACATATGGACACTTTGTATCACAGGTGTTATCTTTACTTTAGGCTTCTTTTTTTTTCTTTTTTTTTTTGGGTCGTAAACAGGAGGCACCCCTTGATTTGCTTCAATGAATTGATTTTTGCCAATAAAAATAATAATAATTGATCCCATTGAAAACTTATTATATACTTTCTGTGCCAGAATTTTTAATAAGTTAAAATTTTTATTTATACCTTAAACATGAATTGGTGTAAGTAATATTTCATATTACATGATTATTTATAATTTATCGAAGTTGATCAGAAGATTGTGCTCCTATATAATCTTTAGCTATTATTATTATTATTATTATTATTATTATTATTATTATTATTATTATTATTATTATTATTTTGAATTGGGAAAAATAGGGAAAAAATACCTTTAATTATAATATTTAATAAATAATATCACATGCAAATGTGCAAAGCACATGACAAATTTCCTAGTAAACTTAAATGTCTTCTGGGTTGAGAACAGAAACAAGCCAAAAAGCATTCATTTCTTCATACCACCTCAGAAGAATTTTACAATATAAACTCATACAAAAGTAAAATATTAGTGAACTACTGAAAAGCAATGCATTAACAAGATAAGGTAGAAAATCACCTGATGGATGCAGCAGAGATGATTTCATCACCCCTTTCTAGAATAGCAGTGATAAAGCCAGTATAATTCAATCGATTGAAGTTTGACCTGCAGTGTGCAAAAGAATTACACAGAGAAAGACATAAGTACAGGCTGACTTTCAGTACAGCAACAATGAAAATGACATGACATAATCTAATTTATTACAATTCTACCAGCTAAGAAAGCAACCAGTTGATTGGCAAAAAAAAAATGCTCAAAAGAAGTGTCTTTCAAACATATACATCAGAATAACATCAAGAAAAGATATTCCACAAAAATATCAGTCAAAGCATCCTTGGGATGCCAAAAAAAAAACCAAAAAGTAAAAACGAAAAGTTTTCTATTTGATCAGTTACAAAAACTGCACAAACATTAAAGCCAAAATGTACGATGATGCAAGTGGTAGAAATGGAGCACCAAGAGGCGATGATGGTAATTTCCAAGTCCCACCCATGCACACAAATTTGTCATTACAAACACAGAAGTTGAAGAGAAACAAATCAAGAATGGCAGGAATCTCTCTAACAACACGGTCATCAGCCAATAACATCCAATAGGAAAATGGCATACACAATATTCAGAGAAAACAACACGAGTTCTTACCCAAAGTTGTAGACAATATTATGCATCAAACTGATCCCACTTCTCTGGTCAACAATGGGCAAAAAGCACTCATCCATAATAGACGATGCAACAGCTAGCTTGGAATTACTTTCAACATTTTGGCATGCTCCGCTGAGAGACACATCAGAACTGACATCAGATCTTTGAATGAACGTCCATGAAAATCCTTCTTCCAGTTCATGTCTAACCCCAATAAGCATCTGTAGTCTCGCAAAGAGCTGGACAAAGAACAATTAATTCAGACATATTTCAGCACAAAAAGGGAACATAAAGAAATAAATTTGGAATTTTTGTCCAACAAGGATGTTAACTCTATCTTTTATATATATATATACACACACACACAGAAAGACAAATGCAAAAAACAAAAATGAAAAAATAAACCAGTCCACCCAAGTTGGGAAAAATGCAAAACTAAATTGCTCCACTGATAGGATTACAAAATAATACTGAAAGAACTTACTAGGCTACACATTCTTAAAACACACTAACTGATGAGTCCTACATCACCAAGGCTCTTGAATGAATTTCCCCATGTTAGCATCAGAAAATTAAGATAATGAATCATAATCTACTGGTGCCCAACTGCCCATTTAATAGATCCCATGTGCTAAAGCCAGCCTGATTCGATAATTCCAGCCCCTCAATTTATGACCAACTCCTCCAGAATGCATTTAAAGTTTTAAACTCAAGGCATCAATTTGAAAAATAAAATAATCAAATAATTTCCAAAAACTGAAAACCAGATTTTAATAAATTTCTGTAGTCACGACAACCTGTTGCCAGAATCCAGAATTAATTTTTTTTTGGCTTAATTAAATTGTTCATTTAGTACACACTTTTTAATAAATTAAATTAAATAATCATATATATTTAAAATACAATTAAAATAAAAATGCCCATAAAATCAATTTTTAAAAAATAATAAGACCCATTTACAAAATATGTTTACTATTTCTCAATGTCATGTACAAAATAAAAGTCAAATAGATTTTTTTTTAACTAGGAGGGTAGATTGTTTATCATGCAAGGATTGTAAAGTTATTCCAAGTGAAAGTCCAACCACACAACATAGAGTCTTAATGTTAGATATGTGTATTAAAAAATGGAAGAAAAAGTATAAAATAAACCAGTGTAGGAGAACTAGCTGGTGGAACCTAAAAGGAGAAAATATAATAAAATTTAAAGATAAAATGATCAAAGATGGGGATTGGACCATAGAGGATGAGATAGAAACAAATACTCTTTGGAATAGATTAGCTAACTCTATTAAAAAATAGCAAAAAAGATTTTAGGTGAATCAAGGGAAAGATTCTCGAATAGCAAAGAGAGTTGGTGGTAGGATAAAGATGTACAAAAACCATAAAGACAAAAAGAATTTGGTATAAAACGTGGCAAAAATCTAGAAATAGAGATAACTTTGAAAAATATAAGGAGGTAAGAAAAGATGCAAAAAGGGCCGTTAGTGAAGCTAAATATAGATCTTTTAATAGTTTGTATGATAAATTAAGTACAAAAGAAAGGGAAAGAGATATATTTAAATTTACTAAAGCTAGAGAAAGGAAGAGCAAGGAATTGGGAAATGTAAAATGTATAAAAAGTGAGGATGATATTGTCTTGGTTAAGGACAAAGATATTAAAGAAAGATGGCGAAGTTACTTTAGTAAGTTGTTTAACAAAAACCAAATAGAAGGCTTAAGCTTAGAATTGTCAAATGAGGAAAAGACTAAAAATATAAGATTTATTCGCAAAATTAGAGTTAACGAAATTAAGTTTGCACTAAAAAAGATGAAAAATGGGAAAGCTATGGGACCAGATAACATCCAATTGAAGTTTGGAAATGCTTGGGTGATAACGGAATTATATGATTAATTAATTTATTTAATACAATTGTAAAAACTAAGAAAATGCCAGATGAATGGAGGAAAAGCACTTTAATACCTATATACAAAAATAAAGGAGATATTCAAAATTGTAATAACTATAGTGGAATTAAACTTATGAGTCATACGATGAAACTATGGGAAAGGGTAGTTAAACAAAGATTAAGGTTAGAAACGAAGATCTCAGAAAATCAATTTGGTTTTATGCCTGAGAGATCTACCACAGAAGCTAATTATCTTTTAAGAAAATTAATGGAAAAATTTAGGGAAAAGAAGAGGGATTTGAATATGATATTTATTGACCCTGAGAAAGCATATGATAGGATACCTATAGAAGTTCTATGGTGGGTTTTAGAAAAAAAGGTGTATGTTATAGGTATACCGATGTCATTAAGGATATGTACGATGGAGTAATGACTAGTGTAAGGACTATAGATGGAGAAACTAGAGAATTTCCAATTACCATAGGTGTACATCAAGGATCTGCTTTGAGTCTTTATCTTTTTGCTTTAGTGATGGACCAATTGACTAAGAGTATTTAAAAGGAGGTTCCATAGTGTATGTTGTTTGCAGATGATATTGTATTAATTGACAAAACTAGGGACGGAGTAGAGGTTGAGTTAGAATTATAGAGAGAAACTATGGAATCTAGAGGCTTTAGGATAAGTAAAAATAAAACTAAATATATGAAATGTAATTTTAGTAATGATAGGAAGAATATTGGAGACAATTAAACTTGATGATGAAGAAATAAATAACACTTGTAGATTTCGATACCTTGAATCTATTACGCAAGCTGAAGGAGAAATTGAAGATGATGTAATGCATAGAGTTAAAGCAGGTTGGATAAAATGGAAAAGTACATCAAGTGTGCTATGTGATCGTAGAATACCCTTAAAATTGAAAGGGAAGTTTTATAGGACAGCTATAAGACCAGCTATGCTATATGGATCGGAATGTTGGGCGACGAAGAAACATAATATCCAAAAAGTAAAAATTGCTGAGATGAGAATGCTTAGATGAATGAGTGGTATAACTTTGAAAGATAAATTAAGGAATGAACATATTTGGTAAGTTAGGTGTAGCTCCTATAGAAGATAAGATAAGGGAGGGACGACTCAGATGGTATAGACACTTGCAACGTAGGTCACATAGTGCACTTGTGAGAAAGAGTGAGTTAGTTACTGTGGGGGGCAGTAGAAGGGGTAGGGGTAGACCTAAAATAACTTTGGAGGAGATAGCGAGTAAGGATTTAATATCCTTGAATCTATCCAAAAAAAATGGTCCTTGATCGCATAAATTGGCGGAAAAAGATTCATATACCCGACTCCACTTAGTGGGACTAAGGCTTGGTTTTGTTGTTGTTGTTGTTGTTTTGTATTTTAAATAAATTAATCATATTTTTAATTTTTATTTGATTCAAGGACAAAAATGAGCACTTATTAAATCAAATTTTTAGTTTGTTTTAGTTCTAGAAATATTAACCAAACACATTGCTAGTTTCCAGTTTTTAGCTTCTACTTCTGATTTTAGTTTTTTTTTTTTCTAGTTTTCTTTTCATATTTTTATACAGTGATACTAGATGGCGCCTAAAATTCCGTTTCACAAAGCCATAATGGAAAATTTTCATTCAAAGCTTCATGAGCAGCAAGAAAGTTAGGAGTAAAATAACCCCACATCCACATTCCGCCTGAAGAGTAACATTGGGATGGGAATGATATACTGACCAACTGTCTTGTGCTGCTAAGAGTACGAAGCATAAACAGTGACTCTTGTAAAGCAACTGCTTGCACATAGAGGGCTGGGTTAGGGTATGTGAAATCCAAGGTACAAATCTTACCAATCAAACCAGTAGTTGTAGAATAATACATATCTCACATAATTGCCGCTCTCTGCCTGTATGATCAAATTTAATTACAAAATCTGATGCTCAATTAGCTTCTTCAAGAATATGCCAAGAGCTGATATCTACAAGCAAGTTTTTCTGAAAGTTGCTATTGTGGACATGTGCTAAAGCTTCTAGTCATCTTAAAAACTTCAAGAAATTGGATTTTTACGCTGTCAATCAAACGAAAAGGCTATTTCTAAATGCTTTACTCCACCCTACAGTAAGGGCTAGGAGGTTCAACAAGATTAGTTGCCCTTGCAGTCTTCTTTTCTCCCCTTTTTGTTCCCTTTTTTTTAAAACAGAACAGACTATAATCTCTAGACACAACCCAAACCCAGCATTCAATTGCTTCAACTCAAAAACAACTATTTGAAGATTGCCCACTAAAGAGAACGCTAGATGTAAAAAAATGAAAATAATTATTGCCCATATAATTCAAAGCAGAATACAGATTACTGCCAAAGTGTACCAAGGATCTAGCCATATATAAATAAAAATAATGATTTTTTACAACAAAAGAAGATGATTTCAAAAAGGAAGAAAGAATGTACAAAAAAGGAGAATAAGAGATCCTCCTAATCAGGACAGACTACAGACAAAACAAAGCTAGAAAAAGATAAGAGGAAACACGCCAATCAACCACCAAATATACTCAACCACATTGAAGGTCAGACAAGCTTCTCTCTCCCTTGAAGCACCCCAAATCATAGTTGTTAGAATCTCACGATTCGCTATTCAATTTCATAAAATCCATACCAATTCCACACTAAATAGATTCAAATCTTACTAGCAAATCCAAAAACACCCGAACCATTGCTGAATCCGTTGATTCACCTTGTGAATCTAACAAATTGATCTAGTCCATTGATTCACACAATTCTAATTGTAGATAAACACCAAAAGTTAAAGGCCTGCTTAGATGTGAAAAACATTTTCTGTTTTCAATTTTTTAATTTTCCAAAGAATTATAAAAATTTTAGCTTATTTCTTAACTTTTGAAGGTTTGTATTGAAAAGGTAGAAAATAAAGAGTTTGTTTAAATACACAAAATAATTTTTTCATTTTTTATTTCAAGATTTCAAAATAGTTACAAAAAAGACTAACTTGTTCTGCAAATTTCCAAAAACAAATTATATTTAGTATGTGGGATCATCATGGATTTTGATGCTTGAATTTGGATATCTGTGATTTTAAAAAAAGCTCAACGCATGATCCACACAAATCAAAGTCCAAGATCCGAATTTCATGCTCCTACACAAAAAGTACAAGTTAGAAATCTTAAAAATAGTAAAAGGATAGTTTCCAACTTTTCCATATAAATTAGAAAATTGACAAACAAGACGTCATTTTTTTTAATAATTTGAAAAATTAGAAATGACAAATCATACGATTTCCACAAGCAAAGGGTGCAAAAAATTTTTGTTGTTCGTTTGTTTTGTTTTAGATAATTAAGGAAAGGCATATTAGATCGATAGAAAGAAATTACAAACTAAGGGGCAAGAAGTGCACCAGAGAAAATTTAAAAGTTAAAATAAAAATAAAAAGGTAAAACATAAAACAAAAAAAGCAATAAATAAAAAGAACAATTAACCAACAAAACCCCTTTTCAATCCCTTCCCATCATAATTCATTGAGCACTTCAAATTTGCTAGCTCCCTTCGACTCTTCTTCACTTTGAACTTACCTCCAACAAAATGCACTTCCATTCCTCCAGCATCATTTTCAAATTCAATAGAAATTACCTCCTTTGGTGTAGGTAAAATACCATCATACTGCATTTGGTTATCCAACCCCTTACTATCAAAAATAGAAAACCCCTTTCAATCTTTCCAAGGGTGCTGGATGAACATATGAAAGGTCCCCAAGATCATCACAGGATTCAGAAACATATCCATATTGTTCCCGAATCTCATCCAACAGCAAACCCGCACACACTTAAGCTTCCTTATGTCATCGTCATTATCTAAAAAACCTCCTCATTTCTTTCCCTCCTTTCCTTTTCTAACTCCATTACTTCCTATATCCCTCAGCTTAGCAAGTGCGACAATACTCAATTCACCAGCAGAATCTCTCTTCAAAATCTTTGGCCTTGTCTCACCGGAATGCTCTCTTTTGCTTCATATAAAAATCACAACCTTAGCGCCCGTTACGGACCGCAAACGTTACGTAAAGGCCACTACGGCCGTTATGTAACCACTACTACAGGATCACTACACCAAAAATTTATTTTATTTTTCACTTTTTCTTGTCACTTTTTCCCTCTCTTTCATAAATCATTCTCAATATACCATGTGGCAAGAGGGGGAAAAGATTATATTGAGGATGCCAATGATACAAAATTTACTATTTCTTTAAATACTCACAATAGATGCATTAATTAACAATTTGAAAATACTAGTTAGGAAAAAAATTTATTTTGATAATATTAGTAATATGATATTTATGTTCTATATTTTTCAACTTCAACCATCTTTCTTTTCTAACTATTTTATATTTGTATTATTTGTATGTCTTATGTGTCTAATAGATTAATGGAGTGTATAATGCATTTTGTTCTATTAATTAATTTAGTACACATAAGAATTTATCACAAATAAGAACAATGAGAAGTATAAATACACAAACGCGCGTAATTTTTCTATCAATGGTGGTTTAAAACAAATGTAAATTAGTTGCCCTTACCAAATAACTTAGTTACTCGAACTAAAGGATCCAAAATACACTAAAACTTTTTCTAAGAAGGGCTAAAAGCTTAAAACATGCAAGTACGCTAATATGCACAAGGCCGTGCGTGCTTCAAAAAAATTCACGACCATTACACCCGCTTCCCGTTATGTAACATCCGCTACTCCCACTTCCTGCTACACCCATTACCGTTACATTACGCTACCCGCATCCACGATTTAAAACCATGCTTCCGATGAGTGCACAATTTTGGGCCCTTAGATTTTTCATAGTTAAAATCTGAAACATCAGCTTTTATACCTAAACCAGCATCTATTTTTCTATTACTCCTGGATATATCAGCCTCTAACCCTTCTGCAAAACTAAAATCAAAAACTGATCTGGCGCTTTTGTTAATATCACCATTTTCTTCCCGAGCTGTTTCCAAAACCAAGCTAAAGTCATCCTCATTTAACTGAATATTATCCACTATAAAATTGTCTTGTATAACTAAAGAGAGGACTTGGATTTCATTAACTGTCTGAATGCCCCCACCCCCCTTATCTGGCTTCCATGAACTCTGGACAGGGGAATGGACCTGGTCACTAGTGGGATCAAATACGGAAGGGGCATGGTCACCGATACCCATGGTCACCTTCTTAAAAGCAAGACCCAACTGAGAAATCCCCAGTTGAAGAGAACCCTCTTTGAACCCAAAGAAAGGCCCATAGCATTATTATTTAAACCTCGGGCCTGTTCTATTAAATGGCCCAAATTTGTTAAGAAAAGAAACCCTCCTTCTCACATAACTAGCCCAAATCCAAGATGAGAACAAACTGTTCCAGCCCAGCTTTCGTGCCCTCTTCTTCTCCAATTGCAACCCTAGCCGCCTCTGTGACGCTCACAGCAACTGCTGGAGCCCTATGCACTTTCACCTTATGGATGTTCTCCTCCGGACAAGCTGCTATGTTATTTGGAACTATCACTCTGGATTCCTTCAATTGCGAACCTTCCCAACACCATAGACATAAATTTTCTTATTTCAAAAGACTTACATCACCTTCACGTAATTTCCCTTCCAGCACCACCTTACTCCATGACCTGAGATCTGAAAAGCTTGCTGCACCTGCTTCTTCAAGATCAAGACAAAGCTCCTTCACAAACTCACAGAACTCATTCGAGAATCTTCGCCATCCATTACCATTTACACCTCCAAGAATAAACATCAAAGAGTTCTTCCTTTTCTCCCTCAGCCCTAGCTCCAAAAACTTCTCTACCCTCATCCACCTAATTGCCATCCAGCATAGAAGACTTCCCTTTATGAACTTTTCTGGATCCCCTTTCCAACTGAATGAAGGTTGATAAGCCATCGGCTGCCCAAGAAACTACCTCCTTTAAGATTTTAACCGACCTATTTTAAGAGATGTTGTTCCCGAACACGTACAAAAAAGGGCATCAAACGCCTTAACATCTACTATTCGCACAGCCAATATTGATTTCAAGTTTGGATGAGAGAGTCGATTCACGAGAGACAGAGAGACCCATTGCCAATTATTTCACTGATTCAGAAGTTGGTCATGCTTGTCTTCTCCCCCCTCTGATCTGCAATGTCTGGCGACAAAGGCTGGGAGGGAGGTTCAACGTTTGCAAGCAAGAGAGCATAAAGAGGATTTTCGCAACTTTAAGCCTTCCACAAAGCGATGTTCAGCAATGAGGGCTGCACCACAGCAATGGCTAGGGTTTGAATGCTGCAATCTTGTTTTTCATTTATTCATATTGTAAAATTGAAAATTTAGCTAACTTTTTTGTAATTTTTTGGAAAACTAAAATATAAAATGAAAAATGTTTTCCACAGATAAATGGGCTCCAAGTTTTTTATTATATATTCTAGATTCCTTCCCTTAATCAGTTAAAATTTCATCTTTTTTTAAAGTCTTGATTCATTCCCCTACTTTGATTTGTTAAGAGAAAGCATACACAGAAATATGATTTTTTTATTGTCAAAATTTAAATGCATTTTTCAATTTTTCTTGTTGTTTGTATATCAATATATGCATGTCATTTAGAGTTGATTTTTGAAATTTGTACCGAGTCTTATTTGATTCTCAATTCTAGATTCCCAAAATTGGAATTTCAATTCTCTATTTGAATCTCGGTTTGCACAACCATGCCCAAACAAACACACCAACGCAAGGTTAAACAATAAATCTTATCCCAACGTAAGGAAATACTCGGCTTCTTTCCAGAAAAAAATAGGCCAATTACATTCCAACAATAAACCCACAACACTGCAAAAATTGCACCTCTCCATAATACTGCAGCATCCTTCTTCATGCCACAGCCACAAGGGAGATACCCAACTATTCTCCACCAAGTTCAGGCAACCCAACTTTCTCTCAATAAACCAAAAGACTTGTTCCATGTTTTCCAAGCAAAATCATAGTGCAAAAAACAAATGAAAATCTCTTTCTCAACTTTTAAGGCATAAAAAACTCACATCTAGAGAAAGAGCCTTCGAAGGTCTCCAACTCTGCAACATGTTATTGGTATGAACCCTATTAAGAGCAACAAATCGAGTAAAAGCCTTAATTTTGGGAGCAAATTTATACTTCCAAATCTTTTTATACAACAGAAAAGAAATATCAGCATCAGTCAAAAAATCACAAAAAAATTTGCAAAAATAAACTCCCGAAAAATCCAAATCCCAATACAAACTATCCGCATAAGGAAACATAACAATTATCCAACACCAATGACAAAGATGAGAGCTCATCCGTCTCCCTGTCATTAAGAAGCCCTACAAAAGTGGAAATCCCAAGAAGACAAAGGACCATCCAAATCCAAAAATGAAGAATAATGGCATTATGCCCTGAACTCAAACTATAAAGACGAGGAAAAGAAGTGGACAACAAAGCATTGCCCATCCAAATATCTTCCCAAAAATGAATAAGAGAACTCTCATCCAGAACAAACTTGGTAGGATGAATGAAAGAGGGATAAATCTGTGAGATAGACCTCCACAAACTCTCTATGAACATCTTAATCCCAAGCTTGTATCCCAACCATTCCCCTGCAATCCAACTTACTTCAACAACTCAGCCAAAGAGAGGAATCCTCTAAGGGGAACCGCCAAAGCCATTTAGCCAAGAGGACAATGTTTTTAGACACCAAATTTACAAGACCCAAGCTCCGTTCCAATTTAGACCAACGCACAACATTCCAATTAACCAAATGATACCTTTTCCCATTGATCCCAAACCAAAGGAGATCTCTCATTACTTCCTCAAGCTTACTAGCAAAAAAATTCACAAGAATCCTAAAAATAGACAAATAATATAAAGGGTAGCAAGGCAAGCTTAAATCAAAGTTATGCAACACCCCAAGGAAAATAACGCACCTTTCCACCCATCTAAATACTTAGACACGCTTTCCACAATTGGATCCCAACCACCTCCTCCCCAAGGATACCACCCAAAGGGACCCCTAAATGAGACAAGTGCCAACCTAAAATACCACACTCCACTAATGAGGCCAACTCCCAAACTCCATTGGCAATCAGATTAATAGCGGCTATACTGCTCTTCTAAGGTCAATTTTAAGCCCAAAAACCCTTTCAAACAAGCGAAGGAGGCTCAAAATGTTCAAAAAAAGAGTTGTGGTCACCTAGAAAGAATGTAGTATCATCTATGAGGCACCATCACCCCTTTCCTCCCCACTTCCAAGCCTTTTACAAGCCCCTACTCCACTGCCTTATCGGCTAATATACTAAAAACATCAACCACTAAAACAAAAAAAGGAAGAGCAGATCACCTTGTCTGATACCCCTCAAAACTCTAAACCAATTTGTTCCCATTTATTATAACATAAAAAGAAAACATGGGACATGCATCCCCTTATCCAAGAACACCTCCTCTCCCCAAAACCTTTTCTAACAAATACTACATCCAAGAAATTCCAATAGACCCTATTATAAGCTTTTTCAAAATCAAATTTAAAAATAATCCCCTTCTCCTTTCTTCTCCGGATGACTACTTCATTAGCAACCAAAATAGCATTCACAATCAGCCTACTCCCCACATACACACTTTGAGCCTTAGAAATAGTATTATGAAGCACAGCACTCGGCTTATTAGCTATAATTTTAGCAATAATCTTATGCACACTTGAAACTAATAAATCTATTCATCTTAGGCACCAAAGTGATGAAAGTGGAATTAATGTTCTTACTAAGAATCCCATTCCAATAAAATTTGTTGAAAACCTTCAAGATATCCCCATTAGTAACATCACTAAGAGTTCCATTCCAATAAAATTTGTTGTAAACCTTCAAGAAGTCCCCCTTAGTAACATCCCAACAATCTTGACAAAAAAGCCATGTTAAACCCATCTGGACCTGGAGCCTTGTTCCTATCCCTCCCCAACACCATAGCCCTCACTTCCTTCCCCCAAAAAGAGTCTTTCCAACCAAGGCATCTAAGCAATAATCTTATGCACACTTGAAACTAATAAATCTACTCATCTTAGGCACCAAAGTGATGAAAGTGGAATTAATGTTCTTACTAAGAATCCCATTCCAATAAAATTTGTTGAAAACCTTCAAGATATCCCCATTAGTAACATCACTAAGAGTTCCATTCCAATAAAATTTGTTGTAAACCTTCAAGAAGTCCCCCTTAGTAACATCCCAACAATCTTGACAAAAAAGCCATGTTAAACCCATCCGGACCTGGAGCCTTGTTCCTATCCCTCCCGAACACCATAGCCCTCACTTCCTTCCCCCAAAAAAGGTATTTCGAACCAAGGCATCTAAGCCTTAGAAATAGAACTCCAATCTAACCCTCAATCATAGGCCTAGTACCAATTTACTGTCTCCTTAGCACAAAGATTAGAGAAAAAATCAGAAATCTCATATGAATCAAACAAGGATCCGAAATAACTTCTCCTACCCACATGCAAATCCCTAATCAAGTTCTTCCTTATCTTCCCATTAGCTAGCATGTTATAAGATTTTGATTTACAATCACTCTTCTTAACCCATTTCAATTTAGTCTTCTATCTCAATTTCTCACTTCCTTAAGAATCGAACCTCCCAACTCATTCTTCACAAAACATGACAGACTTCCTCACTCTCTGAGAGACTGGCATCTTCTTCTTTTCTAAGTAATTTTTTTACATACTCCAGCCAACAGTCAAACCATAAAGAACTATCTCAAAAAACTAGGTCAAAATATTCCATTTTGTCATCATGAAAGGTTATTACTATAGGAATCTATACATCCTTAACTGTTTGATCATGAGACATCCAAGTAGAAGGTTTTAGATTCAAACCTTGGGAAGATTGGGAAGGGATAATAAAAAGGTGATGATCTACACTGCTAATGAAAAATAAATAAAATAAAATTGTTAAAATAAAAAATATCACTTTAACAATTACCACCCCAAAAGATCCCTAAATAAGTCGAAGACCACTCCACATTTGTTGGAATCATACAATTCTCGATTTGAATCATACGATTGTATCAAGAAAGGCATAAATCGGTTAGAATTGCATGGGAGAATCTCATAAGACAATGAATCAAGGTGAATCCTATGATTCACCTTGTGAACCAGTTAATCGAATCAAATCGTACAAACTGTAAGATTCGGATGCAACTCCTCTAAACCCAACTAAAATATTTTTAAACCTTTTCATTTTTTAATGGTGGCCTTCTATTTTCTATTGACATGAGTTTTGTCCTCAAAGAAGGAAGAAAGAAGTCTGTCAGCCCTCTCCTTCTGCGCCTCTTATTTTTGCCTTTAGATAAGATTAGACAAAAATCAGAGTTAAAGAACGAAACCTGTATTGAGAAGAAAACCAGAGTCAGCTAGTTGGGTGAGCTTTGGTTGGCACATCACCCTCTCCACTCCTTTGGATTTAAAGATCATATTTTCATCAGTTTTTATAATTTAGTAAGTTTTGTTTATGTTTTTTATTTACTTTCTCTTCTTGTTTTAGTTATTAGAGCAAGCCCATGCATTAAAATGGCCTTTCTTATTAAACACCATAAAGTTCAAATTTTTATTGTTTTTCATTGATTCATTCCCTTAAAAAACATAAAGTTCAAGTTTTCATTCTGCATGCCACGGGCAGTCCCAGTGGTGATTAATTATTCTTAGCATAATTTCTCAAGGAAATAACATAAATTTGCAAGAGCAAACATAAAGTATGATAACAAGATATTCAGGCCATAGCTCAACAGCTGTATTAATTGAAACCTTACTACACACCACATTTGGCCCACACTTTGTCATGCTTGTTTTTAATATGCACATCAAGCCCAATTTTTAAAATTTGCATAGTTTTGAAAGTCCATTGCCAACTTGCATGCATCTAAGGATAAATATAGGGGGCGCCCCCCGCGGGGGGGGGGGGGGTGGTGTTGGTGGTGGGTGCGAAACCATCTTTGCCACTCAATCAAATTAACAAGGGTATTCTGGACAAAATGCACAAAATGAACACTTCGTAACCTAATTTCTGAATGGAGGCTCTGCAGGGTTTCAAATCAGTTCAACCAAAAGAACAAAGAATAATGAGAAATTGGGCTCGCAGAGGCACACCAAGGGCGCACAATATTGCACCAAGGGGCACCCCCTTGTGTGCCCCTGCACGATCTTTCCTTCTTTTCTTTTCTTTTTCTTGTTTTTCATTTAATTTTCTCCTAAATATAGCGCCCAACACTTTCAGATGCCTTATTTTCAACTCTTGGATCAATATTTGAGCAATTTTGGACCCTTGGATGGCCACCTCAGCCTCCATGGCAAAACCTTAATCCTAGGGCTTCTAGTTTACCCATAACAAGAAACTATGGTGCTTCTTCATAGAGATCAATCTGGAGGGCAGGAACTGCCAGGTCTCAGCCCCCATACATGGTCTTCCAACTTGCAGAGACCTGTCTTTTTGGTAAACAGTCACCCAGGCCTCACTACAACACCTTTCATAATGAGGCACCCCTTCTCCCAAAGTTATAGTGCTATTTTGCCAAGTTTCTTAGAGAAAGTTGTCTCGTGCCCCTAGGCATGGAGCATCGACAGCTGAAACACTTCAAGCATTTAATTGGTCAGATATTTGGTTAGCTACAACTTTTAAGTCTTGATTAAAGGAATCTATTGGGTATTTGAGTTTAGATCATTTTCTTATATCAGGTAAAAACATTATTATGATTTTATGGTTAATCATTCACATGCAATGAATAATATATTATGCTTTCTTTGGGTATTGTGTGCATGGGTGTGCTGTTTTGGCCCCTTACGCATAGGCATTTGAACTACTACTTATTTGATTCCGTATCCAAAATAGGGACCAGTATGCAAATTATGATTTCATCCTAACAGCAAAACCACGATCAGATCAATTTTTTTTATATTTTTGCCTTACATTTTAATTTTTTTATTATTTTGACGATCATAAAATTGTGTTGCATGGCTTGCTGAGCTAAAGCCTTCCACATAAGCTTAGATGTCAAGTCATGGTCAATAAATGAGGTAGAAATTATATTTTCACTTGGTTCCTGCTTGATTCAATATGTTGATACATAGTGTAAAACCAACATTATTTATTATTGCTTGCTTCATGTTTGATTGAATATAATTGGGGAGGGCAGTGATCATGGAAGATAATGAGTAATTTCTGTTTTAGATGGAGAATTATCTATGGTAATAGGTGGATTATTTGGTATTTGGTTTCCTTTAAGTTATATGAACGGCTGGATTATTTAATTTTTCATGGAAATAAAATATATATTTTCAGTCGAAAGCTTAGCTCACAGAAGTTGATACATGATGTTAGACTTAGACATGTATTCCTGCTTATTTCTTTTATATAGTGAGTGCCTTGGCTTTCATTTAAATTTGAGTTTACTATATCATACACATTTAAGAATCAAAGAATAGCAATTTTCCAGAAATGTGAATAACCCATCCTCCTCTCTTTGAAACAAGGGGCATTTCCGGTTCTATCGGTGCTTGAAACAATTTTGTCTTCTCCATATTGCTATATCTCTAGAGTCAATAATTTTTAATGAGGAACTACAGAACTCAATCACTTGCTGCCGTTACTCTTCAGTTTTCTGTTGAGGTCTATCCTATAGAGGTACTCAGATTGGATCGGTGATAGATTTTTTCGTCGTAAACCTAATTGACTGAAAGGACAAAATTGAGATGCTTGACCTTTCTCTTTTTTTCTTTTTATCAGCAAAGAGACTTATTATTAAAGGGCGTCAAGGGATGCCAGTCAAGTGCAATGGAAACAATAAAAAGCAATACAACCATCACAGTAAAACATCAAGTCAAAGATTACAAAAATATCCCTGCCAGCCAGCTCACTTCGCCAATTAGAAATCATAGAATGCACTTTTACATCCTGCACAGTAAAAACCATTCCATCAAAAGCTCTCCTGTTTCTTTCCCCACATACCAACATTTCTCAATTTACCTTAATTTCGAGGCCCTAGACTGACTTTAAAATGACTTTCGAAGTTAGAGGTTCTTATCACTAGATTAATTTGATTAACGAATGGTTGCTTACATTAGTCCTTGAATGCTTGAAAAGAAATCCCAATAATATTTTGCACAAAAGCCCATTTAAAGAGACCAAATTATTCTGAAAGAATAATTAAAACATTTTTTTTTTATTATTTTGATGGGCGGGAGAGCAAAGACACAAATGCTAAGGTCAAGTAGGACAAAGTCACAATTTATAGCTAATGTAGAAGAACAAGAAAGACAAGCAAATTTGAACTTTTCCTTATGTACCTTTTGGTTTGCTGGATCAAAAGAATGGGAAGCCCAACTAATGCAAATATTCTTTTTTGGGTTAAAGACACTAATTTCCCCTGAGATTTAACAAAAAGACAAAGACCTTCCTTGAGGTTTCAAAAATCCCATTAACCTCTACTGATGTTTCAAAAATGTCACAGACCTCCCTTGAAATTTGCCAAAAAGATAAAAACCTCCCCTCAAAAGATTTGTCTTTTTGTAAAATACAAGAGAAGGTTTGTACCCTTTTGGCCAATCTCAAGGGAGGTCCATGGAATTCTTGAAACCTAAGGGGAGGCCCCTGAAATTTTCAAAACCTCAGGGGAGGTTAATATCCTTTGCCCTTCTTTTTTTAGTTCACATTATAAGATTCCCAAGAATGCACATAAGATGCCCATGTAAGTGCTCACATGGGAATCCCAATAGGCATTTTGAGAAGAAGACCATCATACAGTGGGCTGTAACCAATGTATGGACAATATATGAAAAATAATCATGTTTTCAACACAAAAATCCTACTATTAAGATAAGATAAGATAAGATAAGGGAGGGACGACTCAAATGGTATGGACACTTGCAACGTAGGTCACATAGTGCACTAGTGAGAGAGTAAGTTAGTTACTGTGGGGCACAGTAGAAAGGATAGGGGTAGACCTAAAATAACTTTGGACGAGATAGTGAGTAAAGATTTAATATCCCTGAATCTGTCAAAAGAAATGGTCCATGATCGCATAAATTGGCGGAAAATGATTCATATAACCGACCCCACCTAGTGGGACTTAAGGTTGGTTTTATTGTTATTGTTGTTCCAAAATTTTCAACCATCATAAATAGAAAAAGAATTCAACATATAATAATCCAATTAACCAAAATAATAGGGGCAATATTGTCTCAAAATTTCATCAATTATGCCATGTTATTATTACATAATAATAATATTACTACTTTCATTTTTACTTAGTTCTATTTTTATTAGTAAAATAAGTTATTGTTATAAATTTAACAATAGTGTGTAACTAAAAAATAATATGGGGGGCGCTAGTGCTCAACCGGACAAATTGGTGGGGGCAATCTAGTCCCTAAAGTAGACTACCTATGGTGGAATTCGCATGATACATATCCATGGGGGAGCATGGGGGTGGTGTTGACTTTTTGAATCCGATCCCTGTTTTGATTATGACAAACCACAGCATCTCACTTGTGTACTTAGTGAATGTACGGGTTTATAATTCAGGAAGCACAAGTGAAGGATGCAAAATGGAAGCCGTAAATACACTTCAAGCTCAAACCAATCGACGTATTCCATGGGAATTCAGAAGAGCAAAAGGCGTGAAGACCTTTATTTTTTGGGTTGTAAGAATTAATTAGGTTTAATTGTGCATGCATTCCTCATGATTTAATTTGAAGCTCAATGATCTTAGATTGACCTTAGGGCACATAAACTGTCATGAAAACATTTTTTCCAAAACAAGTTTCTTCAAAAAACTCCTTCATGTTTCTTCCGTCGCCTTAATGAGCACTTTTCTCTATCAAACACACTTATCTTGAAAAGTGTCCAACATGAAAGTTTTGAGATTTTATCTTAGCTTTCTATTAATACTAAGCACATTCAATTTGAAGTTGTATAGAAAAAGTTATGTCCAAAAAAACTGAAGGGTGTCTGCAGCAGAAAAATTTTTTTCATGCTTCTTTCGTCTCATTGATGAGCGATTTTATCAATCAATCACTCCTTATCTTAAAAAGTGTTCAACATGAAAGTTGTAAGGTTTTCTCTTAGCTTTTTGTTGATACCAAGAACATCCAATTTTGAGTTGTATAGAAAAAGTTATGCCTGAAAAACTGACGGGCTTCCGCACAGAAAGAGCCCCAACGGCCGAAAAATAGCTAGTTTTCAAATTAAATTATATTTTAATACCCCCAACGGCCATAAAACGGCTAGTTTTGGTTTGGCCTATAAATACATGTCTAAACACTTGAAAAAGGTTGGAAAAACTCTTGGGAAGCATACTTGCATACTCTTTGATTCTCATTCATTTTTTTATACTCCATTTTAAAGTTTAAATTCTTTTTTCTCCTACTCTCATCTTGAAAAATCTTTTTGGGAAAAAATTTTTGGGGTTATACAAGCTAGGCTTTGAGCATATATCCATTTCATATATATTGCTTGAAGAGCCTCTTGTTCTTGAGATCTCTAAAGTCAAATTTATTTGAAGAAATCATTTTCTAAATTTCTCCTACTTCTCTTATTTGAAAATATTTTTTTGGAGAAAACTCTTTGGATTTTTTAAGAGAGCTTTGAGCAATATATCCACTCATATTTTTCTTGCTTGAGAGGCTTCTCATATTTGAAATTGCAAAGGTCAATCACTTTGAAAAAAATCATTTTCCATGCTCTCACTCATTTATTTGAAAAGTATTTTGAGTGTTCCACATACTCTACTGAACTTCATTTGAAAATCATTTGAGAGTGCATATTAGGATTTTATTTGTACAAATCAGTTTATTTGAGAAGCGTCTACTTGTACGAAAATTTCCATATCATTTGTATTGGCAGTTCGGATTGTGAAGAGGTAGCTACGCCTCGTATAAGCAGCGAATTGTGAAGAGATAGCTACGCCTCATGTAAGCAGCGGATTGTACAGAGGTAGTTACGCCTCGTGTAACCAGTGGATTGTAAAGGATAGCTTCACCCTGTGAAGAAGTGAATTGTAACAGGAAGCTTCGCTCGATTTTTAGGAGCGAATAGTGGAATCCTTGGGTGGTTTGCCCAAGGCGCGGACGTAGGCGAAATTTGCCGAACCTCGTTAAAAATTTCGTGTTTGCGCTTTCTCTTCCCTACTCTATTTAATTTCCGCACTCATATGCTTTCATTATTGCGCTTGCTTGAATATTGTTTGCATTTAAATTGTAATTGCTTTGAGAAGTCCTCATAAGACCCTAGGTTGCGAAATACTGATTGTGATTAAATTAGGATACCCGACCTAGGAATTTTTAAAATACCCAGTTCAACCCCCCCCCCCCCCCCTCTTGGAATTACACCTAAAATCACAGATGGGATTCCCATTTTTGTGAGAACCCTTCATTGCCCAGAAATGTGAGATTATTCTAACCCCAAAACAAATGTAGGAACAGGATGCCATAGGTGATATTCCCAGGAACGTGGAAAGATGCTCACAACCAAACAACCCTTTAATGCCAAGGCCAAGTACTTCAAAAAATACAAACACTAACAAATATTATAAACAAAAGAACAAAGTTAATCATCAACCATGAGAATCTAAGCTATAGAAATAAAATCATCAATCAGCTGAAAAATACCTCTTGGCATCTCTTTTGACAAAAGAATATGCTATTCGAATCATCACATTGAGCATCATTTGCCTGAACGCAGGACTGGTGATCTACAACATGCATAAGATTAAATTTTTCAGCCATATCTACGAGTTTTAGTAAAAAAGAACACTGAATTAAAAAGGAAATAAAGAGAGGATTCAAAGAACAACTACAGCTATGCACAACAAAAATTAATAAAAACAATCAAAAATTTTAATAGAATAAGAAGATAAAAGCAAGTACATTTTTCCTCGCACAAACGACAGGTGAGTATAGCAGAGATGGCTTTATCATGACTGCCATTCCCTTGACATGAATTCCTTCCACAAAATTTGCATGAACAATATACACAGTGCCACTCACCTAAAGGTAACTTCTGCAAGGAAATGAAAATAATAAATACATCAATCCACATAAGTAAAAAAAAAATTTGTTATACTGAATTCTTATGTACCAAAAATAATTAGGTCTCCCAATATTAAAATTATAGTGCTAGTCCAATTTTGATAAATTATTGAGTGCATGCATTAATGTTCAAAACTTCAAGGGAACATTTTTTTTTTTAACCTAAGTTGAAATAATTCCAGACAGGCCTCTTCTGGTCCAACAGGATGCATAGTGCCACGCATGAATATAAGATGAAATAAATAAACATCACAAATAACATATGGTGGAACTTTAAGCTAATGCGATATTCTGAATATTGCGAGTCATATTTGTTAACTTTTTAGTTTTAATAATTACATTGGGCTGGACTTGGCTTTGGCCTAGCTGGACCCTAACATATCAGCATAAAAATGGGGCCAGGCTTTGTAAGGTCTGAGTACCTCAACAACCATGTAATAATCCGCCATTCCAAGCCCAGCCAATTGACACCTACACAGCTAGTTCTAACCTCATAATTCGTGTTATAACGTGAAAGATCAGCGCAAATATTTTATCAGAACTTGGGTTGAAGATTTTCTACTTTCAAGATCATTCATAAGATGGATAAACAAAATACAGAAAACGCCTCTTCTTTTTCCATGCTTCAAAAATCCTATTCAACATAGCACTAGGAAAATGGTTTAAAACATATTTTTGTCACAGTTAAAAATCTTTAAAACCATATCAAACATGGCAACGTGGCATACTTGTATATCCAAGCAGCTTTGATGGAATGTCGATGGACAACCATCACAACAGATCAGATCCCCACCATCTCCACAAATGCCACAAGTATCATCATTTGGGTCATCCCCGTCAACATTTATGAGAACAAATCCATTACGATCAGATTCATCTTGTTTATTCCACGAGTCTAACTGGCACTGCAACAGGGAAATCCCTGTTTCCAAATATATATTTTGAGATGCCTGACACAGTCTGCTTCCTGCATGGGTTTCAAATTTTGAAATTGTGACAATTTCATTACAGCACCTACAATAAATGCCATCTCTTGTAATCGTACCCTCAAGCATTACTTGTGTTCGTCTCTGGTTCATATACTGCACCTTCGCATTAAGTGGAACAACTCCCAAATCAATCATCCAGGTGAGCACGCTTCGTTTGCCAAAATATGGAGCGTAGCCATCAAGTTCAGAAGTCACTGAATTCTGAGAGCTGCGAACCAACAAAGCACATCGCTTACGATTTTGAGTTTCTTTCAAGAACTTATGCCGTTTAACCATCTTAGAACTCAGTTTCTCTTTGTACTTGAAGTTTAGTTCATTCTTTGCTCCATGTTTTTTCTTTGCAGATTTCTTTCCAATACACCCTTCATCAGCATTATCTCCTCCATCACCTTTTTGCTTCAACTTATTTTCTTTCTCCTTTTGCTTCTTTGTAATCCTCGATAGAATACTAAGTTCCTCCTCCGGTATCGGAGTAAATGAGAAACCAACCATTGAGGTCTTACAATCACCAATACCACCTTCATAACTCTTTTTCAGCACGCTGTAAGCCAATGTAACAGACCAGTAACCCCTTCCTTCAGGACTGACATACACTGCATCTTTGTACTCTTTACTTCTCCTAGGCCTATAGTCAACCTTCCAGCCTGCACTAAGAAGCATATCTATTATTCGCAGTCTTAGTAACTGTTTTTTTGTAGATCGACCATCATCCCCAGACCTACGCTTCTTACTGGACGAACGACAATTCAAAGACAGTTTCGCAACAAATTTCTTCTCTTGATTTTTTGGTGCATTTCCCTTGAAACCAGCTGCTAATTGAGAACCCCTTTTATCTTTCCCAGTCCCAAAGACCCCTTTGTTGTTACGCGTCACATTTACAACCCCATTAGTCCCATGTAATCTGCAGGAATTTTTAGGCCTGCCCCTACCCCTCTTCTTTAATATGCCAATCAATTGATTACTTTCACTCTTCTCCATCTGAACCATTACCTTGTCACCGCCATCAGTTACCCTACTTCTTTTCCCAAACACAACACTTCCACTCTGTTTCATGTCAACTTCATTCTTCCCACCACCTTTTTCATTCTCAATCTCTGTCCTAGCTGCAGACCTTGACCGCAACACTCTACCAACAAACCCAACGTCACCATTGGAAGGCTCCTCCAACTTCTTCATCGCATCTACCCCCTGACATTTATTACCATCAACATTTTTTCTTCTCCGGCCCCTCTTTCGCTTTTCCGTATTGCTGCCTTCACCACATCCAATATGTTCCAACCCATCCCTCATCACCTCAATATCTTCAGTTCTTGCAGCATTGATTGATGGCACTTCTCCACACTTCACATGACTCAATAGCAGGCTTCCTTTATCCTCTAACCCATCACCACCCCCATGACATTTATCACCATCAACCTTTTTTCTTTTCCGTCCTCTCTTACGCTTTCCTGTATTGCCACCTTCACCACATTCCACATGTTCCAGCCCATCCCTCTTCTCCTGAATCTCTTCACTTCTCGCAGCACTGATCGATGACACTTCACCGTGCTTCACATTACTCAGAAGCAGGCTTCCTTTATCCTCTGACTCATTGCCACCCCCATCACATTTATCAACATCGATATTTTTTCTTTTCCGCCCCCTCTTACGCTTTCCTGTATCGCTGCCTGCACCACATTCCACGTGTTCCAACCCATCCTTCTTCTCCCTAGTCTCTTCACTTCTTGCAGCATTGACCAATGACACTTCTTCATACTTCCCATGATTTAAAAGCAGGCTTGCTTTATCCTCTGATCTATCACCAGCCCCATCACATTTATCACCAGTAACATTTTTTCTTTTCCGCCCTCTCTTACGCCTTCCTGTATTGCCATCTGCACCACATTCCACATGTTCGAACCCATCCCTCTTCTCCCCAATCTCTTCACTTCTCACAGCAGTGACCAATGACACTTCTCCAGACATCACATGACTCAAAATCTGGCTTCCTTTATCTGCTGGCTCATCACCACCCCCGTCACATTTATCACCATCAACATTTTTTCTCTTCCGCCCCCTCTTACGCTTTACTGTATCGCCACCTTCACCACATTCCACATGTTCCAGCCCATCCCTCTTCTCCTCGATCTCTTCACTTCTTGCAACACTGACCAATGGCACTTCTTCGCACTTCACATTACTCAAAGTCGGGCTTCCTTTCTCCTCTGACTCACCACCGTTACTCACCCCATCCCCCCTTTCCTCAACAATCTCAGGGCTCAACAAAACTGCATCTCTCTCCAACTTCTCCGGAAAACTACGGGATCTCAAGCCCTCTGTCATGATTTCATCTCATTCGAGCACCATACAAAATCCCTAACTTGAAACACCTCCCCCAAACACTTAAGACAGCTTCAATCCAATCAAACCATGGTACAGAAACAAGCAAGTCCCATTAGTCTTTGCTCAGGAGCACCCGCACACAGAGCCGCGGACTGATCTGAAGAACAAATCAAAAACCAAAAACCGAACCCCCAAAAATAATCAGACAAAAACCCAGAAATTAAAAACAAAAGTCGAATGTGCGAATCAAAACAAAAAAAATTAAAAAAATTAAAAATCAAGGACAGCGACAGGGCTTACCACGTCAAATAACCAGCAAAATCGAACATTTCACTGCTTAATCCGAGATGACCGCGCGACGACCCCGAAAGAGACGAGCTTGGGAAATCGGGGTTTAGACTTCACAGCGATGAACAGGGAGAGGGTTTAGAGAGGGGAAGGAGGCGTTTGGGAAATTACAATTGGGAAGGGCTTCACCTTTTCCACGGTTTTGTTGGCACTCGAAGCAAGGTGCGAAAAGTGAGCTTGGATTTCATTCGCTGTTCTGCTGATTTTGTAATTTTCCCTCCATAAGCTTTGCCGAAAAATGAAAAATCAAAATTTAGGAACCATTTTTCAGATGAGGTCTTCTTCGCGGCGCCGTGCCGTGCCGTAGCTGAGTCACGGGTCATCCGAAAGGGCATGGGCATCTTGGGCCGGGGAACACGTCGGCTCTAGGACAACTCCCCCCGCGTTAGCTTCAACTTTCAACACTCGGGCCTGTATTTTAGGCCTCGTGTTTTGGCATTGGCAGCACCATCTTTAACTAGCCCAAATCAAAAAGAACTCATTCTTGATTTTTCTAAAATTACTTCTATGTATATATATTGACTTTCCTTATTTGCACAATCGGCCTTCACAGCTTCGCAAGAGCATGCCTTTCTTGTAAAAGGTTTTTGGAGATATATCGAAGGCTAGAACAGTGCGTCGGTGATGGGGCATTCTTATCCTTCCTTTTATTATATTTCTATTTTAAATTTTTTATTACGTTATTTTCCTATCCCGTTTCATTTTACGAGCCAAACATGGTGTTATTTTTATGAATAAAATGAAATCAAAACATATTTTCAGGTGATAACACTCATAACATTTTTACATTTATATTTCATTAATACTATTTATGTCCTAAAAGATATAGCATAATCATTTGAATCAATTGGAGCCTGTTGTTGGAACACCTTCCCCTTCTCCCATTTGGAGTTTCACAAAATGTGTGACTTTTTTGAAATATATGAACCAATTAAAACTTCTTTGCCTTTGGTGGTAAGTTTCCCACTTTGTTTTTTCATGAACTTAAAATGTAAAAGTAACGTATGTATATATAATCATCACTATCCATGTGTTATATATGTATGGATCATTTATCCGCTTCTCTTCTATCGTACGCCACAACAACTCCTCTCTCTACGATGCAGATGACCCAAAACCTTGTTGAACATTGCCTTAATTCACCCTTGTCCAAGGACAACATTGAGGGGACTACCACACCATGCCATTACCTAAGAAAAGATAAGTTTCCGAAGTTGTGGTATTCCTAGAAATTGCAGTAGATTTCGTTGAATTCTAACAAATAAAGTTCTTTTGGCCATGAGTTTTAAAAATTAATAATAATTTTTATTTTTATATTTTTAGATTGCAGTAAAGAGAGGTGTGCAAAAAGAAAAATATGGTATGAATGTCGATTGATGATATGGATAGATCTCGAAGCAAAAGGAAGGGAAATTCACCATCTAATTTATGGGTCCGGAGTAAGTACGGGCAAAACCCCATGAAAGGATCCTTCATTCAAGGGAGTCTTCAGTCACTATTATTTCATGTGCCACTTTAGTAAGAGGACAATTTTAAAATGTGCTTGTTGCAATGACTAGATATAGGGAAATTAATAAATTAACCTATACATGAACTGGAAATCAATTTAGAAGTTCAATAAACTATTAAAAAAAATGGTATGGAGAATGTTAGGAGATATACTAAAAGATAAAAATGGTCAAATGTACAAAGTACATTCATGTATAGTAGGCAAAAAAAAAAAAAAAAGCACCTTTGACATTTATATAAATTATGTTTTGTCTTTTAAATTAAAAAAGTAACTACACTAAATTTAATTGTTCAATTTTTAATTTAAAAAAAATATGTCAAATGTATTTTAGGAATTCAAAAAAACTACTTAAAATGTTACCCTAAGTCAGAATTCTCTATCTATTAGTAAAAGATTAGTCATCTCACATGTAGGGTGTGTGTAATATGCTTTTCTTTTATTTAATTTGTTCATAAAATGAATTAATTTTTAATTTATCATTTTTGTATAGTCTAAGTTAAATTTTATTTCTTTGTATGTAATTAGCAAACAATATTTTAAGATGTTAAAACAAGCATAAACATAAATTTAAACTATTTTTATGCCTCCTTTTTTTATTTTAGTTTTATTTTTACTTTTATAAAAAATAAATATATTAAAAGAGAAGGCTACAAAAGGAGAATAAGAAATCTTCAAAATAATAAAGGTGGGAGAGAGGGAGGAGAGTAAAAAATCCTAGAATAATAAGGGGGAGTGAGTAGCAAAATAAAATTAAGTTAATAGAACCAATCAATCTCGTTGCATATTCTACTACTCTTGAAAGTATAAAAATCTTTTTCATGGTAATTTTTTGTAAGTAAAATTATGTTTTTTTTGAAATAGGTCGAGTCAAGAGTTATAGTTGTTGGGATCCAGCCAATAAAAAATGATTTTATTATATAATTAGAGTCCGGTCCAACCCATTATTGTGGACTATTTCTTTTGTTTTTCAACAAATGAAGCTAATGGTTGGATGATAGCAACAGCTGAAAACCCTACTGAATGAAAATGAGGAGTACATGGATGAGGAAGAAAAGTAAACTGCATGTGAAAGTTATTCTCAGTTTCTCACTTTGTGGGTTGAATGTTTTTATAAATAGAGACATTCTGCTTGGGCCTTGATGCACCGTGAGAAGAAAGCTCAAGAGAGAGCAGCAACATAAGGGAGAGCTGCAGTGTGAGAATTTCTCTAAGCACTATTAGGGGTGTGTTTGTGAGAGGTGTTTCATACCTTGTGAGTGTGGTGTAAAAATTGTGAAGGTAACTTTTTGGGTTTGGTATTTATCTAGAAGTTCCTTGTACTTCTCTTGTTTGTTAGGTATCTCAAATTTTGGGCAAAAACTTGGGACTGTTATTTTTGCAAACCCCTTTATTATAGTGGAGTTTCTGCTCGGTGTGCCCCGTGGTTTTTACCTTCTCATTGAAGGGTTTTCCATGTAAAATTTTGGTTTCCTTATTTACTGCTTATTTACCCGCTCTATTTACCTTTCTAAAGTTAGCTAATTTACCTAGTGGGTATTGTGGAGCCCACCAAGTGGTATCAGAGCGCAGGGATAGTGGTTTACTATTCTTGGGTTACTATTCACATGTGATACTATTCACAATAACTTCTAAAATGATGGCAGTAAAATATGACGTGGAGAGATTCACCAGCAATGATAATTTATCTACATGGCAAAGGTGGATGAAGCACATGCTCATCCAGCAAGGCGTTAAAAAGGTACTAGACAATAAGGAAAATAAACCAGAATCCATGTCAGACAATGATTGGACAACTATGGACGAGAAAGCTGTGAGTGCAATTCGACTACACCTATCAAATGAAGTCCTCAACAATGTAAATGATGTGGAAAGTGCCAGTGAAATCTGGACCAAATTGGAGGGATTAAACATGTCAAAAACCATGAAAAATAAATTGTACCTGAAGAAGCAGTTGTATGCGCTCCAAATGAGCAAAGGTACAAATTTTTGTCACATTTAAATATTTTTAATGGTTTAATTGTGCAACTAGGAAACCTCGGTGTTAAAGTTGAGGAGGAAGATAAAGTCATGTTGTTGCTAAACTCCTTATCATCTTCTTACGATAATTTGGTGACAATAATTTTACATGGATGAGATACCATCAAGTTGAACAATGTGACATCTGCGCTTTTATTGAACATGAGAATGAAAAAACTAGATAGTCACGGACAAGCTCTTGTCATAGAGGAAAGAAGAAGAAGCAAGAATAGGAGTTTCAATAATCGTGACAAGTCCAAATCATATAGATCTAAGTCCAAAAGCAAAATTAGATGTTACAACTGTGGCCAGTTGGGCCACACAAAGCGATATTGTCGAAACCCAAAGAAAGAACAAGGAGAAAGTAGCAACCAAAGGGAGGACAATGACAAAAATGCCACTGTTGCAATAAAACACGAGGAAATAGTGGTGCTTTCCTCCACAAACAAGGTGGAGCGTTTTCATGTGGCAAACCCATAAACAGAGTGGGTAGTTGACACAGCGGCATCCTATCATGCTACTCATACAAAAGAATTCTTCAAAACTTACAAATATGGAGACTTTGGCACAGTGAAAATGGGCAATGCCAACTACTCAAAGATCGTGGGGATTGGTGACATTTGCATAAAGACAAATGTTAGTTGCATATTGACCTTGAAGGAGGTACACCATGTTCCTGATTTAAGAATGAATTTAATTTCAAGAATTGCCTTAGATCAAGAAGGTTATGAAAGTCACTTAGACAACTGGAAATAGAAACTTACCAAGGGATTGTTGGTAATTGCAAAAGGAAAGGCTTGTTGTACATTATACAAAACAAATGTTGAGGTGTGTAAGTAGGGATTGAATGCGGCTGAGGATAAAGCCTCACCAAACGTATGGCACAGGAGGTTAGCCCATATCAGCGAGAAAGGGTTGCAGATTCCAATGAAGAAATCGCTGATTCCATCTATTGAAGGTAAAATCATAAATCCCTGTGATTATTGTTTGTATGGAAAACAATACAGAGTTTCATTTCAGAAGTCTTATGATAAAAAGTCTAATATATTTTATAGGTATATTTTGATGTTTGTGGTCCTTTTGATATGGAGACTTTGAGAGGTAACAAATATTTTGTTACATTTATTGATAATGCTTCACAAAAATTGTGGGTTTATTTTTTTAAAACAAAAGACCAGGTGTTCTAATTTTTCCAAAAATTCCATGCCATGGTGGAAAGAGAAACAGGTAAAGAACTTAAGTGCCTTCAAACATACAATGTAGGGGAGTACACTTCAAGAGAATTTGAGAGTTACTATTCAAACCATGAAATTCAGCATGAGAAGATAGTTCCTAGTACCCCGCAACATAATGGCATGATTGAGAGAATGAATCGCACCATTGTCGAGACAGTCAGATGCATGCTCAAAATGGCTGAACTGCCTAAGTCATTTAGGGGCGAAGCAGATTGCATAGCCTGCTATGTCATTGACAGAATTCCGTCGGTAGCTTTGGATTTTAGTATCCCAAAGAAAGGTTGGTCAGGAAAAGACATCTCGTATTCTCATATGAAGGTGTTCGGGTGTAAAGCATTTATGCTCGTACCCAAGGAATAGAGGACCAAGCTTGATGATAAAACAGTGCCATGCATATTCATCGAGTATGACAATGAATAATTTGGCTACAAACTATGGGACCCAGAAAAGAAGATGATCATCAGAAGCAGATATGTGCTGTTCCTTGAAACTGAGTTTGGAACACATAAAGATGAACAAAAGATCAGACATAAAGGTGATAACCAACTATTTAACAAGTCCTTCTCTTCCTAATAATGCCACAAGTGAAGAAGATACGCAAAAAGAAGGTGACAATAACACATCAGAAGTAGCCAGTGATGAGCTGAGGAAGCAACCCACCCCTATAGAAATTGCTCAACTGCAACTAAGGTGATCAGAAAGAGAAAGAAAACAATCAACTAAATATCCTACTTTTGAGAATATCCTCATTGCGATGAGGGGGAGCTAGAGAATTTTCAGGAAGTACTAACTCATCCTAATAAGAATTGTTAGTTATAGGCCATGAAAGAAGAGATGAACTCTTTGCAAGAGAATGACACGTAAGAGTTAGTCAACCCTCCTAAAGGCAAGAAGGCATTGAAGTGCAAATGGGTTTTCAAGCTCAAAAGAGATAACAATGACATGCTAGTTAAGCACAAAGCTCGATTAGTGGTAAAAGGCTTTAGACAAAAGAAAGGTATTAATTTTGATAAAATTTTCTCTCATGTTATTAAAATGACATCTATTCGAACTATTCTCAGTTTAGCAGCAAGCAAGGACCCTGAGCTTAAGTAGTTAGACGTAAAGATTGCAAAAGACATATCCTACTATTGCAGAAGAAAGAGAAGAAATGGAAGTTGTTCCATACTCCTCAATGGTTGGGAGTTTGATGTATGCAATGGTTTGCACCAGACTGGATATTGCTTACGCAGTGGGCATTGTGAGCAGATTTCTAGACAATCCGGGGAAAGAACACTGTGAAGCAATAAAGTGGATCCTAAGGTATTTGAAGGGAAGTTCAAAATTGTGCTTATATTTTGGAGGTTCTAATTCAATTTGGAAAGCTTTACTGATTCTGATATGGCAAGTGATCTTGATCACAGAAGATCCACGTCTAGATACTTGTTTACTTTTACAGGGGGAGCTATCTCATGGTAATATAGACTACAAAAGTGTGTCCCTCTATCTACAACAGAAGCAGAGTATGTTGCTGCCACAGAAGCTAGAAAGGAGATTATATGGCTAAAAATAAATTTCTCCAAGAATTAAGACTGAAGCAAAGTGGATATGTTATCTATTTTGATAGCCAAAGTGCAATAGCTTTGAGCAAAAACTCCATGTACCATTCAAGAACGAAGCACATTGAAGTGAGGTATCATTGGATACATAAAAAGGTAAAAGACAAATCTTTACAGATTAAGAAGATTTCCACATACACGAACCCCTCGAATTTGATGATGAAAATAATACCTCTGAACAAGTTTAAGTTATGCGTAGGGCTGGTTGGTACACTACAAACAATAAGATTATTAGTGAAGGATCAAAACCATCACTGATACTTATAAATTCGTCACTAATAGTATTAGTGACGAATTTGTAAGTATTAGTAACGATTTTAAATTAGTTGTTATATCTGCCGTTACTACTAATTATTAGTGACGAATTTTGAAACCGTCACTAATAATAAAGTATTAGTGACGGATTATAACCGTCACTAAAACCCCAATCTTGTCACTTTAAATTTTATAGAGGCTCCGGACAAATTCATGAATTTCAAAACTGTCACTAATAGTGTAGTTTTAGCGAAGGATCAAAATGTCACTAATAGTTGGGTATTAGTGACGAATTTTAAAACCGTCACTAATAGTGTAGTATTAGTGAAGGATCAAAACCGTCACTAATACTTATTGGCCTTTAGTGAAGGATCATAATTCGTCGCTAATAGTATAGTATTAGTGACTGTTTTAAATTCGTCACTAATAGTGAAATATTTGTGAAGGATCAAAACCGTCACTAATACTTATTAGCCTTTCGTGAAGGATCATAATTTGTCACTAATAGTTGGCTTTAATGAGGGATCAAAACTGTCACTAGTACTTGGCCTTTAGTGAAGGATTAATATTCGTCATTAATGGTATAGTATTAGTGACGGTTTTGATCCTTCACTAATAGTTATAGAAACCGTCACTAATTAATTAAAAATTAATATTTTTTAAAATCATTAATTCCTGTGAAAATCTGTAATTACATTTTTGCATAGATAACATTGAACCATAAATATTAAAAAGATTCATAAATTATTAAAAATTATAATTCAAAATCAAATACCACATTATACAAATTCGGAATGTTTTATACATGAATCCCATATGTTCAGATAACAAAAAAAAAATACGAAAAAAAAAGTCAAAAGCTACATCCTTCTGTAGCATGGGATGGTATTGATGGTGTAACAGCTGCAAACCCTGCAAATTAAGAATTATAAGAAAAAAAAATTAGTATACGATTTTTGACCATATGCTTACTATAAGTATCAATAATTTGATAGAAAAATAATTGAGCATTCGGACAAAGTTAAAAAAAAATGATACTATTTTAAATTGCTAAGTTTTATTAGTTTTGAGAAATTTTGGTAGCATTTCCCCTGTAAATAGGACATTTTCCATAGAGATATATTTGAAACCTGGGTGTTTACACAAACAGTTCACAATAATCCAACCAGTTGTTAATGAATTTTATGAATGCACAAGATCTTCATATAATCAGCATTAAATAATATAATGTGTTTATGCATCCCACAAACAATCTATATCAGACTATAGTTCAATGGTATATGACTTTGATTATTTAGGGAGAAATTTAATAAATTTTCGACAGCATGCCGTCTGTAAATTGAATATTTCCCAAACCTGCAAGTCACAAAAGCATGCAATGCAGAAGATTTTTGCATCATACAAATGCTCAATGTGCTCAAGACAACCCAATGACTCAAAAATAAAGACAATGATATGCATGCAAGTACATAGGATTTGATTTTCCAAAATTATAGAAGTTTTGATTTTCGTTTCCCTAATTAGGTCTTAAGTTAGGACTTTAATGTAGTTAGATCTTCAGTTATGGAGTTAGGAGGCTCCTGTATTACTTGTAGTCTAGTGTTTGGAAGATTTATTTAGGAGGAGGTTAAGAAAACATTGGAATTTAACAAATTTTCAGTATCATGCCATCTGTAAATAGAACAATTCCCAAACCTGCAAGTCACAAAAGTTCTTCCTAAGTTTAGCTAAGCTAGCAGCAGTAGCACACAACCTAGGGTTTGTCTATGTCTATGCATGTATGAAATTGCAGAAAAGCTAAATCAAGTCCTAACAGAACAAGCAATAATACAATTCCAGTATCTCTCAACAATTCACAATTCAGAAATTTGACTTGAAAAGGAGTTCATATATATAAGGGCATGCGAGAATCCTAGATTAACTACCAACATGTAATACACAAATTTGCATCAGCCATGTAGATGATATTTATACTACCAGTGTCAAGTCAATCTAGTATATTCACAACCTAACACAATTCAGCATATATATGAATAGAATCAAACAAACAAGTATTCCCTTTCAAGCATGCAACATTTTATAAAGGACTTTCACTCATCGTTTCAAAAACAGTTTTAGCAAAATCATTTCTGATTTCATTTTTGAGAAAGTTTCAACTAAATTTTGGTAGCATGTCAACTGTAATTTGAACAATTTTCCAAAAAAATTTGACGACCTAAAAATGAGTTCATATATATATATATATATAGAAGGGCATGCAAGAATCCTAGATTTACTACTAGCATGCAACACACAAATCTGCATCAGCCATGCAGATAGCATTTATACTACCAGTGTCAAGTTAATCTAGTATATTCACACCCTGACACAATTCAGCGTATATATGAATAGAATCAAACAAGCAAGTATTTCCTTTCAAGCATACAACATTCTATAAAGGATTTTCATCATTTCAAAAACAATTTTAACAAAATCATTTATGATTTCATTTTTGAGAAAGTTTTAACCAAATTTTGGCAGCATGCCGACTGTAATTTGAACAATTTCCCAAAAACATTTGACCTGAAAAGGAGTTTATATATATATAGAAGGACATGCGAGAATCCTAGATTCATTACCAGTATGCAATACACAAATCTGCATCAGTCATGCAGATGACATTTATACTACTAGTGTCAAGTCAATCTAGTATATTCACAACCCGACACAATTAAGCATATATATATATATATATATATGAATAGAATCAAACAAGCAAGTATTTCTTTTCAAGCATGCAACATTCTATAAAGTGTCTTCACTCATCCTTTCAAAAACAGTTTTAGTAAAATTATTTCTGATTTCATTTATAAGAAAGTTTTAACAAAATTTTAACAGCATGCCGACTGTAATTTGAATAATTTCCCAAAAAAATTTGACTTGAAAAGGAGTTCATATATATATATAGACGGGCATGCGAGGACCCTAGATTCATTACCAGCATACAATACACAAATCGGCATCAATCATGCAGATGAAATTTATACTACCAGTGTCAAGTCAATCTAGCATATTCACAACCCGACACAATTCAACATATATATGAATAGAATCAAACAAGCAAGTATTCCATTTCAAGCATGGAGCATTCTATAAAGTGTCTTCACTCATCCTTTTAAAAACATTTTTAGCAAAATCATTTCTAATTTCATTTTTGAGAAAGTTTTAACAAAATTTCGGCAACATACCGATTGTAATTTGAACAATTTCCAAAAAAAAATTGACCTGAAAAGGAGTTCATATATATATATATATATATAGAAGGGCATGCGAGAATCCTAGATTCATTACTAGCATGCAATATACAAATCTACACCAGCCATGTAGATGACACTTATACTACCAGTGTCAAGTCAATCTAGTATATTCACAACCCTACACAATACATTATGTATATGAATATAATCAAACAAGCAGGTATTTCCTTTCAAGCAAGCAGCATTCTACAAAGGATTTTCATCCTTTAAAAAATAGTTTTAGTAAAATCATTTTTAATTTCATTTTTAAGAAAGTTTTAACAAAATTTCGGCAGCATGCTGACTATAATATGAACAATTTCCCAAAAAAAATTGACTTGAAAAGGAGTTCATATATACATAGAAAGGCATGCGAGAATCCTACATTCACTACCAACATGCAATACACAAATCTGCATCAGCCATGCAGATGACATTTATACTACCAGTGTCAAGTCAATATAGTATATTCACAACCTGACACAATTCAGCATATATATGAATAGAATTAAACAAGCAAGTATTCCCTTTCAAGCATGCAACATTTTATAAAGTGTCTTCACTCATCCTTTCAAAAACAGTTTTAGCAAAATCATTTATGATTTCATTTTTGAGAAAGTTTTAACAAAATTCAGCATATATATGAAAAGAATCAAACAAGCACACACGTGCACATTTTTAGAATGTATATTACTTGATGGCAGGGCATGTGTACAACACCTTGAGATTCAACTTAAAATACAAAATCCCAACTCCCAAGACTAATGCATTATAAGATGAGGTTTTGGTGTTTATACAAAAAACACTCCTTTTGTGTGTCTTTAATTGAGGCATATGCTTTTTGGGTGTGTGACTCTCAAGTTAGATTTGACTAGAAAATTTAACTCCTTGATTATATAAAAGGAATGTCCATGAGTTGAATTGTGTAACTTTTGTTCCTTAACTTTTTCAAAATTATTGAAAGCTATATCTTAGATCTTGAAAATAATTGGAGCTTTGTAATGCTATAGCTATCTCATCATCATGTATGCAAAGAATTCAAGTTAGCAATTTTTGAGTTGCAACAAGTAGTTTGGAAATTATATTTGATTTTTTTTTTATATATTTGTGTTTTTTAAAATTTTATTTACTTGTTAAAATATGTAATTTAACTCTGCCTGTGATGCACTTAAATGTCCTAATTTTTTCACACACAGCCGGTCCCAAGCCCGGGTTAAGGAGGAGGGTTGCGTTAGGTAGCTGACAGTCAGCGTAAAATTTGTCAGATCACTATGATATGAATCCTTACCGAATATTTGCTGGGGCGTCCCCTACGAGCGACGCGTTGCATTTGAACCACCCGGGTGTAGCGAAAAGTGGGTGAGGGTGGGCTAGGTCGTCGCCCCTAAGCGACGCACCGTGTTGGCGCCCGGGTACGGTGTCAAATATGTGAGGGTTCCTGCATCATTCTGGACGTGGGCAGGTAAAGACGTTAGTTTCGGAAACTAGGATTAGATTAGCAACTTAGAATATAGGGACACTTACGGGTAAAAGCATGGAAATTTTGGATACAATGATTAGAAGAAGAATTAATATAATCTTCCTTCAAGAAACTAAGTGGGTGGGGGAGAAAGCTAGAGAAACCGATAAATCAGGTTTTAAACTTTGGTACACTGGAAAAGAAAAACATAAGAATGGAGTAGGCATTATTATAGACAAAAACTTAAAAATAGCGTTGTAGATGTAACTAGAGTAAGGGATAGAATTATAAAAATCAAAATGGTATTAGGACAAGAGATAATAAATATCATTAGTGCTTATGTTCCTCAAGTTGGCTTAGCAGAAAATCTTAAGAGATAATTTTGGGAAGATATGGATAGTATTATACAAGGCATACCAAGGACTGAGAAAATATTTATAGGAGGAGATTTGAATGGACACGTTGGAAGAGATAATAAAAATTATGAAAGGATACATAGAGGATATGGATATGGAGACAAAAATGAGTCTGGGGAGAGGATCTTAGACTTTGCTATGTCATATGATTTTTGTATAATGAATACTTGCTTTAAGAAGAGAGAAGAACACTTAATAACCTTTAAAAGTGGACAAAATAGAAGTCAAATAGATTTTTTTTTTAACTAGGAGGGTAGATCGTGTATCATGAAAGGATTGTAAAGTTATTCCAGGTGAAAGTCTAACCACACAACATAGAGTCTTAGTGTTAGATATATGCATTAAAAAATGGAAGAAAAAAGATAAAATAAACCAGTGTAGGAGAACTAGATGGTGGAACCTAAAAGGAGAAAATATAATAAAATTTAAAGATAAAATTATCAAAGATGGGGATTGGACCATAGAGGATGGGATAGATTCAAATACTCTTTGGAATAGATTAGCTAGCTCTATTAAAAAGATAGCAAAAGAGATTTTAGGCGAATCAAGGGGAAGATTCTCAAATAGCAAAGAAAGTTGGTGGTGGGATAAAGATGTACAAAAAATCATAAAGACAAAAAGAATTTGGTATAAAACGTGGCAAAAATGTAGAAACAGCGATAACTTTGAAAAATATAAGGAGGCAAGAAAAGATACAAAAAGGGCCGTTAGTGAAGCTAAATATAGATCATTTAATAGTTTGTATGATAGATTAGGTACAAAAGAAGGGAAAAGAGATATATTTAAACTTGCTAAAGCTAGACAAAGGAAGAACAAGGACTTAGGAAATGTAAAATGTATAAAAAGTGAGGATGATATTGTCTTGGTTAAGGATGAAGATATTAAAGAAAGATGGGGAAGTTACTTTAGTAAGTTGTTTAACAAAAACCAAATAGAAGGCTTAAATTTAGAATTGTCAAATGAGGAAAAGACTAAAAATATAAGATTTATTCGAAAAATTAGAGTTAACGAAGTTAAGTTTGCACTAAAAAAGATGAAAAATGGGAAAGCTATGGGACCAGATAACATCCGAATTGAAGTTTGGAAATGCTTGGGTGATAATGAAATTATATGGTTAACTAATTTATTTAATGCAATTGTAAAAACTAAGAAAATGTCAGATGAATGGAGGAAAAACACTTTAATACCTATATACAAAAATAAAGGAGATATTCAAAATTGTAATAACTATCGTGGAATTAAACTTATGAGTCATACGATGAAACTATGGGAAAGAGTAGTTGAACAAAGATTAAGGTTGGAAACGAAGATCTCAGAAAATCAATTTGGTTTTATGCCTGAGAGATCTACCACAGAAGCTATTTATCTTTTAAGAAGATTAATGGAAAAGTTTAGGGAAAAGAAGAGAGACTTGCATATGATATTTATTGACCTTGAGAAAGCATATGATAGGATACCTAGGGAAGTTCTATGGTGGGTTTTAGAAAAAAAGGGTGTATGTTGTAGGTATACCGATGTCATCAAGGATATGTACGATGGAGTAATGACTAGTGTAAAGACTATAGATGGAGAAACTAGAGAATTTCCAATTACCATAGGTGTACATCAAGGATCTGCTTTGAGTCCTTATCTCTTTGCTTTAGTGATGGACCAATTGACTAAGAGTATTCAAAAGGAGGTTTCATGGTGTATGTTGTTTGCAGATGATATTGTATTAATTGACAAAACTAGGGATGGAGTAGAGGCTGAGTTAGAATTATGGAGAGAAGCTTTGGAATCTAGAGGCTTTAAGATAAGTAGAAATAAAACTGAATATATGAAATGTAATTTTAGTAATGATAGGAGGAATATTGGAGACAAAGTTAAACTTGATGATGAAGAAATAAATAGCACTTGTAGATCTCGATACCTTGGATCTATTATGCAAGCTGAAGGAGAAATTGAAGATGATGTAATGCATAGAGTTAAAGCAGGTTGGGTAAAATGGAGAAGTTCTTCAAGTGTTCTATGTGATCGTAGAATACCCTTAAAATTGAAAGGGAAGTTTTATAGGACAGCTATAAGACCAGCTATGCTATATGGATCAGAATGTTGGGGGACGAAGAAACATAATATCCAAAAAGTAAAAGTTGCCGAGATGAGGATGCTTAGATGGATGAGTGGTATAACATTGAAAGATAAATTAAGGATTGAACATATTCGTGGTAAGTTAGGTGTAGCTCCTATAGAAGATAAGATAAGGGAAGGACGACTCAGATGGTATGGACACTTGCAACGTAGGCCTTATAGTGCACCTGTGAGGAAGAGTGACTTAGTTACTGTGGGGGGCAGTAGAAGGGGTAGGGGTAGACCTAAAGTAACTTGGGAGGAGATAGCGAGTAAGGATTTAATATCTTTGAATCTATCAAAAGAAATGGTCCATGATCGCATAAATTGGAGGAAAAGGATTCATATAGCCGACCCCACTTAGTGGGACTAAGGCTTGGTTTTGTTGTTGTTGTTGTTGTAAAAATATGTAATTTACTTACATATTTTTATCTAAAACAAAATTCTCAAAAGACTTATGTCCTAATGCCTTAAGGCTTACACCTTGCCTCTTAAAACATCTCGCCTTAGGCTTTCACTTTTTAAAACTTTGGTTAAAATAAAAAAATAAAAGCAAAACATGCTTCTGGACGGATTTACCTATCAGTTCAAACATCCATATTTTCTAGGATTCTCTAAAAATTCCTACTCTATGAGGTATATATGCTGAATTTTCAATGCACAAGAATAGAACAATGACATACCTTATAATGAGAGGAGACATCAGTATCATCTGATTGACATTTACGCATCATTTCTTCAAACTGCGCTTGCCTGTTCAGAACTGCTACTAGTGTGGCTTCAGAGGTGGACACATTTTCTTTCAAACTCTGGTTCTCCACTGTGATGTTAGACATCATATGTCTCAAGTTTTGGTTCTCCAGCTCCACCGTATGCACTCGCTGAACCATCTCGTCCGCCCAAGCCTCGGCCTCTTGACGCTTTCGTTCTATCTCAACATGAGTTGCCGCACCCATCGAAGACGATGCTGTTAGGGCGATATATCCACTTCCAAGCCCTTTCGCCCAGCCCCCCACTCGTTCCCCAAGCACCTAAGCAGTTATCTAGTAATCTGTCATTTGCTGGCTCCCCTCTTCAACAGGTGCATCTCTTAGCTCAACCGTCCGCGCCTATTTTCAGTCATGAAAATGATAAAAAAGAAGAAATAAGAATACAACTTCAATGTTTTGAATCAAATTATAAACTACATATTTAATTTGACTTATATGTTTGCTCTTCGTACCATCGCACCACTCCCCTGATTGCCTTTGGCGCGTTCTTTGATAAAGATCTGGCAGCAGCTCCTCAGCGCCAGTCGGGGGATCACGCTACATTATCATATAAAACATCATTATTATTAATTCAGGTAATCATCAGATAGTGTTATATATGACAATTACCCATTGATGATTTACGAATAACCTTAACCCATCGCAATGCGTCGTAGGGAGTTTGCTGCGGTTTGCAGCATTTTTAACACATATAGCCTAAAAAAAAGATGTAATGACTTCTTATTAGCCACAAAAAAGCTTAAAGAAGATACTATAATACAAACACATCACCTAATAATGTGGGTTGCGGAAATGGCAACACATCACCCCCATATCCTCTTTGGATATCTTATCGTATGGGGTGGGTTTCTGTTTCATCTCCCATCGCATGAAAATGTTCACGCATTTTGGCACGATAAGACTTAAATTTATTACAAAGTTGGACGTCCACCTCCCTCTTCACATGGTTCGCATGGAGAATGTCCATATCGAACTCCTCTTGCATAGGTAATACATTTAGAATGTTAAATAGTTGTTTGGCTAGTATTAAGTAAAAAAAAGAAGAAGGTTTGAGATTACTTACCAAGATGCGCATGTAAAGAACCATGCGCTGCACCTAAGTCACCTGCGACTAGCTGAAGGTGGTGACTAGAGCATACTGTTGGCATATAATGCCGAGCTCTCATGTCCATGCTGGACACCAATTGTTACGCGGGATGGTGAAGCCTGGAGGAATGTCGATCCTAATGCACTGCGCCATCCTCTGGAGGTGCTTCTTCAGCACCATGTTCTTTGCGACACCATGACCTGACTTGGCTGTGGATGTCGATGCTAAAAGAAGAGTTAAATTAAGAATAATATTTTAATCATAAACGTGAATAAAAATCAATAATTTACATAGAAATAAATAAAAGAAAACCTTACCAATGCTGCTAATCATGGTGGGCAACTCATCCTGCATGTCATCACAAGCTGAGGTATCCATATCTGGCCAAGGTGCCAATGGCTTAGACAATAGTGCCACCACATTAGGACCGACGGGCTCCACCGATTTCAAGGATGTCGGATCATCCTCATGCGATGTAGTTGAGTGCCTGGAAGGAAGTCAGTCACGTCGACCTCTTGGTGCCATGTTTGCAAAATATTAAACAAGTAAATATAAAAGGTACAAATATTAGATGGATGCATAATAAATATATTTTTAGTTATTTACACATGTCAGATATGTAGTGACAAACATAACATGCTTACCCCCTATACGTCCTCAATATCAGTATCATCCTCACTTTCTAAAGTGTCTTCCTCTTCACTGCAGTACTCGACCCCTGTTTCATCTTCCCCATCAGTTTCCGCATCGCCGATGAAATGAACATCTACAGAAGGTTCAATTGCAATGTCAACAGTCCCTATGTGTTCTACTGTGGCAGCAACCCTATTCAATGGTATAGGATTGACTCCTTCTTCAACAATACTGCAAGCATATTGCGCAGCTACACTGACAGATGACTCATATTCTTGGAATGCAACGTCACTGACACTCTTCTCCCCATCTACAACTTCTATAATAGCATACAAATATCAGGGGGGAATCTTTTGGGCCACATGCCATTCACCCTTCAATTTTGTGTCTTTAAGGTAAAACACTTGTTCTACTTGCGTCACTAGCACAAAAGGGTCATTTTGATATCACGTCTCGCTAAAATTGACACTGGTAAAGTGGGCATCCATGTTTATCCCAGTCTTTTTATTGCCAATGTCCCACCAGGTACACTTGAATAGGTGGATGAATCTATTGGCTCCATAGTTAAGCTCTATAATGTCATCCAATACACCAAAGTAGTCAATTTCTTCATCTCCTTTTGTGCCTAATACCGCAACCCCACAATTTTGGGTTCTTCAATTCAATTCGAGGGACTTTGTATAAAATCATAACCCTTTGACAATGCAACTGCTGTAGCGGTTAACTCGTTGATCGGGACCACATGCCAATGTGTACAAATCTTTACTTGTCGTTGGTTCTTTATTGTAATACATGACTTTCATATATTAAATAAACAGGAGTTTAGATGAGTAAATCATCAACATTGACAATGTACATTGCTTTGTACTCTGGCAGTATTTATTACTTACACGGCTCCCAAAACAATTGACAAATTTCTTCTTACGTCTTTCATCGACATTCCTTTCATTTTGGGCCAGAAGTTCAGCTTTATATTCGCTATATGCAACAATAGTACATGTTAATGTCAGGTAAGTATATAAATATGCATATGTAAATACAAATGCAATAATAGTAAAGATTTTCGAACCACGTACTCGATATATGGAATAGTTTCATCACAATTATTGAGGACGTAAAAATGGACCTTTTGTAGGTCGGCCATATCCATGAAATCGTAAACCCGTGCACCGAACGGCCGAACATTTTCTCGAAATATAGAGCTCCTCGGTTCTTCATCTTCGGCATTAATAGCATGAACATCTGCATTTCGCTCCTCGCGAGTGAACTTTGTGTCAATATCATGTAGATACATTGAGCAAAATATAAGACATTCACTATCAATGTATGCCTCAATGATTGAACCTTTCGGCCGTGCCTTATTGCGCACATATCCTTTCAAAGTGGACAAGAACTTGTGCATTTTACATATCATTATTGACTTGTAAATACAAAAAGGAAAAAAAAAGAACAAGGAAATCACGTGACCATTATACAAGGACTTTATAATTTACCTCTTAATAGGATACATCCAACGATATTGGACCGGTCCTCCAATTATGGTCTCCCTTGGTAAATGGACGGCTAGGTGGACTAATACATTGAAGAATGCTGGTGGAAATATTTTCTCTAGCTTGTATAGTACGATCACGGTGTCATCCTCTAATTGTTCAAGTAAGTTTACACTCAATTTTTTGGAGCACAAATGTTGAAAAAGGATCTCTAGCTCAATCAGCACCGAGCGACATCTTCGGTCAAGTGTCCATGAAGGAAAACAGGTAGAAACCATTGAATAAGGATGTGATAGTCATGACTTTTCATTCCTACCATCTTCCCTTCCTTCATGTTTATGCATCAAGTTATGTTCGATGCATATCCATCAAGGAACTTCATTGATTTCAACCATTTGAAGAATTTATTCTTTTCATCATTCAAAAATGTGTAACAAGCAGATGACATGAGAAGTTTGTCCCCATCACGAAACAAGTGCAACTCAGACCGTATTCCCATGTCTTTCATATCCCGGCAAGCATTTGCGGAGTTCTTTGTCTTCCCATTCATATCCAACAATGTACAAATGACATTCTCACAAATATTCTTTTCGATATGCATGACATCCAAGTTGTGGTGTAGTGGAAGATCTTTCCAGTATTGCAACTCGAAGAAGATGCTTCTCTTTGTCTAATTTAACTCCCACTCAACACGTTTTCTTTTTCTACTGACTAGTGGTTTCCCAAATTTCACATCTCAGATCAACCTAAGCTGGTTTAATATCTCATCCCCTCTTAGTTGCTTTGGCTGCAACCTTCGTTCAGGTTTTTCATTAAAACTTTTGATGCCACGAGTCCGCCAAGGATGTCCAGGTCATAGAAAACGATAATGACACATAAAGCATAACTTGCATCCATGCTTCAAGGATAAGGACCCAACATCCTTATTTCAAACTGGGCATGCTAAGTAACCTTTTGTGCTCCAACCCGAAAGGTTGTTGTAAGTGGGGAAATCGTTAATTGTCCACAACATTGCAACATGCATCCGAAATGTTGTCCTGGTTTCCACATCGAATGTCTCAACTCCTTTTTTCCATAGTTTTTTCAACTTATCAATTAACAAACGTAGGTACACGTCAATGTCATTACTAGGTGCCCTCGGTTCGGGAATAAGCAAAGACATATAAATGAAAGGTTCTTTTATACGTCGTCATGGCGGCATATTGTATGACATCATCATAACTGGCCATATGCTATACGGGTTGTTCATGTTACTGAAAGGATTGGACCCATCTAAAGCAAGGCCAAGTATGATGTTGCGAGGATAACTAGCAAATCACGGATGCATTTTTATCAAAATCATCCCAAGCTTCGGAGTCCGCTGGATGGCTAAGGGTGTTTCCATCTTGAAGACGTTTCTCTTGATGTCATCTCATATCGGTAGCAGTTATTTGCACATGTACAATTGTTGCAACCGCAAGATTAATGGACAATATCACAAAACTTTTTAGGGGACCTTTTTACCCTTCTTCTAATTAGTTGTATACCTTGGTTCACATTCTGGGCACTCATTCGCATTTTCATGTTCACCATAAAAGAGTGCACAATCATACCTACACACATGTATTAGAGTGTAATCGAGACCCAATTCATGCATGTATGTCTTCGCCTCATAAAAGGACTTCAGAAGTGTTTCACCATCAGGAAGTGCCACCTTAATGTGGTTTAAATGCATGTTAAATGCGGTCTGAGATAACCCAATGCATTGTCCTTGCATGAAGCAACTTTATTAGAAACTCCAATTTTGAGAACTTCTTATAGTTTGGATATAGGGGCACCTGTGCATCCCTTATGATATTAGAAAATGGTTTATCGAGTCGATTCAACATACTAGGATCGCAAGGTATGGTACCCGCTAAAGTAGATTCATCACCAGTACGCGACACATTGACATTGTCCGTGTCCACTACAATCCCCCTTTGCAAGTCACCTAACATGTCACATAACCCTTCCAAACGCGTATCACCACCTACTATATTTTCCCCCTCATCTGCATCGTCATCATCATCGCTCTAAACTGCGTAATCTTCACTGTGGAACACCCATATTGTGTAACTTTTTTCCATTCCAAAGTCTAATAAATGTGCATGAACCAAATCAATGTGTTTGAATGTTATGTTTTGGCATTTCATGCAAGGACACCTTGTCTGCATGAGGACGCGCGAACTCTATGAAATCATGTGCCCCTTTCATGTATTTCGACAAAAACCTATCTCGAGCATTCATCCAACTCTTATCCATGTTCATTAATTACCCCATAACATGTGCAAGTAAATGGTGTTGATTACATTCTCATAAAATTTATGATGCATGCATCGTGAATCCTATAAGCGACCACCTTCCGTCTAAAGGGTGTGGATCCTATCCCGTTCAGGAATGTTGCATTTACGTTGCGATCAATCGCTCAAATTCCTTTGTCGTAGTCATTATAAATTTCGACAGCATCTCCCCATGGCTCTCCAAGTACATGAGATGGGGGAAGTGAACATGTTGTTAGTTTTTCATCACTACCAAATTGTCATGACACCCCACTATGCACCCAATGAACATAAGTAGAGACGCGCTCGAAATATGTAATGACAATTGACAAAGCGTAAACGATGACAACAATGTACATACAACTTCCTGAATTGTCCACATTAGACAATCTAAGAATGGTTGAAATACAAACATTACTAATCGTAAGTGAAACAAATAATTAACATCTTCAATTGATTATTAGTCAACATAGTATGACTAATAATCAATTGAATTTCAATAATTGTTTTGTCTCACATGTACGATGAGGCATGAATGTATAGTAACCATTCTTGAACGAGTCTAAGCTTCAATGAACACAATAAATGACAGTAATTAATTTGGTAGTTTACTTCATATGACATTTAGTTAGCTTTTCCTAAGCGTCGTATTTTATATTTTGTTATTCCAAAGATTTTCTAACCATGCACAATCTCAAATGAATGCACAATAAGGATAAAAAAAAGTGAACATTTATCTGCCTACCTTATCTGTGTAAGTAACATCCACATAAATTCCAGAAATAGCTAGAAAAATGTAATGATATAGTGAAGCACAAAATACACAGGTAGAAACCAAAAGCACCATGTATTTTCATTAATTTCAGAGGCAATACAATGTAGATAGACACATCGAAGCACGCGTACAACCATTCAAAAGAATGGTAAAATAGAATATAGGAAAAAACAAATAAAATAAAAAAAATAAAATAAAAGCAAAGGGTGCATGAGCACAGTACATAAGCAAAAGAGAAAGCGCATAAAAAATCCCAAGCATCTAATCTATCCTAATCAGAGTTAGAATCATAATCGAAACTGCACGAGCAAGGCGAGGCGGCTGTTGCTTTAGCGGCATCTTGGTCCCGTGCCATTTCCTATAGAAGATGATGAAATTTAGGGGTAAGAGGGGAGGGTGGTGGTTTGTGTGGCATAAGAACCTAAGGCAGCAACTCGGTAGGAATGTTTGCCAGAGGCGGAGCCTTAAAATCATACGGTATGGTCGGCTTAATTGTACGGAACAACACCAGATGAGCGGGCGTGTCCTCTGCAAGCCCTGGGACAACATTTGAGGACTGCTCTCCAATGGGTGGCGCAGGAGAACGTGTTGGGGACAACTGTACATCCGCAAGAGTCACTCTTGGTGCTCTCGTATCATCTGAAACCCTTTCATGCTCATTCAGTACAACTCGACCCCTGGAAGAAGACTCTCCCCTTGGTGGGTCCTGAACCCTCTGCCACTTGGCAGCGCATCGTGGCGAGTGGCCGTGCTTTGAGGTAGCCAAAGGCTTCATTCACGGAGGCATTGGCCAGTAAATACGAAACCCTACTATTTATGTTGAAAACAAATTTTTTTTTTTTCAGAAGGGCATACTTAACAATAACATTACGAGAAAATATTCACAGCTATGGATTAGAAAATTTCAACATAAACATAATTTTAAAACTCATTTACTAAACCAAATAAAATCATTACGGATGACTCAGGTGAGCTCTTCATTTATATATATATATATATATATGATTATAATATATTAATTCATAAATAATAAGGTAAACATTTAAGCTGTTTAGGGTGACTTTGATGCCCCTTTTTTGTCTTGTCCTTTTTAAAAGATAAAGGTAGGTCTAACTTTTGGTATAATTTTTTTAGTTTCTAAAAATCAGCTTTTACTTTTTTAGAAGTAACAAAATTAAAAATTGAAAAGCTAGAAGCTAATTTTTTTCACGAACAAATTATTTTTTCTATTGTTGTCCATAATATTTTCTAACACTATAACACGTTCAATGGATTAATTATATTTTCTAAAAAGACCATATTCTTTCTAGTTATTATATACTTTTAAACACCTTACAACTTTTTTCATCAAATACTCAAATCTAGTTTTTTCTTTCTAGTAGCTTCTTTTTCATAAGGAGACCAAACATTTTTAAAACGACTTCAATAAACTCACATTTACCAAGAGAAATTGCTGCATTTGACATCCGCTAATAAGGTTTTGCTTAAGATTGTAGCAATTTGAGTAAATATGAGGTGTAATTCAACCGTGTCAAAAATTATGATTGTTATAGCCTAATAATTCTTCCAATAAACCAAAAAAAAAAGATAAATTATTTAACATGTCTCTAAATTATTTAACATTCTCCCCTCCCCTGGTTTCCATGCCCTTTTTTCAATTCCAACCTATCATGAGTTTGAGACAAATCGATTTTTTTTCTTTTTTATGAATTGATACACATGCCAGCTATGTCATTGGTTCGTTAGTCACGGATTTGAGCTTAAAGGCTACATATATTGTGACGATCTTCTTCCTACTCTCATAATGCGAGAATAAGTTTAAAACTCTAAATTTTGTAGGTAACTTATTACCCTAATTTCAGCTCAGGAACACAAAAATACAGAATGCTAATCCAAATCAGAAATTAATAAATACACCACCTAAATGCGAATTAGTATGTAATGAAAGAAAAAAAAGGTTAGAATATGCACATTTAAGTAAGAAAACCATGCATCGATACCACTATCATAAGTAAAATGGCACATAACATCAAGTTGTGTAGAAAATAATTCATAAATTAGAAGCTTAGGAGGAAAAAAATAACTCAAAATGAGATACTAAGTATTCAAAATTTAAAATATGTATATTTTAGTCAAAAACTATGTACCTAGACAGCTATTTTGAATACAAAATGCATAAGATCAAGTTGTGAAAAAGTGGGCCAATGGTCCTCAAGTGGACCTTTATATTAGATTACCATTTTTATTAAAAGTTTAAGCTGTTAAGTTGTAGGCCAACAATGTATATCAAGCACTTTAACACTCCCCCGCACATGTAGCCCGACAACACATGGAGAGATAAACACATTAATTTTTTAAGTACCACAAAATAAATACAGATGACATTATACTTAGTTGACTGCTTTTTTTAACTCTATATATCATATTAACGTTAATTTAGGTGTAATCCCAAGAAGGGGGGGTGAATTGAGTATTTTTAAAATCTATCAGATTAATTACCACTGAATCCAGATTTATAGATTTAACAAATTAAATGCAGGAGTTTGAGGCTGATTTAAATTTATTTTATCAATGAATTCTTTTTACCCAATTAAGTGCGTGTGGAGTTATTCAACATACACATGCAAGGTAGATATTGAAATGCGAAGCAAAAAATAAAAAGATAAGGGAAAAGAGAAGGCAAACACGATTTTATGAGGTTCGGCCAACCCGGCCTACATCCTCGCCTTGAGCAACCCACTCAAGGATTCCACTATATCCCTGCTCCTTAAATTGGGACGGAGCTTCCCTTAAATCCACTGCTTAGAAGAGGAACAACTTCTTCCTCACCCGGTTCACAACCCGAACCGTGATTACAATTATATGATGTCAAATCTGCAAATCAACTCAAAATTCGCTTCTAACAAAACTCGTGAGTACAATTGAAACCTATCACATATACATATGATGAAACTTGAAGCTCAGTATATATGAAACGATACAATCGTTTTATGAATGAAATGCTTCAACAAATTTCCCTTTTACCAAATCTCCCAAGTAATGATTTATGTAAAAGTTTTGGAGAAAATTAGGGTTCTAATTCTCTTTGTGAAAATGTACGAATATCAAATGTGAACTTATCAAAAGCCTTGTCTTGAATATTATATTGATCAAAATCAGAAAGCTTTCTTTCAAATATTCAACCACAATACGATCTTTGTAATATGCAAATATATATATATATATATATATATATATATAATGAGATTTCCAAATATCAAAAACTGAATATAATGTTTTCCCAAAAATATCCCTCAATAAAATATATAGTTATGAACATTAAGGATATTTAATCAAGTGATTTTAAGATATAAAAAATATAGAGCCTTTAACGGAATACACACTTGATTAAAAAACGTTTAACTAATGGCGAAAGCTTTTCTCAAGTATTGATCTTATCAAAATAATCTATAAGTAAGTACACTCAAGATCAATCACTCAGCTTATAAGTAGTTTGATTTACCAAACCTCAATACCAAAATGATTGCACAATGATTGCTAGATTGTCTTTTGAAAATCGAGATAACCTTAGCTCAAATTCGACGTATGAACTTTGAAATCCCAATTCAAAGTTTCAGCAGTATGTTCAAAGTTGTGCCAAACATGCAATCTCCTCAAACGTATGTCAAAGGTTTGTTCTCTTTGTTCTTGTTGATCTACCTTAGGGCACTAGGGTTTAGATGTTCATTATATAGGTGCCTTGCCCTTAGAATTAATCTTAACCATTGGATCAAAAAATAATTCACGAGTTCTCTTATTAAAAATTAAAATTTTAAACTTTCTTGCAGGTTCAGACAACTGAGGGTTAAGGCCCAGATGACTGAAGTTCCTTAGAGTTTCAAAAAATTAAACCTGAACACAGATCAGATGACTGAGGTTAAGGTTCAGTCTTCTAAAAGATCTGAAGTCTGAGTTCAGTCTTCTAAGGTGCTTTTGCCAGGTTCTGTGTTTCACCATAAATTCTTCAGATGACTGAACTTAATCTTCTGTCTTCTGAAGAAATTCTTTAGATGACTGAACTTAACTTCGGTCTTCTGAAGTTACATCTTCAGACGACTGAACGTTGAGTTCGGTCTTCTGAACTGACCAATTCCAGAATTTTTTCTTTTTAGTTTAAAAAATCTGCTTTGCTCTCTTTCTTGGCTTTTTTATAAAACACTTTCTGATATTTTAAAGATATCTCTAAGTCCATAAATATCCCCTGATGATGTTCATGAGATGCATGAGTCCTAAGTTCAGTCTAGGGTATATGTTGAGTCTCAAATTAAATCATATGAAATATGTGTATACATAAGTTCTAAGTACCCATTCTTATGATGTTCTTGAACTTGTCGCTTGCATCTTCATTCTTCTACTATCTCAGTTCCATGGATTATGCCAAGTTGTGTATGCTTTAATCTTCATGGCTTTCATGACTTGTTATCCTTCTATGCATGCTAAACATTGTTCCTGTTCACAATCTCAATACACAGATCAAATACCAAGTGATTTGTCATTATCAAAACATGAGTGGACTCATAGAGTCAACAAATGTCATTTTCTATCCAAATTGGATGAAAGGTGAAAGAAGAAAATTATCATTTTATGAAGGATAAAATTATTTATGTTCACATATACTTAATGGTTAAATAATTTTTCACTAACAAAGATTTACTTTATCAAGAAACTTAAATGTCGAGATTTGTTACGTAATTAATGAGTAACGTGCCGTATTTAGAAAATTGAAGAAGTGTTATTAAATTTTACTTTATATAAAATAGTTACAAATATGCTTAGATGCTTGTTTTTAGCTATCTAGATATGATAAAAAAATATAAAATAATATTTGAAATTATAGATTTAGAATTTTTAAAAATGAGTAGACTTTGAATCTCATCATATATATATATAACAAGCAACTTAATTGTTTGTCATCCTATTCTTAATTACTAACCATGCAAAGCCTCAGCTAAGACCCAATAGCATCTGACAAAAAATCATACGGTTCTAATAACAAGAGAATAGCTCACTAACAACAAATACAAAAATCAAACACCAGTCCAACCATCAAACAGTCCGCCATTTATACTACTCCAAATTTCAAATCTTCACAAACAAAATCCTGTGCTTGGTTGCCAAGAAAACCTAGGAAAAGAAAAGGAAATTACAAACTGCGAATATCCTAAAATGTTCCTCCCGCTTCTACCCAGTGAGACAAAAGACTCCACTTAACTTAGACCAAGCATAAGTCCCTAATTCCATTGAGCATACCCATCTTTTTGAAAAAGCCAAACAACACCAAAACTTTTTAAAAAGAAAGAAAACAAAATAAATAAAAATTAAAAATAAAGAAATAAAAGTTTGCTTCCCTTTCTTCACCTACGTTTACTTGGCAACACAACATGAGGCACAATGTAGAACACAAAGAACAAATTCCAATTCATCGGAAGCAAAACGAAAACGGACGTGAGGCCAAGAAACGCTGGAAAGTAGATCGGAGATGAGGGTAAGAACAAGAAGAAGAATCGGAGAGGAAAAAAGAAGAAGAAGAGGAGGAGGAAGAAGTCTTACCTAAGAGCGGCGGAGTAGGTGCTGGCAACAGGGAAAGACACTAGAAACGAACGGCGACAGGGCGAGGCGACGACTGGGTGACGTAGTGATGTTGTGACGGGCGGAGAGGCTGTGGGCAGCGGCTTGAGACTTAGTGGCGGCTTGACGGTGCTGCGTGCAGGGAGGAGTGAGGAGTAGGAGGGAGGGGTAGGAGGGAGGAGGAGGAAGGAGAAACCAAGAGGGAGAGTGAGGAGATGGCAGAAGGGAGAACGAGGGAGAAGAATGGAGGGAATTTGAGAAATTTAGGAAAATATGCTGGTTATGGGATTTAGGTTTTGAGAATTAGTGACGGTTTTAAAATCGTTACTAATATTCTTAAATAAACTACTTTTTAAAAAAAAAAATAAAGGATAGTATTAGTGACGGTTCTCAAATTTGTCAGTAATAATGAGACAATAGTGACAAATTTGTAAATTTGTCACTAATACTCTAAACTAATTTTTTTTTTTTTTTAAATAAAGGGTGGTATTAGTGACGATTCTCAAATCCGTCACTACTAGTAGGCCAATGGTGACGAATTTGTAAATTCATCACTAATACTCTGAACTAATTTTTTTTTTAAAAGATAAAGGGTATTATTAGTGATGACTGTCAAATTCATCACTAATAGTGGACCAATAGTGACGAATTTGTAAATTCGTCACTAATACTCTAAACTAATTTTTTTTTTAAAATAAAAATAAATGGTAATATTAGTGACGGTTCTCAAATCTGTCACTAATAATGGGTTAACAGTGACGAATTTGTAAATTCGTCAGTAATACTCTAAACTAAATAAATTTTTTTAAATAAAGGGTAATATTAGTGACAGTTCTCAAATCTGCCACTAATAGTAGGCCAATAGTGACGAATTTGTAAATTTGTCAGTAATACTCTAAACTAATTTTTTAAAAAAATAAAAATAAAATAAAGGGTAGTATTAGTGATGGTTCTCAAATCCGTCACTAATAGTTGACCAATAGTAACGAATTTGTCAATTCGTCACTAATACTCTGAACTAATTTTTTTATTATTATTTTTAAATAAAGTGTAGTATTAGTGATAGTTCTTAAATCCATCACTAATAAGGTGCTAATAGTGACGAATTTTCAAATTCGTCACTAATATTGTGAAATAATTTTTTTTTTAAATAAAAGAAGTATTAGTGACGGTTCCCAAATTTGTCACTAATAATGGGCTAATAGTGACGAATCTCCAAATTTGTAGCTAAAATTATGAAATAAAAATTTTTCATTTTTTAAATAAAAGAAATATTAGTGACGGTTCCCAAATCCGTCACTAGTAAGGGGATAATAGTGACGAATCTCCAAATTTGTCACTAATACTATGAAATAAAATTTTCCCATTTTTGTAAAATAATAATAGTGATGGTTATTTAATCGTCACTAATAATTGTATTTTAGTGACAGATTTAATTCATCACTAATACAGCAAAAATTGTCGCGAATATTTTTCCAGGATAATTTCTGTGGGAAAAATGTTTTCCCACGATATTTTTTGATTTTTAGTGACGAAGATATTAGTGACGGATTCAAATCCGTCACTAATAGTTATGTATTAATGACGGTTGCTAAAACCGTCACTAATACAGACTTTTAGGGACGAAATTAAATCCATCATTAATAGTTTTGTCACTAAAAATAAGTGTTTTTGTAACGTTATGGGCTCTCGTTAGGAGTCCACGTGAAGTCCTCTTTCAGTTAATGGGCTTGAAGGGGGAGATTTGTTGGGGTCCAATAAGTAAAGAATGATTTTGTTATATAATCATAGAGTCCAGTCCAGCCCATATTATTGTGGACAATTTCTTTTGTTTTTCAACAAAGGAGGCTAATGGTTAGATGATAGCAATAACTGAAGACCTTGTTGAATGAAAATGAGGAGCACATGGATAAGGAAGAAAAGAAGACTCCATGTGAAAGCTATTCTTAGTTTCTCACTTTTTGGGCTGAACATCTCTATAAATAAAGACATTCTGCTTGGGCCTTGATGCACCTTTAGAAGAAATCTCAAGAGAGAGCAACAACATAAGGGGGAGCTGCAGTGTGAGAATTTCTTTAAGCACCATTAGGGGTGTGTTTGTGAGAGGTGTTCTATACCTTGTGAGTATGGTGTAAAAATTGTCAGGGTAACTTTCTGGGTTTGGTATTTATCTAGAAGTGTCTTATACCTCTCTTGTTCATTGGGTGTCTCAAATTTTGAGCAAAAAATTCGAACTACTATTTTTGTAAGCACCTTTATTATAGTGGAATTTTTGGTCGGTGCGCCTCGTGGTTTTTACCTTCTCATTAAAGAGTTTTCCATGTAAATTTTCAGTGTCCTTATTTACTACTTATTTACCCGCTTTATTTACCTTTATGAAGTTACCTAGTTTACCTAGTGGGTACTATGGGGCCCAACAATTGTTCTCATATATGTTAATGGAATAATCTAATAAAATTGGATTTAGTTGTGTATAAGAATGAGTTTGTCTTAATGAAACACACCACATATAGGTACCACCCTCCTACAGGGAAGGAGTCTCCCAAAAAAATAAATTAAAAAGTAATAATAAAGTTTTTATATAATTAATTATCAAGGAACTAATTAAATATATTTTTCAAAATTTTTAAATTAATGTGCAAAAGCATATGCCTGCTTTCTAGTACCATAAAAATGTATAAGAATGTAATATTAGTGAGAAGTATTTAAAAGTTTATATTATTCAATCTAACATATAATAAGAAAAAAATAGACATTTTCATGGTGAATTTGGGAATAATTATAAGAAATACTTATAAGAAATGGTTCCTCCACATAAATTTTGGAATCCATCAATCACAAGATATTATATTAATATGTGTATTCATTAGTTTTATAAGATTGACATCATTAGGACCTACATCAAATTAGATCTTTCATTTCTATGAGTTCAAGTACTAACGCGACATCGTGTATTTGACGAATTCCAAATCCAACGTGTAAGAGATGCTCCTCACAAGTCTTACTAATATTTCTTGCTATGGAAAGTAACGCAATTAGCCGTAAAGATTTATATGGAGCTGAGATATAGCTATCATTTACAATTAGATATTTCCCACCTTTTGGTTGTTAAAAAGAAAGAAAGAGAGAGAAAAACTAATGGTGTGTCTAGCTTTTCCAATGCATGAATTTGGTATTAATTTAGAATTATAAGTACATGAATTTGTATTGAAATTTCACATAATTTAAAATCCATGATTTGGATAAACTATACGATGGAAATGGAATCATAAAGTAAATCCAAATCTATTGTTTGGATCAACTTAAGGGTAGAATATGAATTAAGACATGTATAATTTAATTTTTCATCATTTAACAATGTAAACCTATATTGTTTCTTACAACTGAAAAATGTTGAAAATAACCACCATGTCTTGGCATTTAAATAATGATTTTTCTTGTCATTATCGTATATAAATTATAATTAGTATTACCGACCACTAATATCCTCGTTGGTGTCACTAAAAATGCAAAATAGCAACAACCAATATTTGTCCTTATTAATAAAATAATAAATATTTAAATTTGCATTAATGGTAAGAAAATGATCAAAAATTAATTTTATATATAATTAATCAAATAACTAAGAATCTATATTTTATTCGTTCCCATAATAACCATTATTCACATCCACAAATTATTCAAGCTCACACATAATTAAATCTTACATTTTTTATGAAAAAAAAAATATCATTACAACCCATATATTCTTTACAATAAAATCCCGAATATATGTCCAATAAATAGCTTCCAAAAAATGCAGACACAACACTATAAGCATTAAATAAGAATCATTCCTTAAAATTCACTTTCTAGTGGGTATTGAAAACACTAGAACACATACGATTATGTGTATGAAGCTCAACCTAAATCACAAGCTATTGAGACCTTGGTTTGGTTGGATTCTACCATGATGTAAAGCCATATAAGGTATTTGTGGAGGTAATTTTGAAAATATTAGTCATAGCTCAAGGTTTCTGATCATTCTCACAAACAACAAGAGTCCACAAAAATTAACCCAAGTGATTTCCATCACAAGATGACCAAGATTATTTCCCTCGCCCCCACTTCAAGTAGTATTCTTCGTTATTAGTAGCAAATGTCTAGCGACCATCAGAAGCTAGAGTTAGTACTAAACAAACCTACAAATTAAGGAAATATTAGGTTGCCTTATGTAATATACAATTTATTATGATATGTCATTGCTATTTAGTTTTTTGTAAGTTCAATCCAGCTATGCCATTTCAGCCAACTCATTAGGAAATATTAGGTTGCCAAAGCATTATGTGCTTGCAAATAGATAGGATTCAAAATTTTTGTAATTGCATTGTAACTATCTCTCCTTAAATATAATTCTCTGCAATCTACAATTTACTCAACAATATTCAATATGGTTGAATGCCCAATTTGTAATTTGCAATCTGCTATCTGCTTTGCAATCTGCTCTCCCATCTACAATTTGGTTAAACTCTTCCTGCAAAATGGAAATAGATAGAACTACATGAGACACCATGTTAATGTTTGTTTTTTAAAACTATGTTAATGCTTATTTTTTAACATTATGTAAAATATTTATTTTTTCCATCATTCTCTTCACAATCTAGAATTACACATACAACATATACACATAGGTTATGCGCGCGCACACGCGCACACACACACACACTGGACATATGGGCATGATTTTCCATGAAAAACACACATAGGTTATGCACACACTAAGGATACATGCTAAGGATTGGCTCTTCACAATATGGGGCCCTAGGCGAATGTTTTAATTAGAACCTCTTTATATTTAGTTTAATTTTTATTTTTATTTAAAATTATTTTTTCTAATTTTTCGAGATGCAAAATCACAGAAAATAAGAGAATTGAAAACATTGAAGTGCAAAGAAAATATCAGAGAGAGTGAGAGAGAGAGAGAGAGAAGGAGATGAAAGTAATAGAGAGTTAGAGACGAGAATGACCGAGAGAGAGTGCCCGAGACTGTGTGAGGGAGGGGCAGTGTAGTAGTCAATAGAATATTTAAAGACATAATGTAGTCAATTTAAACTTTCAAGAGTTGTGCCAAACGGTTATGAGACATTGGGACTTGAAAAAGAAAGAATTAAATTGCATTTACTTTACTTTTCAAAATATAATTTCATTTACTTTTGAGATGGTGGGAAAGTCAATCGTTTGTGGGAGAAAAGAGTATGAGAAGAGATGGCATTCGCATCATAAATAATGTTAACATTAAAATTTTTGGGGCCCTAGGAAAAATGCTCAATGGCCCTATGGTTAAGTCGACCCTGTACATGCTACATATATTACATAACATCTACAGCAAAGGGACTGAAAAGTAAAGTGAACTTCCAAGAAGGGGGGGGGGGGGTGAATTGAGTTTTTAAATTTCTTTGTTTACTTTGTATTTAAAAATTCCTTAGTTGAATTTTAATTTCAGTGTTATATACTTTCAACAATTTACCAATAACCACAATACTATTTATAGTCAATTAAATTTAACCAATATTTAATCTTAAGTTCAAACCTTTGATATTGACACTCAGTTGGTTAAATTCCAAAAATCAAATTAGGATAGTTTAAAAATAGAACTCAATTTCAAATTCAAAAACTAAGATTTTATTCCTTTACTCCAATCAATATAATTTTTAGATATTTGAGTTTTGAAAACTTTTAATTTAAAATACCGTACAACTGTTTTAATGTTCAAAATCAGTACTTTGATGAATTTATCAAAACAACCAACTAGCTAATGTATGCTAATTTTAAATATGCTTCGGAATCAAGATTCCAGCACTCCCAAAGGTTTAGCAAGATATGAAGATCATACACGCTTTTAATATCTTTGCAGAATTTAAAGAGATTTAGGGAAGAGGAGAGAGACACTGAATTTTTACGAGATTCGACCAGCAGCCTATATCCTTGCCTTACGCAACCGCTGTGAGGATTTTTCTTTCCAAATTTCTTAGCAGGTAAAGTTACAACCTCTCCATATCAGGTGGAGATCCCTCTCTAAAAAGAATTCCCCTTCTCGTTAGCCAACGATTCAACAACCCTGAATTGTCAAAAATAACAAGAAAAGCAAACTTTGTAGTCGTACAATGAACACCCTCAATTAGAGCAGATTTGTACAAGTTAAAAGCACAATATAATTCAGTAAATAAACAATATAAAGAGATGAAACTCAAAGTAAATATCATCGAGGTTCTTTCTTAGATTATAAAATTCAGTTAGAGCACAAGAACCGTAAGCTTTAATTCAGCAAGTACTCAGCAATAGCTTTCAACAAAGTATTTAGCAATAACTCTTTGAAAGTATGAGAATTTTATCAATAGATGCTTATTGGTGTATTTAATCTATAGGTTTAACATGTATTTATAGATATAAAAACTTAATTTTTGTATTCCTCAAGTTTCATGCAGTGTTTCCCAAGTTTTCAAAAAGATTGGGGACCAAGCAATCTGTTTTGGAAACTTTCCCTCGCTATTTTAATTTGAAAGTTATGAAGGTCAGTTAACTGAGACTATCAGGGTCAATCACTAGATCTTTTATAGTTTAGTATATTTCAAAAGTCAGTACTGAGTCAGTGGCCTGAACCTGAGAGTTCAGTTGCCCGATTCTATTCAGTTTGCTCAAAATTTTCAGTATAAAAATGTCAATCAACTGATGAAATACTATTAGTAGCCTAATCTTACAAATTTCAGAAATTTCCAAAAACTTTGATTTTAAATCTTTAATATTTAATATTGGAAAAATTAATTGAGTCTTTAAAACATTTTCTGAGGTTTTCAAAAATAGGTCTCTAAGTCCATAATAATTCTTAAGAGCTTCAACCATTTATATTAAAATTTAATGAAGCACTTACATGAGACTTCTTAAGATTCTAACTTTCTATAACTTTAGTCTTCATGCTTTTGCTTCCATTCTTTGTGTCTATCTTGACTTCTTTCTTCAAAGGACTTTAAGTTTCATTTGATCTTCTATCTTTGAGTCCAAACTTTTAATAAACTTCATCAAGCACTTGAGATCTTAAACCTTTTATTAAAACCACTTGAATCCTGAAACATCATCACTTAACCAAATATGTTAAGTTCCCTTGATTGTTATCATCAAAATAAGATTCTTAAGTCTTGTTAAGCCAACAGGGACAAATCATAAAAAAAATAATCCAATCAACCTCAATAAAGTAGATATGTAATTGGAATTCAGTTTGATACTTTAAAGTTTCAATCTTTCCAAACAAAGCATTCATAACTTATGGGATTAGTCTTGTTTGGCAATCATCTTTGAAGCTTGTACCCTTTGTATATGTTTTCTAGAACTAATCAAGAACTTGTTGAAATGCAAACTAAACTCCAAAGAATTATAAGAGGCTCAAGTCTATTCAAAGACTTGGTCATCCAATTAATTACTTATAAATAGATAACTTAATGATATTATTTGGCAGACTTGGCCAAATTATTTAATGTAATGATGTGATTCAATAGACTTTAATAAATGAAAATTTGACTTTGGATCAGTGAACTATATTAGCCCTTATAAAGAAAAAAATCCTCTTCATCTCCTTATTTTACTCATTAGATCTAATTTTATACATTATACATTGTTAATATTTATTTGTGACAACAAAGTTTATAGTTAAATGTGTGTCCTTAATTTATTGGATGAATACTTGATAATCATTGAAGCTCTAATATTTTTGTATTGCAATTTAAGGTTTGGATGTTCCTAATTCAACGTCCAAGGACACGCAAGCAAAATATGTATATGTAGACCAGTCGGTATAGTTTTTTAATTTTTTGTGGTTTAGATTTATAACATTTATTATTTATATTAGGTAAGACAAGTTGATTAATTTATTAAGTGCTTCTTGTTTTTTAGGATAAATGATAACTATGTACCATATGAAGGAATGATGTTTAATTATGATGAATCTGCATATGACTTTTATATTAAGTAATGTTGAAGAACAAGATTTAGCATTCGAGAAGAAGGATTAAACAAGAATAAGAAGACTCAGGAGATAACTTCAAGAAGATTTGCATATTGTAGGGAAGGTTTTAGGCAGTTTGACAAGCAAGATATATGGACACCAATCCCTCAAGCGGAGACAAGGTATGGTTGTTAGGCACAAATGGTAATTTCACGCAACCAAGAGATAAAGAAATTTTCTGCCTCTAAGTTTGTCTATTAGCACAATCATGACCTTCACATTCATGAGTGTGCTTACATGATGTCATCACAATGAAGCATAGAACAAACCTTTGAAGTTGATTTAGCATATGATTTTGAAATTAGACTCAAGGCCTCATATGAATATATGGGTAGGTAGGCGGGTAGGTGAGATAAGCTTGGATTTACTCATCAAGATCAAAAGATTTACCTTCCTACCAAGCATCGAAGTGTTTTACAATATGGAAATGTTGGAAGTTTGCTTCATTATTTTCAACAACAAAGCTTGGAAAATCTTTCATTTTTTATGCAATTCAAGTGGACGTGAAAGAGATGATTACAAATATTTTTTGGGTAGATGTGAGGATGATTACATACTATGGTAATTTTGGTGATGTCATCACGTTTAACATGGCATATCGAACTAATAGTTTAAGTCGGTCAATTGGAATTTTTATTGGTTTCAATTATCATAGACAAACTGTAATTTTTGGAGTTGCACTCTTGTATGATGAGACAACACAATCATTGAGTGCTTATTTGGAGTCTTTTTAGAAGTAGTGTTTCGAAAGCAGCCTAAAACCATTTTTACAAACCAAGATGTAGTAATGACAAAGGCAATTTTTGTTGTAATGCTTGAAGTAGTCCACGGTTTCTATACTTAGCATTTAATGCAAAATTTCATAAAGAATATAAGCGATATATTTAAAAATATTGAGGGATTTAGTGAAACATTTCATGCATTTATCTTTGGTTATGAAGAGGAAGATGAATTTTTAAATCTTGAAGTTTGATGCTTGATGAGTATGATCTTTATAAGAACTCTTGGCTAGCACAAAATTTTCAAGTGAAAGAAAAATGGGCCAATTTTTTTTATGAAAAGAAAATTTACTGCAAATATGAGGAGCACACAATTGAGTGAAAGTCTGGATTCAAATTTAAGGCATTATCTGAAATCATAAATAAGTATATTGCAAATTTTCAAAAAAATTGAAAGAGAGGAAAATAAAAAGTGTTGTAAAAAGTTGGAGGTTGAATATAAAGCTACACAAAAGTTGCCAAAAACAAAGTTATTTCATAATGGATGTGACATATTCCAAGGGGCTCTCATAACCAACCGTGAGGAGATTCAACCAACTCATGAATATATTTTTCTTATTTATAGGAAAGAAACATCAAAAAGTGATTAGGAATACTACAAAGCACATGGTTGCATATTGTTTGGACCAGAGGAACCCATAGGTGGACTTGGTATACATGGATGAACACTAACTTGACCCAAAAGCTTAAGCCTATTGGGTCTTGGGCCCAACCATGTATATAAGCACCAATTATCCACTCAATCTTTCCAATGTGGGACAAACTCACGAGTGGAATTCTCAACAATCTCCCCCTCACTTGTGAGTTCCAACTGCTCCCCCTTGAACGGAAACCGTCTCCTTTCTGAGAGTAAGCCCAATTCTCCAACAGTTGCTCAAGTGGGCTTTACCACTGGCACCTAAAGTGCCTCAAATTGCATTCCATATGCATCTGAACCAATCCTACCTCCCATGTCGTGACCCTATTCGGATCCATCCGCAGCCTAGATGATCCTTATTGGCCTCGACCACACACTTGGTCCTCCAACTATTAGCACGTTCGGAGAATTAGCTTCACGTCTTGACTTTTTACGATGTTGCTCACCCAGAGTTATGAACCATCGGCTCTGATACCACTTGTTAGGGATCTAGGAACAATAATCACACACACACAAGCAAAACAAGCACAAACACACAAGCAAAACAAGCACACAAAATAAAAACACCATATTTATGTGATTTGGTCTAATATAACTTATGTCCACGAAGCACACCAAATATACTATAACCTGGGAGAAAAACAAAAGGAGGATACACACACTCAATTCAACTCTTATACACTTTTCTCTCTCTCTCCCTCTCTCTCTCTCTCTCTCTCTCTCTCTCTCTCTCTCTCTCTTTCTCTCTCTATCTATCTCTCTCTCTCTCTCTCTCTCTCTCTCTCTCACCTTCAACACTCCTCGCTCACTCACTTCACTTGCACACTTCACACAACATAAATGTTCTTATTTATAGATACATAGGATAGATATAGAAGGAAAGGAGTTATTGCATTCTAATGGGATAATGAGCATGTGGTATTTAATGGATTATTTTAGTACGTGATAATTGTGTTTTTGATGGAATGAACTTGGTACGCGGTTGTAACTCATCCTCTTTAAGGCGTTTCCATTTTCTCCATTTCCATTTCAGCTTAATAATCTCCCACTTGGAAACGAAGATACTATCTCAACTAGTATATAGATAATGATGTGCTCAAATCTATCTTCAAGCATGAAGACCAACTGAAGTTGAGCACAACTTCAATATCTGTGTAGTCACCACCTTTGTCAATATATCTGCCAGATTGTTGCTACCTTGGATTTTTTCCAGTGTCAATACTCCATCCTCTAACATAGATCTGACGAAATGATAATGTAATCCAATGTATTTGGTTCTAGAATGAAATGCAAAGTTCTTTTCCAAATTTATTGCACTCTGACTGTTGCTGTTCAAAACAATTCTTTCCTGCTTTATTCCGAGCTCTGTTAACAAGCCCTGAAACAAAATCATCTCTTTACTGGCTTTTGTCACTGTTACATACTTAACTTCTGTAGTGGATAAAACAACAATCTTCTGTATCTGTGACATCCAACTAACAGCTGTTGTGCCAATAGTGAACACATATCTAGTGGTACTTCTACGATGATCAATTTCACTTGCAAAATCAGCATCAACATATCCTAGAATTTCCAAATCTCCTTTTCCGAAGCATAGGCACTTATCAATAGTCTTCTGCTCGAAGCCTTTGACTACCAATCGAGTTTTATATCTCTTAGATTCGTCATGCTCCATACCTTTTTTGGTAGATTGTTGTCCAATGGTACTGATGGACTCCTATTAATCAAGTATATTGTTGTATTAACTGCTGTTGACCAAAATTCCTTTGGTAAGCCTGACTGCACATGCATGCTTCTGGATCTTTCAGTTAATGATCGGTTCATTCACTTGGCTACGTTGCTGTGTTGAGGCATACCTGGCGCAGTTCTTTCTATCCTGATACCATGCTCATAGCAAAATTTCTCAAACCCGATGTCATCATACTCACCACCATTATTAGTTCTTAACTTCTTGATTTTCAAACCAGTCTCATTTTCAACCATTGCTTTCCAAATCTTAAAAGCATCAAAGACATCAAATTTGTATTTCAGGAAGTAAACCCATACCTTCCGAGAATGATCGTCAATAAAGGTCACGAAATAATTCCTTCCACCTGGGGATGAGACGGTCGTTGGTCCCCATACATTTGAGTGGACTAGTTCAAGTCTTTCCTTCTTTATGGTATCGATGTATGTCTAGAAACTGACTCTCTTCTGTTTCCCAAGTGTACAATCCTCGCACATATCAATCTCTACTGACCATAGATCACTCAACTTTCTCTTTGAATGCATCACCCTAAGTCCCTCCTCACTGATGTGACCAAGTTGTTGATGCCAAATGTTGTTATCGACATTTCCTATAGCAATTGAAATAGACATACATGCATTAGAAGTCACATAAAGCGTTCCACTTTTCTTGCCTCGTGCAATTGACAGTGCACCCTTTGAAATCTTCCATTCATCACCAATGAATGTTGTGATGTATCCCTCATCTGCCAGTTGACCAATTGAGATCAAGTTCTTTCTCAGGTTTGGAATATATCTGACATCCTTGAGCTTTCATACTGACTTGTTCATCTTGATCTTCACAATTCCCTTGCCAGTTATGTTGCAAGGTTGATCATTGCCAAGGAATGCTTTACCAAAGTCATATGGTATATACTCCTTTAGGAAATATTTATTGTAAGTGGCATGAAATGAGGCTTTAGAGTCTAAGACCCAAGACTCCTTCTTACTTTCCAAAGAGCATATCAACATATCACCTTCTTCTGAAGCAACATTTGCTTCTGTCATTGCTTCATATTCCTTTCTTGGACCTTTGCATTGGTTTCTAAAATGACCAAACTTTCCATAGTTCCAGCACTCAATGTTCTTTATGCCCTGGGAACCTTTGGGATTTCTAGATTTGGATCGCCTGGACCTAGATCTGCCGCATTTTTTTAATCGACCATACCTGCTTCCTTTCCATGAATCTCTCCCTCGGCTTTCCACATTTAATGCTGAACTTGAAGTGGAAGCAATGTTTGACACCCTGATCTCTTCTGTAAAAATCATGCTGACGACTTCATCAAAATTCAACTTTGATTTTCTCGAGGAACTACTGATCGCAGTAACAATACCTTTCCAAATCTCAGGCAACTGACTAAGAATCAGTAAGGCACGAATCTCGCTATCAAACTTGATTTCAACTAAGGTGAGTTGATCCGACAACTCGTTGAAATTATTTAGACGTCTACTAAAACTTTCACCTTCGGACATGTTTATGGTAAATAACTTCTTCATTAAGTGTACCTTATTGTTATCTGATAGCTGCTCATACACGTTGGAGAGTGCATTCATAAGAGACTTAGTGGTTGTCATGTGTTTGATATTAAAGGCAACAGACTTTGCCAGCGCCATCTTGATAGCTCTGAGAGCTTTTTAATCAAGCAACTCCCACTCGTCCTCCTTCATGGAATCTAAATTTCCCTTCAGTGGTAAGTGCAACTCCTTACCAAACAAGTAGTCCTCGATCAGCATCTTCTAGAAACCAAAGTTGGTGCCATTAAACATATCAATCTTTGAGCTATTTTTGTTTTACATCTCGATTCGTCGATCTAGAGATGAAATCAAATGGACAACACAATTGGATTCAAACGACTGAAAACCTTAGAAATGGTTCAAGTTGTTCAAAAAATGGACTTGAAATGACTTTGAAAACCTGGTCAAACCTTATGGTCAAAATTGGTCAACATTCCATTAAACTTAATGAAATATACTCCCACTTAACAGAATATTCTGATGTCGTTACTGACGACGTTAATTAACGCCGTTAACTAACTGCTGACGTGACAGGTGGAACCTGGTGATGATATGGCGCTGACGTGGCAAGTGGGGCCTAATGATGACGTGACGCTGATGTAGAAGTGGGGCCTAGTGCTAATGTGTGTGCTGATGTGGCAGTGGAGCCTAGTGATGAGTGTGCTAAATTACACCGGGTAAATTTCTAGGGAAGTGGGGGGTCACAATGGACCGCTTAAGTCCCACTGTCCTAGACAAAATTTTCCTTAGACACGTAATTAGCACAATATAGCTCCTGGGACCTCCGATCTGCTCCGATTTGGAAATTTTGCTCTAATCTGGAGACTTTGCTCCAACCTATCTTTGATACCATTTGTTAGGGATCTAGGAACAATAATCACACACCTAAGCAAAACAAGCACACAAAATAAAAACACAAGATTTACGTGGTTCGGTCTAATTTGACCTACGTCCATAGAGCACACCAAATATACTATAACCTTGGAGAAAAACAAGAGGAGGAGACACACACTCAACTCAACTCTTCTCACACTTTTCTCTCTCTCTCTCTCTCTCTCTCTCTCTCTCTCTCTCTCTCTCTCTCTCTCTTTCTCTCTCTCTCTCTCCATCTCTCACCTTCAGCACTCTCACACTCCTCACTCTCTCACTTCACTTGCACACTTCACACAACACAAATGTTCTTATTTATAGATACATAGGATAGATATAGAAGGAAAGGAGTTATTGCATTCTAATGGGATAATGAGCATGTGGATGGATTATTTTAGCGCGTGATAATTGTGTTTTTGATGGAACAAATTTGGTACGCGGCTACAACTCATCCTCTTTAAGGTGTTTCCATTTCAGCTTAACACATATAACTGTAGAAAGTTTGATACAAATGGAATTTTATATAGCCATGCTTTAAAAATCCTTGATGTGAGGAATACTAAAATAATCCCTAATTGTTAAATAGTAAAGAGGTGGACAAGGAATGCTAGGGTAGGAGCTGTGCAAGACATTAAAGGTAATGGTATTAAGACAAAAGCTAAACTAAATATGGTTAAACGATATAGAATTTTATGTTTTCAATGGGTCAAGGTAGTAAGCTAAGTAGCTGTGAGTGAATAAGAATTTAGTGCTTTACTGAGTTGACTAAAGAAGTCAATAAGCAACTTGAGGATATTTGTGCAACTAGTAGTGTTCTGGGGTATCTTTTGGCTCTGATCATGGGGAAATGTGATTCACTTATCAAACATGAGAAATAGAGAACATTCGCCATAGTAAAGACACTCAATCATTGAATTTTAAAACTTTTAAAAAATATAACCATTAACAGTGTTCAAGCGCCTGAAGTCTCGGGGTCAGTCGCCTGAAGTTCTTTAAAACAGTGAAATCTTAACTGAAAATAGGGTCAGGTGCTTGAGGTGACAAGGGTCAGTCGCTTAAGCCTACACTACCTCTTCAAAAATTCATCAGGAAATTCTTTAGTTGGTTGAACTTATTCTTCAATCGCCTGAGGAAAATCTTCAGGTGCCTGAGCTTACATTTCAGTCATCTGAACAAACAAATTTTCTATTTTTCAGGTTATTTTTCAAGAACACTTGGCTCTTTTGCTTTGTTACTTTATAAAAACATTTTCCAAGGTTTTAAAACAAGCTCTCTAAGTCCAAGACAAACCCTAATGACCTTCAAAACATTTCCACATGATATTCACTATGAAGTACTTACATAGATTCATCCTAAAGCCTTAAACACTCTAAGCTTTGAAGGCTTCATATGAGTTTTTTGCTTTGAGTGCTTTGAGACTTTGAGCTTGAGTCAACTATAGGTTTCCACATGCTTTGATCATTTTGGTTCATTTGAGCTTCCTTTGGATCACTTTGAGGATAAGTGTGGCTTTATAGTTCGTGGTGATCTTTAACTTGCATTTCCTTTGGTATTTTGAACTTTGTCATTTAAGCATTCCTAAAACATCATCACTTAACAACACATGTTAAATCAACCTTCATTTGTTATCATCAAAACGAGATTCGAAAGCCATGTTAGGCCAACAATCTCCCCATTTTTGATGATAACAAACAAGGAGCAAAGATGAGAGAACCTTTGAAAAGGCTCCCCCTTACAATAAACATGCTTTTAAAATAAATATGAAAAATAATGATTTGAAGTATGAGTAAGTTCAAAAATAAGGCACAATTGAGTATATTTGTAACGACCTGCTTAATTAACTGGTTTTTTTTTTTTAATAACCACAATCTACATGCTCTGATACCATACTAGGGAAAACCCAATCATATACCTAAGTAGCAAGAAGCAAAAACTGAATAAATATATCCATATGTAAATATATACAATACCAGAGTACTACATGTTTTCTAAAATATATACATACGTTTGTTCCCCAAAATACCCTTAACTAGCTAGGGTATACAAAAATACTCCCAAAATGAACTCACTCTCCACTGGCAGGGCAGTACAGAAGCCCCTCTATCTGCGAGCCTGGTCTGCTTGCCTACCTAGATCACCTGAAAAATGTTTCAACATTGGGATGAGCCAACGCTCAGTAAGAAGAAATATGCTATTACTAGTGTGTGGCAAATGAGCTACTATATCATGAAAATATGTTTTCAAATAAACATGTATAACTGAATATATAAATAAAGTATAAGTGATAAAATCCACCACCCCTATCCCTAATGTTTAACATGTCAGTATCGGAGAATATTATTCAAAATAATTCTAGTATAAGTAAGTATGTTCCCTGTTTCTACAAATCTATACATATTTAATAATAACTGAAAATGTTCCCTATGGCTATCTGTGTGTCATGACTTACCCCCTCATGACAGGGTTGTGCGGCCCGTAGGCGAGATTTACCCTGGTTGGCCAATCAGGAATAAATCACTCTACTCCATCGGTCGATCTGCCCACCTCAACCCATATCTGGATGGGGAGCCTATCCTCTTCAAGGGCCTAGGTGATCGACCTTACCATGAATTATCTAAATAGGTGGTTGCACTCATAAAGTATCATAATATCTGTAGCAACGGTACCGTGCTCTGTAGCTGCAAGTCCAATAGGGTCTGATACTATATAATATATATCTATATACAACTATCTGAATTACCATGATTCTAAAATAATTGTAATAACCATGATGCTGCATAATTGTACTGTAATTCATACATCGTAATACTGAGAACTGTATAATCATAATGCTGAAACTACATAATCATAATACTGAAACTGCATAATCATAATACTGATATTCGTGTAATCATGGTACTGAAATTCGTAAAATCATGGTACTGAAATATCGTAAAATCAGAATGCTGAAGTATCGTAGGATATATATATATATATATATATATATATATTTGTACTATATTCATATTCAAAAGCCACACGATACTGTAATACATAATTTTCATCATTTAATAAACTGTATAATATTTTAAAAATACCTAGTATAGCATATTTCCCTTACCTGACTACTGGAAAGCCCCTATGAAGTACTAGCCTAATTCTGCAGGGCCTCTTACATAAGACCCTGAAACCAACATATGCCAAAAAATAATATCAATATTTCTCCGTCTACATCATTTTCTATAACTATCATAAGGCCAAAAGGCCATACCCTGAATTTGGGATGAAATCCAACTTTGTTTCCCCAACGATCTACTTCGGCAGACTTGTAGAGAACTTCGCCAGGAGGGTCGTGGCGGCTTCGGATCGTCCATCCGGTGACTGGCGAGGCCGGAATCAAAGAGAGAAGAGAGAGAGAAAGAGGCATGAAAAATGGATAAAAATATAGTTTTTAGCTATTTATAGGGCCAGATTCGTTGACAAGACACATCACATCGTCGACGAGTCCTTCATTAAATTCGTCGACGAAATCATTAAATTTGTCAACGAAATTCAGAGCAGCCCAAAACCGTCTCTCGGTATTTTCTCGTCGACAAAGCCTTGTATTCGTCTTCGAATTTGCTTATGCACTCATCGACGAAGCCCTGTATTCGTCAATGAAGTCTACAGCCTCCTTCTCTTTCTGTTTCTATTTCTCTCTCTCTCTTATTATTTAAATACTATTATTTTTCGGGTCACTACAATATTTCATTATTGCTCATGTCATGTACATATTTGCATTATAGCCTTTTTTTTCTTATGTTCTTATTTGTATTTGTGTTTTTACTCCCCCTTGCTATATGCCAAGATTTACATATTTGCTGTATGCTCATTTTTCATGATTGCGATGTATTCTCATATTTGCTCAAAATTTCCCCCCCTTTGGCATCATTAAAAAAGAATTGAGGGGAAAAAGGCAAAAAGAATTGTTGCATATTAAGAGCATAGTCATTTTACGCAAAAACATAAGGAGTGGAATTACAAGCCAAATTTCCAACAAAAACAAACAAGGCAACATAAAACATAGCTAATACATAGAGAGTGCTTAATACATCACAAAATGACAAACTAAATCAGTTATCAGCATCATCATCTTCCTCTTCAACTTCTTCTTCATCTCCTTCCTCTTCATCACCTTCTTCTTCATCACCTTCCTCACTGCCTTCCTTTGATTCTTCATCATCACTCCGAGGAGCAGAACTAGTGTCTATAGGATCAACACCGCGGGATGAGCTAGCCTGATACTTCTCAATACGAGTGAGGTGCTGATCAAGTGAGGAACAAGTAGTGTGAAGTGAAGATACATCCTCCCAAAGGGATTGAAGTCCTGTTGAAGGTGGAGAATTCATGATGAAAGGGAATAAACCAAGAAGGCATATCAGTAAGAGGTCCTTGGTCTTGAGCTGGAGGAGGAGGAGGAGGTACAACTACCGGTGCTCTTTGAGGTCTCCCTTATTTCAAGAACCAACCCTGATCGTGCTTTTCATAGCCCATTTTTTTGAGGGTTGTGGAGGTGAAGAGGTTATAAAAAGTACGTTTGATAAATAACTCAAAAGGTGTGGTGATATTAAGCTGAGCAAAAGTTAGGTTCAACACACCTCCATAAGGAAGAGTGATACGAGTGGCTTCCAACTTGGCCCAAATCCATTTTAAAATGAGGCTAGAAAGATCAAGCTTCTTTCCTTTTAGTAAACACCATAAAACGAAGCAGTCGACATAGGAAAGATGATCATAAGAGCCGGCCTTAGGTAGGATGTTATTGGAGATGATTTTGTGAAGTATTTGGGCTTGGAGGTTCAATTGCTTATACATGGGTGGATGGCCAAAATGTACGGGTTCGTTTACCATTATTAGAGGCAAAAACTCTTCGGGTGTGAAGCCTTGCTCTAGAATCAAAGATTGAGCAAAGGCAGGACATTCGAATTCACTTGGGGTGATATGCAAAATGAGAGCTAGAATTTGAGGAGTCAAAAATATTTTCTTGCCTCTAACCTCAGTGGTTAGAACATTCTCACCATGAATCATATTGGCATAAAATATTTTGACTAAGTTAGGATACATGCCTTTGGCTTGATAAATGACAAAATTTTTCCATCCTATATGCCTAAACATAGGCAATATTTCAGGAAATTCAGAATCAAAGAAGGTGGTGTCAATCACCTTACCAAAGATTGGGTCTGTAGAATGGACAGTAGAATGATATCGGAGCTTAGATTGGGGAGTGATTGTACATTGCTAGAAATTGTTATTGTCCCTTCCAAAAGAAGATCCTCGGTTTGTTGTGGTCTTAGTGCGAGACATCGTTGTGTTTTTGGAGAATGGAACCCTAGAATTTGAGGGAAAGAGTGTAGTGGAAGGAGTATGGGGTTGTGATTCAATGAATTTTGAGTGAGGGAGCAAGGAAGATCAAAGGTTGGTGCTTCGGGTGAGTGATGGAGTAGGAGTCAGTAGCCTGAAGTTAGGGTTTTCATGTGTTAAATATATAGATCCTGCGATTTCAGGCACCTGAAGATTAAGTTCAGTCGCCTGATCTCTTAGAAAGTGGTGTCTTATGTCAATGTGTTTAGTTCTTGAGTATGATATAGGATTTTTAGAGATGTTTATTGCACTTGTGTTATCACACTTAATTGGTATGATGTAATATTCTAAATTGTAGTCCTTTAATTGTTGTTTCATGTACAAGGTTTGTGCACAACAACTCCCAGCTGCTACATACTCAACTTCAGCTGTGGATAAGGCTATGAAGTTTTGTTTCTTAGAAAACCAAGAGGCTAGAGTCGTCCTAGAATATGACAAGTCCCACTTGTACTTTTTCTATCTATCTTACACCTGCATAATCCGCATCTAAATAGCTAATCATTTCGAATTCGGTGTCCTTAGGATACCAAAGTCCTAAATTGATTATTCCTATCATGTACCTTAGGATTCTTTTTACAGAAATTTGATGTGATTCTTTAGGTGCTGATTGAAACCGTGCACACATGCATACACTAAATATTATATCAGGCCTACTAGCTGTTAAGTATAGCAAACTTCCTATGATACCTCTATAATATTTCATATCTACCGGTTTCCCTTTTTCATCTTTATCGAGGCTTATGGAAGTGCTCATGGGGGTACCTATGGGTTTACTACTTTCCATATCGAATTTCTTAACCATATCTTTTATGTATTTGGATTGACTTATAAAAGTTCCATTCTTTGCTTGTTTGATTTGTAATCCTAGGAAGTAGTTCAACTCTCCTATTATGCTCATTTCAAATTCTTCTTGTATACATTTAGCAAATTCTTTACATAGATTATCATTAGTTGCACCAAAAATAATATCGTTTACATAAATTTGGATTAAGAGCATGTCATCTTCCTTAAATTTGATAAACAAAGTACTATCAACCTTACCTCTAGAAAATTCTTTATCTAGTAGGAATCCACTAAGTCTTTCATACCAAGCCCTAGGGGTTTGTTTCAAACCATATAAGACTTTAGTTAGCTTGTGCACATATTTATGTTTTTGTATGTCTTCAAAGCCCGGTGGTTGTTCTACATATACTGTTGATTATGGTGTAATACCAAGAGGGGGGGGGGGGTGAATTGGATATTAAAAAAAATTAATTCACTTAATTTCCTTTTACTCACTTCTTATAAATTTACCAACTACTTCTTGTTGCTCAATTATGTATGTGTGTGGCAATCCTATCTATGCATGCAATATACTCAATTTAAATATAATGCGAAAAATAAAGAGTATAAAGAAGAGAGAAGACAAATGCGATTTTACGAGGTTCATCCAACTTGGCCTACGTCCTTGCCTTGAGCAACCACTCAAGGATTCACTAAAAACCCTGCTCTTTAAAGTGGGACGGAGCTTCCCTTACAAACCACTGCTTACAAAAGGTACAAATCCCTCCTTATCCGCTGCTCACAAGAGGTACAGCTTCCTCCTCACAACCGGTTCACAACCTGAACCGTGTTTATAATAAAATCTGAAAATAACACTCAAAACAATGCTTCTTACAAAAGCTTGTGAGTACAATTCAATTTCCTAGTACATTAACATATAATATAACTTGAAGCTTGTGAATGTATGAAAACGATACAATCGTTTTATGTATGATATGCTTCAACACACAAAACCCTTTTTATTAAAAACTCCCAAGTAAAGAAATATTTGCAATGCTTTGGAGTATATTAGGGTTTTTGATTCACTTTGTAAAGATGCACAAGTATATTTGAAGTGAACTAGTTGACAAAATCTTTGTCTTGAATACAAACTCAATCAAAATTACAAAGCTTCTTTCAAGTTCCAATATTTTAATCAAAGTAGGTTTTTCAATAAGAAGCCCTATGAACAATGTATATATATGTGTTTATATACTTCTTGAATCACAATTCAATCAACCAAGCTAACAAGTTTTTCTCAAAACATAATCTTTTCAAAAATCAGTTTTTATATGTGAATACACACTCAAGATCAAATCCTCTTTCTAATGATAAACACATAAAGAAGTGAGAGGTTCTTGAAAAGTAATAACTTGAAAGATCAAACCTTAATACTGGATTAAAGTTTAGTTGGATGAATGAATGCCCTTTTGATTTCAGTAGAGATTTGCCCAAAGAAGATGGAAGAAGATTAAAGTGTAGAAAATCAGCTCTAGGGTTCAAGTCTTGTAATGAGATGTATATTTTCCTTGTTGTGTGTCTTCCCTTTTCTTTTTCTTTTCTAGGGTTTAGATATTCATAATATATAGTATATTTTCCTTAGAATTAATCTCAGCCGTTGGATCAATAAGATACTTCGCGTGTCTTTTTAATAAAGAACTGATTTTTAGGCTTTTCCGCGAGTTCAGGCAACCGAACTCAACTTTAGGCTCCTGAAGTGTCAACTTCAGGCGCCTGAGGTTCCAAGGTCAGGCGACCGAAGAGCCTCGGCCAGGTTCTATCTTCTCCATTTAATTCTTTAGGTGACTGAACTTAATCTTCAGACAACCAAAGAAATTCTTCAGGCTACTGAGGTTTGAGTTCAGGCGACCGAAGTCCCCATTTTCTCAAATTTTCATTTCTAACTAAAAATCTGCTTGGCTCCTTTTCTTGGGTCTTTCATAAAACATATTTTTCATGATTTTGAAAACATTTCAAGGTCTATGAGAGTTTCCTAATGATGTACATGAAATGCATGAATCCTAAAGCCATTCTAAGTTATAATTAGCCTTAAATTAAATCATATGAAAATGTAAATACATGAGTTCTAAATACCCTTTCCCAAGTTTTTCTTGAACTTTTCCGCTTGCATCTTGATTTCCGTACTCTTTGAGTTCCATGGGTCTTGCCAAGATTTGTTGGCTTTCCATGCATGCTTAGTGTAAGTCCTGTTCACAAACTCAATGCACAGATCAAATATCAAGTGATTTGTCATTATCAAAACAAGATTGGACTCGTAGAGTCAACATATACTTCTTCATTAATATATCCATCTAAAAATGCACTCTTTACATCCATTTGATACAATTTTAATTCCTTATGAGAAACGTAAGCTAAGAGCATCCTAATTGCTTCCATTCTAGCTACGGGAGCAAATTTTTCATCATAATCTATCCCTTCTTCTTGGTTATATCCTTTAGCTACAAGTCAACCTTTATTTTTTACCACTACTCTATTTTCATCCTTTTTATTTCTAAATACCCATTTAGTTCCTATAATTGAATGGGTATCCGGTTTGGGAACTAATTTCCATACTTTACTTCTTTCAAATTGATTTAACTCTTATTGCATGACAATTATCCATGAGTCATCACTTAAAGATTTTTCTACATTCTTTGGTTCATCTTGAGATAAGAAAGCATAGTGATTGCATAAATTTTTCAAAGAGGATCTTGTAGTTATTCCTCTTGATGGTTCTCCTATTATTTGTTCTGTTGGATGATTTCTTATAGATTTCCATTCTTTCGGTAGTTCAGTATTTTCAACAACATCATTTGGTTTTTCTTCATTTTCTTCTTCTTTTGCTTCTACTATGTCTAAGTCTTCTGATTTTTGAGTAGTTTGAACTTCTTCAACTTTTATTGGCTTATTGAATGGACTTTCTTCATCAAATGTGACATGAATTGATTCCAAGATTGTAAGAGTTCTTTTATTGTATATTCTATAGGCTTTGCTTTTTAATGAATATCTTAGGAGTATCCCTTCATCAACTTTTGCATCAATTTTTCTTAAATCATCTTTATCATTTAATAAATAGCATTTACAACCAAAAATATGGAAGTAGGAGATGTTAGGACTTCTACCTTTCCAAAGTTCACAGAGAGTTTTATTTAAGTTTGTTCTTATGGAAAATCTATTTATTACAAAACAAGCAATGTTTACTGCTTCAGCCAAAAGTATTTTACAACCAAAAATATGGAAGTAGGAGATGTTAGGACTTCTACCTTTCCAAAGTTCACAGAGAGTTTTATTTAAGTTTGTTCTTATGGAAAATCTATTTATTACAAAACAAGCAATGTTTACTGCTTCAGCCAAAAGTATTTTAGTAGATTATGTTCATTTGACATTGTTCTTGCCATTTCTTGAAGTGTTCTATTCTTTCTTTCAATAACTCCTTTTTGTTGTGGAATTCTAGGTGCTGAAAAATTATGATTGATTTCATTTTCACTGAAAAAAATTATCAACAAGTTTGTTATTGAATTCTCTTCCTTGATCACTTCTTATGTTTGAAACATTATATCATTTTTCATTTTGAAGTTTCTTGCATAGATTTATCAACATATTACAAGCTTCATTCTTGGAGGCTAAAAACAATACCCAAGTAAACCTAGAATAGTCATAAACTATTACAAAGGCATATTACTTAACAATACCCAAGTAAACCTAGAATAGTCATCAACTATTACAAAGGCATATTGCTTAACAATACCCAAGTAAACTTAGAATAGTCATCAACTATTACAAAGACATATTACTTACCTCCTATGCTTTGGGTTCTAGTAGGACCAAACATGTAAAAACCCCAAAAATAGAGATATAAAAAAAATTAGTGGATTGATTTCCAAAAAATAAAAAAATAAAAAATTAATTAATTAAATTAACTAATTAATTAATCGAATTTAAAATAAAAAAGAAAAAAAATTAATTAAAATTTATTTTTATTTTTATTAATAAAATATATTATTATTATAATAATTAAAAATATTATTATTATTATTATTATTATTATTATTATTATTATTATTATTATTATTAACATCCTGAAGCTTCTTCGAAACTTTTTATTAAAAGTTCTCCTGCACCCCCTATCTTCTTCTTCTTCTTCATTCTTTTCTTTTCTTATTCTTCTGCAACGTGAATTCTCTCTCTCTCTCTCTCTCTCTCTCTCTCTCTCTCTCTCTCTCTCTCTCTCTCTCTCTCTCCTCACGTTCTCTCTCCCTCTCTCCTCGATTTCATGAAGGATTTTCGCCCAATCGACAATCCGAAGATACCACTGAACTCCATTCGCCGCTGCCGTCATTTCTACCGGAGCGGATCGGTGGTAGGAGCGGCGTAGGTATATTCCCTAGGGTAAGCCATTTTCCCCCTTTTCTTTAATTTCTTGAAAAATATAAGTCCAATTAATGAACGGACACCACCACGAGAATCTAGGGATGATTCTCTACAAGTCTAGTGGGACGGAATTCTCATGGGGGTGTCGGGCCAAAACCTCAAATTTGGGGTGCGACGATTATTAAGGGGTTTATTTTTAATTAATTAGTATTAATTTAGAAATACTAAAATATTAAGCATCTGGGACTGACGTAGGATTTCTGAAATTTAGGGCCCGGGTGAGTGCCGCGGGTGTGATTTTGGGACCCGCAGGCAAAATTTGAAAAATTAAGTAGGAATGTTAAATAATAGTTTAAATATTAATTTGAGGTATATGGAGCCTAGGGAAGGCTAGATGAATATTATTTTTGAGAAATAGATTAATTAATCTAGGGAAAATGTAAATTTCAGAAGTTGAATTTCGGGCGCCAAGGGCGTGAAATTTTGGGTCCTAACGAATTTCTCAGTAGCTAGGTAAGGAAATAAACTAAAGCAGTAATTTTCCATACAAATTATTATTGATTATGAGTAAATTTATTTTCAGAAAAGCATATGTTATATTGTGTATTACGAATGAAATGTACGATTGGGAAAATACTGCTATGATGATTAAAATGTATATGTATGTATGAGATGTAAGGAATTCACGATTTTAGAATATGAAGTATGACTTTTAACAACATATGTGTGGCATGAATATTATTTTATGTGAAATGTATTATGATGTGAAAGATTTTATGAACAAAGCATGATTTTAGGTATTATGAAAATATGAGTTATGTTGTGATGGTTTTGACGATTATGTGATAAATGATGTATTTTCAGAATATATATACCTGAAACAATTTTGGCACGAGGCCATATATTTATGTTATCGGCACGAGGCCGTATTTATGTTATTGGCGCGAGGCTATGTATTTATGTTATCGGCACGAGGCTGTATTTATATTATCGGCACGAGGCCGTATTTATGTTATTGGCGCGAGGCCATGTATTTATGTTTTCGGCACGAGGCCGTAATTACTATATTTTTGGCACAAGGTCGTAATGATGTTATATATACGATCATGTATTAAATGTTATCACCACCAGGATGTTAGTTTAGTTCAGTTCAGGGGCTCGGTACCGTAGCTATATGTGTAGATTAGATATCTACGTCAGATTAGTGCTAACCATCCCATGAGGGGATGGGAGATGGATAGTCAATGTGGCTTTCAGTAGAGTGTGGACGTCCACCTGGCAGTCCGGACCAGGGTGTGGTGGGCTCATCGTACTTACAGACATATTTGATTCGGCAGTGGTCTGCCAGCCATTGTTGGGTCCCGCCTTCGGGCTGCACAACCCATCATGGGGGGTAATACATGACACCAGCTAGCTATTCATCCTGGATTTGTTTTCAGTACTATAGTTATAACAGATGATTTTATGTATGTTATGATTTATTAACAGATGTGAAAATATATGTTTACCCAGTACGATATGATGATGTTCATAGAATTATGAAATGTACTATATACGTATAAATGCATTAAATATTCATGTTGCCACACAACTGTATTTAATTTATTTTCCCTTACTGAGAAGTGTCTCACCCCCAAACTTAATTAATTTTTCAGGAGCCCCTGAGAGAACAGAGGGTCAGGGCCGCCATTGAGCTAGTGAGGTTACCCTGTGAGAAGGGTAAGATTTTGTAATAGGGTCAGAGTTATTTTGTGTTTGACCCTAGAGATATTTTGATGTATATGATGATGTATAGAAGTACAGTTTTATAATGTTATAGAAAGCTTTGGTATTATGTTTTATGATTGGATGTTTGAAATTTAATGTTTACTGCTGCTAGGTTTTCCACTGTGTTTGACAGGTGTCCCCGCTACCCACGGGTTCGGGTTGACCATTTTATTTATTATGTGGTATTTTATGTTAAGAAATTGGGGACGTTACAAAACAAATCTAAATGGATAAGTTCTAAAGGTCTACTAGTAGATATATGTTTCTTCTTTTTAAAATTTGTTTTGATTTGCTTTCCAAGTTGGTAAGCATCACAAATTTTATCTTTTATGAATTTTGTATTTGGTAAACCTTTAACTAAGTTCTTTCTAGATAGGTTTGATAATAGGTCCATGCTTGCATGTCTTAGTCTTCTATGCCAAAGCCAACTAGCTTCATTCATGGCAGCCAAGCATGTTACTTCTTAAGAGATTAGGTTTTCAAGGTTTATACAATATACATTATTAATTCTATAGGTTGTGAATATAATTTCATGATTTCTTGGATTTTGATCTATACACTTATCTTGTTTAAAGATTATGTCAAGACCTCTATCACTTAGTTGACTAATGCTTGAAAGGTTATGTTTTAATCCATCAACTAACAAAACATCATCAATAGTAAGTGAGGGTTCTTTACCAATTTTACCTATTCCGACGATTTTACCTTTGACATTGTCACTGAAAGTCACACGACCTCCATCTTTTTGAGCTAGGGACGTGAATTTTGTTCAATCTCCCATCATATGTATTGAACATCCGCTGTCCAAGTACCATTTTTCCTTTGATGGAGTAGTCCTAAAGCATACCTACAAGGAAAGATTCATGGTGTTACTTTTGGAACCCAAACCTTCTTAATTCTTTTTAAGTCATGCTTAGTTTTAGTGTTTACTTTCCATTTATTCTTGATTTTAACATATTTCTTTTTAAGTGGACAATTGAAATTTATGTGTCCCTTATTTCTACACAAGTAGCAAGTAGTGTTTTCATGTATATTTGTAGAAGATGTGCTTGCATAGTATTTAGCTTCTTTTACAAAATATCCCATAAATAAAATTTTCTTCTTTTTGTTTTCTATTCCATTGTAGCCTATTCCTTCTTTATTACTTATCATCCTTTGTTGACCAACCATCTTTTCAAATTTTTTTTTTCCTCAAGTAAAATTGTAAATGATTTTATCTTTATTTAAAATTTTTCTTTTAAGATTACTTATCACTAGGTCTTTCTTGTTTTTATCATTTACTTGTAGTTTTACTAATTCTTGAGACATATTGTTAATTTTCTTCATTAGATCATCAATATGAGAATCTTTTTCTTTTTCAGCCAATTTAGAACTTTATAGTTGATTCTTAAGATTTTCATTTTGTTCTTTTAAGGTTATATTTCTTTTAGACACTTTAATGAACCTATTGTGTAAGTTGAACAATTCAGCATGGATTTCCATGTAAGAAGGCATAGTATCACATGAATTATTACTAGACTCTCCACTAGATTCTTCCAATGAACTATAATAAGAGTTTACCTCAGCATTGTGTGTCATAAAGCATATGTTGGCAACTTCTTGTTCGCTTGAGTCATCCTCTGATTCGTTTGAGCTTGTGTCATTCCATGTAGCTTTCATTGCCTTCTTTTTCTTTTTCTTTTTCTTGTCCTTCTTCAGCTGTGGACAATAGGGTTTAACGTGTCCAACCTTCTTACAGTTATAACATGTCAGTGGATCATTCTTAGTTTGTTTTGTGTTTATTTCTTCTTTGTTTGTTTTTGATCCTTTAAACTTTCGAGGGAATTTTCTATTCTTCCTAAAAAATTTTCCATGTCTTTTAGTGATAAAGGCTAGTTCTTCATCATCCAATTCATTGTCTTCATCCTCATCACTAGAACTTTCTTTACTAGCCTTAAGGGCTATTGATTTCTTGTTTTTGTTATTGTTCTCTGAATTTCTTTCATTCATTCATTGCCATCTCATATGTGAGAAGAGAACCTATTAATTCATCTAGGGAGGTGTTTTTTAAGTTTCATCCTTCTGTATTGGCAGTGGCCTTAGGTTCCCAAATTGGTGGTAATCCTCTAAGGATTTTTCGGATCATTTCATAAATTGAGTAATTTTTCCCTAAGGCATTGAGGGAGTTTATTATTTGAGTGAACCTAGTGTATTTACTAGTAATGGTTTCATCCAGATTCATCTTAAAAGCCTCATACTCGTTTGTGAGCATGTCAATTCTACTATCTCTAACATCTATAGTTTCTTCATAGGTTACTTCCAACTTGTCCCAAATTTCTTTGGCTGACTTACATGCCATGACCTTATTAAACTCATTAACGTCTAAAGCACAATATAGTGCATTCATGGCATAGAGTTAACTTGCATCATTTTATAATCATTATCGATCATGTCTTTTTCTTCTTTAAGGACTTCTTTACCATCTACGGGTTTAGTAGGAATGTAGTCAACATGTGTGACAACTTTCCATGCTTTCCAATCCATGGTTTGAATATATATCCTCATTCTTTGTTTCCAAAATGTACAATTTAGACCATAGAAGATAGACGGTCTAGTACATGATTGGCCTTTAGCGAAAGGGCAAACATTTAGGTGTGGCATTTAGATCTTTATATAGCTTCTAATTAGGATTTGCTATAACTAGGCTCTGATACCAATTGAAAGTCAAGGTGTTCTCCCAAGAGGGGGGTGAATTGGGTTTATAAAAATTCTTTTAATTGTTTTTCTAAATTTTCAATCTTTTGAAAAACTTAAGCAAACACACAAGAATGAATCAATCACAATCAAACACAAGCCAAATACCAATCACGAACCAAACAATAAACAATTACCCAATCACACAATACTTAACCAAATTGTGAAAGCTTGCAGTACTTTCTTATTTCAGCGTTTGTCAATTTTTAGTTTGTACTCCCTTTAAGGTTTTCACAAAATATTAATCAACGTACTTTCTTAGATTAAAAGGTCTTCTCAATTTCAGTTTTTCAGCAATCCTACACTTTGAAAACACAATTGAATATGCTAGCATTTAAATAGAAAAGGGTAAAGAGAATGAGACTGAGACTTTTTTATGAGGTTTGACTTATCGCCAGCCTACATTCTCGCCTTAGGCAAGACCACCTAAGGATTCCACTAACTCATTCCTTTCTTGGTGGAACAAACTATTTACAACCCTCCTTTAGGGTGGATCCCCTCTCCAAGCGATACCCCACGCTCGGTTACAATGATCCAATCACTTGAACCGTTAAGAAACAAAAAACAAGAAACAAATTTCTTTTGTACAAAGAATGCTTTTAGATGGAGTTGGTTAGTACAATTGAAATCACTATATACTTCAATAACAAATGTCAAAAGAAATAGAGTTGAAGCTCAATAACAATTTCACTGGAATACTTCTCTAGATGGAAATCAGTAATTCAGATTGTAGTGCTAAGAGAAGAATGATCAGAACTTCAAAATTTCTTAGCAAGAGAGAGCTTTGAGAAAATAAGATAGCTTTTAGTTTGAGAGCAGTTTTTCAATTGCTTAGTGTAAGTTTGATTCATGAAAACGTGTATTTATAGGCTCAAAAAGGTTAATTTGTGTTGCCCAAGTTTATTTGGAGTATTTCCCAAGTTTTTATAAAATTTGGGGCGCAAGAAACTTAATTTTGAATTTTAAAACTTTTGAAAAATATAGCCGTTAACAGTGTTCAGGCGCCTGAAGTCTCGGGGTCAGTCGCTTGAAATTCTTTAAAATAGTGAAATTTTAATTGAAAACAGGGTCAGGAGCTTGAGGTGACAAGGGTTAGTCGCCTAAGCCTACATTGCCTCTTCATAAATTCATCAGGAAATTCTTCAGTTGCCTAAGGAAAATTTTCAGGCGCCAGAGCTTATACTTTAGTTGCCTGAACAGACAAATTTTCTATTTTTTAGGTTATTTTTCAGGAACACTTGGCTCTCTTGCTTTGTTACTTTATAAAAATATTTTCCAGGGTTTTAAAACAAGGTCTCTAAGTTGAAGACAAACCCTAATGAGTTTCAAAACATTTCCACATGATATTCACTATGAAGTACTTACATAGATTCATCCTAAAGCCTTAAACACTCTAAGCTTTGAAATCTTCATATGAGTTTTTGGTGACTCACTCGAAAAATGAACAACTTGGAAGCTATCCCAAGTATAGGAGTTCTGTCATGTAATACTGAGCCCAAAGGCCATATCGTCTCCTCAGGGAATGCGGTTTAATCTCAAATTTTGCAAAAATTCCAATTGAAAATAAAAAGCCACTAAACACAGTTCAGATTCGGGATTTTCAGGATGCTTGAGATTTCTTTTGACAAATTAAACTAACATGCAAATTAAATCCTAATCCTAACATGCACTGAATTTAAGAACGAGAAACAGAAATCCTTCGTCTAATTAGGCAAGAATTGAAACATGCGTTGAACTTCGGACAAAACTAAAAACAATAACTTTAACACGCAATTAAAACATGTAATAATAAAAACTCAATCAAAATCATATGCGAACAAGAAAAGACTGATCTTTTGACAAAATCAAGAACCTGAATCAAGATCAAAATTTTAAATGCAAACAAGAGCTTGAACAGAAATTAAGCCTTTTAATACTTAAACAATAACTAAACACGATAAAAATAGGAACTTTAATAAGTTTGAACCTAAACTAAATCGAACTTCAACAAACAAGATTAAAATTTAAGGAAAACTACTCATTTAACTTCTAATTTTTTTTTTCTTTTTTGTATTTTTTTCTCTCTTTTTTTGAAACCAAACCAGACTTTAATTAATTAACTAAATAACTTGAACAATAATTAAATCAAATGCTAAATTTAATTGAGTGAAAAAAATAAAAATAAATAAACTTTAATAATAATAATAATAATAATAAAAGCTATTAATAATGAAAGCAATTAATGCCTTGGAATCCAACTTTCAAGATAATGAGGATTTTAAAGTCAATAAAATTAAAAATTGGAAAAATCAAAGTCAAAGAACTTATTACAAAAAACAAACACCTCCATGCCTTTTATTTGAAGAATCAAATGATATGTTACCTCAAAAGATATTTCAAGGAAACGAGATTCATGAATGGAGAATTGATGATTTAACAGAACATCAAATTCATGCTTTATTACATCAAATGTCAGTTGCAGCAACACCTTTTAGGTTACATTCTCCAAGAGGTAGGGAAAATCAAATTGTTGCCTTAATAACTCATGGTTTTGTTGGAACTCTCAAAGAATGGTGGGATCTTTACCTCACTCCTCATGAAAAGGATCAAATAATGGAAGCAAAAAAGGTTAAAGAAGAAAACGGAGTTCAAACTCAAGAAAGTGATGCTGTCGCAGCACTTCTCTGGTCAATCTTTAGACAATTTATAGGAGATTCAACAAGTCAACATGAAAAGAGTAGTGTCATACTCTTAAATCTTACATGTCCAAAATTATCAGATTTTCAATGGTACAAAGATATTTTTATTAAAATAATGAGTAGACCAGATAGGAGATTTGGTTTCTGGAAAGAAAAATTTATTAGTGAATTACTAAAATTATTTGCTCAAAGAGTCAGAGATAGAGTTAAAGAAACCTTAGGATCAAATTACGAAGCAATCACCTATGGAAAAATTGTTTGCGTCATAAATCATGAAGGCTTAAAACTTTGTAATGAATTAAAAATTCAATCTCAAATGAAAAGCGAATTTAAAAGCAATAAAGGAGAACTTGGTGATTTTTGTGCCCAATACGGTTATGAAAGAATTAAAGCACCGTCTAAAAAACATCATAAAAAACATATGCATAAAAAGTACAAACCATCAAAAGGATATTATAAAAAATATGATAAAAATTATTACAAAGCTACAACTTCAACAATCCTTCCAAATTCTCTTTAAACCAGTGAAAAGGGAGAAACAATCATGCTTCAAGCCAACTTTAATAGACAAAGTGTTTCAAGCCTTTACACGTACATAGAACCTACAAAAAATCTCAAACTTAAAGGAGTAGATTTTGGTCCATAAATTCCTCAGGGACACTACCAAGAGGTATCTGAACCAACCTCTCCAACAAAATCTCAAATCTTAACAGAGGATCAAAGAGAAATCTTAAAGGAAGAACATCAAAGGAAAAATATTTTGGTAATAGACAAAGCTTTCAAACCAGATATGGAGAAAATTAGAAGGGATTACAAACATGAACTTAACAAAGATAATAGGGAAAAATTCTTCAAGGATTACAATGAAGAAGAAAGAGAAAAGATCAAAGCAGCATGGTTTAAGGAAATGCATAGATTTAAAAAGGACATTCCATTCTTTTGTTATGTCAAACAAAGGCAAGAAGTAAATGTCATAAATGATAAAAGAAAAAATTGGAAACTAATCGATAATAATTATGTAACAACAATTCATCCTCCTGAAACCACTTTTAAAATTCAATATAAAAAATCCGAGGTAACTGCCTCACCTTTCAAAGAAACTAAAGGAAACTCATAAGTTTATCAATTAATTAGTCAAAATAATTATGCAAACCAAATGCTTAGGACTATAGCTGATCAATCATCAAGAATTGAAAATCATTTGGAGTATCTTACTGAAATCAAAGAAAACAACACTTATGAGATTGGAGAATCTAGTAAGACAAAGCCTAAACTAGAAAACCCAATACCAATTAATACCTTAGACAAAAGTATAAAAGATTTCAAATTCCAAAAAAAAAATGAATTACTTACTCAAAAAATTGATGAACTTATTAATAAAACTACGAACTTAAAAAACAAACAAAATGAATCTTCAAGCAAAAGATCAGATAAAAAGGAATTACAAATTTCTTTAGGTAAAATAGAAAGAAGACTTGCAAATTGGAATGGTAAAGACATACCTAATCATTATTCAAATAAAATTTGCAAAATGTCCAAAACCGAAAGTCAAATTATCAAGCAAAAAGGATCAATTGAAAATGATGAAGAATACTTTATCAAAGTTATCAATAAATCGATCTCTCTAACTGCAAATGAAGCTAGACAAAAAAAAAGACTTTTAGATATTGAAGATCTTAAGTCACTAGGGTCAAAATATGATCGGATTCATATTGCAATGGTCCAAGTAGGACTATTTCCTCTTACTAAAGCAGGATTGAACAAACCAGTTTGTGTCATCCTTCGTGATGCTAGATATCATGAATTCAATGATTCCCTACTCGGGATGTTAGAATCAAACATTGCGGAAGGACCAATTTATTTTGAATGTTACCCAAACATAAGAGCAAACCTTCAAGACAAATCTTTATACAAACTTTTAACTTTAGATATTCAAACCAAAGGTTATGACATGGATTCAAGAAGTTCAAATTTAGAAATGATCTATAGAGTTTATTACAAAGCTACAACCTCAACAATCCTTCCAAATTCTCTTCAAACCAGTGAAAAGGGAGAAACAATCATGCTTCAAGCCAACTTTAATAGACAATCACTTGTATCTCATCCCAAGAAACTTCTATGGCATGAGATTCAAGTCGGGGGAGATTGGGAATTTAGCAATTTAAATGAAACAGAACATGAAGTTATTCCAAATATTCAAAAAACAGTTGCCACAAAAGTTATTCAAGATGAAAGTGGAAACGTTAAAATTAACTTTCAATCATTATTAACAAGAAGTAAAAGTGTTGGTCAATCTTCAAAACAATCAATTTCTTCAAGAAAGTCAAAATCGTCAAAATCAGGAAAGATGAAAGTCCACTTGATCAAGCTCATCAAACAGTTGGAGGAATCAGAAGAGTCAGATTCTACCAATAGCTTTAATTCAAACAGAATCGTTGATCTTGATCCTAGTTCAGACTTTGACCAATTTATTCAAGATGATCCTTTGCCCACCCCCCCCCCCCCTTCAAAATGCAAAGGAAAGAAGAAGAAGCGACCTTGTTCAAATTACGACTACTGCTTCAAATTTTGACAGGCCACCCTGTCTCTTCAAAGAATTTTACTCAAGGCCCGACAAATGTCATTCAAAAGTTATTCAAGGCTTATTCAAAAATTTTGCAACCAATTTCTTTTGGCCCAGCTTGTAATTATTTAAGCGTTTGGTAAGAAGAGTGTATTTTACACCTGTCCACTTTTGGCTAGGGTTGTATTATTTTATTTAAAGGTGGTGGGTCACCCACACAAATGCAACCGTCCATGTGCTGTCACCTTTAAATAAAGTATTTTGTTTTTTTTCGTTAGCTCATCAATTCTGTAAGAATCCAAAGTTGAATTTAGTGGTCGATGGGGCCCATTGAGCACCCGCACTAATTCACCCTGGATTCCTAACCTTTTGAAGTCTGAGCCTCTTTGCCAATAAATAAGATCTTTGAGTCTTGTATTTCCTCGCACCAATTTAGGGGTTCTTTAGTAAGAATCTAAGACGCCTTGAGCTCCACCCAAATATCTCTTCTCCCTCTCTTCTCTTATCTTTCGTCCTTAGGAATTTCTATCATGTAAATAAAGTTTATCAAGAAATTTATATCAAGTAAGTTTGTTTGTTTTATCGCTTGATTTAATTATTTGATAAGTATGCTCTGTAGTTGCGCCTTTAAGACGATCTTCTACATTAGAAATTCTGTTGAATGTTTATCAAAATCTTCATAAAATAATTTCAAAAATTTGTTCCAGATTGCTCTTGGGACGACTAAGCCCTGGCTCGGCCAGTTCTTCAGACATAATAGCATTTCCCCAACCTGAGGGAATATTAGTCATCCCAAAAATTAGAACAAAATACATTTATTCATTTTTTCTGATAAGTTGTTTGCTTGCTTTGATTCTAATTGTTTGTTTATATAAACAAACTTACTTGATAAACTTTATTTACATGACCGAAATTCCTAAGGACGAAATATAAGAGAGGAAAGGGAGAAGAGATATTTGGGTGGAGCTCAAGGCGTCTTAGATTCTTACTAAAGAACCCCCAAATTGGTGCGAGGAAATACAAGACTCAAAGATCTTATTTATAGGCAAAGAGGCTTGGACTTCAAAAGGTTTGTAATCCGGGGTGAATTAGTGCAGGTGCTCATTAGGCCCCATCGACCACTAAATTCAACTTTGGACTCTTACAGAATTGACGAGCCGACAAAAAAAAAATAAAATACTTTACTTAAAGGTGATAGCACATGGACGGTTGCATTTGTGTGAGTGAACCACCACCTTTAAATAAAATAATACAACCCTGACCAAAAGTGGACAGGTGTAAAATACACTCTTCTTACCAAACACTCAAATAATTACAAGCTGGGCTAAAAGAAAACCAGCTACAAAATTTTTGAATAAGCCTTGAATAACTTTTGAATGACATTTGTCGGGTCTTGTGTAAAATTCTTTGAAGAGACAGGGTGACCTGTCAAAATTTGAAGCAGTAGCTGTAATTTGAACAAAGTCACTTCTTCTTCTTTCCTTTGCCTTTTGCCGCGCCCGCGGGGGGGGGGGGGGGGGGGGGGGGGAGGGCGCAAAGGATCATCTTGAATAAATTGGTAAAAGTCTGAACTGAGATCAAGATCAACGGTTATGTTTGAATTAAAGCTGTCAGCAGAATTTGACTCGTCTGATTCCTCCAACTGTTTGATGGGCTTGATCAAGTGGGCTTTCATCTTTCTTGATTTTGACGATTTTGACTTTCTTGAAGAAATTGAAACAGTATCGTCTTCATCGACGATCCTCAGTCTTTCTTTTGATTTTAACAGCGATCCTTGAGAACTTGAAGGTGGAAGAACTTGTTGAACTAGTCATTAACGGACTTGTCCTTTTGGCAAGGTGAACTTTTCCCACCATCGAACTTTGAAAATTCTTCTCATTGTTTTTGAATAACAAAGAGTGCTTTCATCTGGGGAAACCACAAGGTAGTCCCAGCAAAAAATCCAAGTTATTCCGAAATTTGAACAAAATTGTAGGAGCTTGAAGGACGAATGATATTGATCTTGAGGAAGAATAAAATTCTTTTGAAATAACTCAAGATCATTTTGAATTATTTTTGGGAAAATCACATTTTTAGGACCAAAGATTTTGAACCATTTTAAAAACCAATTTGGGAAGGTTTTGCAAATTTTTGGATCAAAATGCATGAACCAAGAATGTGAGTAATTCTGAAGGAAAAGAACATTTGACCAAGCATCGATATAATCTTTGTAATCATAGGTTTGAGGAATAAAATTCCCTTTAAATCTTTTTGAAATTCTTGGATGGGTTCCCCAATTGGAGGGAGAAATGATTTTAAAAATTTTGAACTTTGAAAAATTAATTTTGGAAGAATCTTGTTGGTTGTAATTATGATTAATTACAACCGAGTTAGATTCAACAAGAATTAATTCGTAAAATTTTCTATTCTTTAATGGGTCCGGAGTGTCAAAATGGCACCCAGAAAAGAAACAGTTTTTGATGACTTAAAAGGGAGTGGAGTCTTCCCATTCGGGTTCAATAGGGAAGAGATCTTCGAAGCCTTTTGAATAATAACCTTTAGTAACTGTAACTTTGTGAGTTTGGGCCACAGAGGACTGGGCCTGGCTTTCCATAACTTCTTTAAATGTAGGGGCTTGAATAATTTGAGGCCTTGAAAGTGGGTTGAACCTGTTGTGAATAGGAATTTTTTCTTGATTTTGATGGGCTTTTGAAGTTTGGGCTTGGGTTCTTGAGTCAAGAGGCTTTGAATACAGGTCTTTAGCCGTTATCCTTGGCATTTTGGCCTGTAAGAAAATCTCTTGTAAGGAAATCTGGGATAGAGTTTGAGGTTCCTTTAATAAATTCAATCTTGAAATCAAAAACAGATAAGATTGCCTGCCACCTAGCAAATATATGTTTTGAAACCAAAATTTTAACATCCTTTTCAATGATGTTTTTAGCACTTGCACAATCAATCCGAAGTAAAAACTCTTTTTTGAATAAATCGCCTTGAAACTTTTGAATGCATAAAACGGTGGACAACATTTCTTTTTTAATAGTTGAATAATTAACTTGAGGACTGGATCAGGCTTCTGAATGAAATTTGACTAAGATCTCTTTTGAATCAATTCTTTGTTTGAGAATACCTCCAAATTCAACAGTCAAAGGCATCTGTTTCAACTATCATGAATGCCTTAGGGTCAAGAAGACTATGGCAAGGAAGGGTTTTGACTAAGGTTTTGACCTTGATGACAATTTGAGTACACTCATCTATCCAGTTTGGAGGGTTTTTTCTAAGTATTTTGAATAATGGTTTGACTAAAATTCTAATATTTGGAATGAAATCGGCAACGTAATTAAGACATCATAAAAATCTTTGTAGTTGATTTTTATTCTTAATTTCATTTGGAAATTTTTCCGTGAATTCTAAAGATCTTTGAATTGGAGTGGTTTTATTTTGATAGATTTGATGACCAAGAAATCTAACATTAGTTTGAAATAATTTTATTTTTGGCTGAGAAATGACCAATCCTTTTCTTTTAACACTATTGTAGAAAATGTTGAGATGTTTGAAATGTTGATTTATTGATTCAGAGTATACAAGGACATCATCAATGTATACAATTGGGAAGCTTGTATAATTATTGAAAATTTCATTCATAATATTTTGAAATTCTGAGGGTGCGTTTTTTAAACCAAACGGCATCACGTTCCATTCATAGTGTCTGAATGGTACAGTAAATGCTGTTTTATATTTATCTTCTTATGCAATTTGTATTTGCCAATATCCTGATTTCATGTCAAACTTTGAGTATATTGACGCTGTGTTTAATCTATTGAGTAAATCTCTTTTGTTAGGTATCAGATACCTAATCCATTGTAAGGCTTTATTTAGTGGTTTGTAATTAATGACAAGCCTTGGGGCGCCTCTTTCTATTTCAGCTTGATTTTGAACAAAGAAGGCTGCACAACTCCAAGGAGATTTGCTTTTTCGAATTAGTTTTTTGTTGAGTAATTCTTGGATTTCCTTTTTACAATACTCAAGTAATTCTTTATTCATTTGAATAGGCCTAACTTTAGTAGGTATTTTGTCTTCTGTGAAGTCTTTTGTATAAGGTAATTTGACAGAATGTTTCTTTCTGTCCCAAAAGGCATTTGGGAGATTTGAACTTACTTCCTTTTCAAGTTTTTCTTTGAATAAATCAATTTGTGATTTGATTTATGGATTTTGGATTTGTTCTTCTATTCTTTTATTATGAATTTCTTTGGTTAAGGATTTTATATGTTTTCTTTTATTTTGAATAAGATTGATTTTACTAATAGCCAAATCCTTTAGCATGTTAACCTCTTTTTCTTGCATTTTATCAGTGAATTCAAATGAAATAATTTGTTCACCAATTGAAGTGTGTATTCCAATTTCATCAACCTTAAAAGGATAAATCATTGTAAAAAATGGAGTCCCTAATATAATTTATTGTTGCATATTTTTGACAAGTACGAATGTGGTTTTAAGGCAGATGTTATGTTTGCAAATATGAACGTCTGAAATTTTGTACTGGATTTTTAAAGTTGAATTTGTAGCACTGTATAATTGCATTTTTGTCTTTTCATAATAGTAAGTAGGTATAAGACCTTCTTGAAAACAGTTCATATCCGCTCCTGTGTCTAAAAGGGCACGAGCTTCAAGAACAAATGATTTATTGATTACAATTTTTACTTCCGAATACCATTTGTGAATATTGATTCTTGATAAAAATCCAAGAAATATTTCTTCTTTTGGTTTAGTTTGATATTGAAATTCTTTTTCATTTGGATCAATGATTTCTTCGATTTTTGATTTTCCTTTTGTATCAATTTTATCAACTCTAGATTGTAATTGATACATATTATGCTCAAATTTTTCATTTTGTTCCTTTAGCAGGCTAATTTCAATTTTAGTTTGATTTATTTCCTTCTTCAAGTCTTGGATATTGGGTTCAGTATTTGTTTTGAATTCTTTATCTCTGTATCTATTAATGATTTCATTAATGACGAATCCTGTATCAATCTTTGGGGCTTTATCTTTCTCTAGATTCCTTTTTAATTGATGTAAATATTTATTCTTAACTTCTGGATCATTGATATATTCAATCATTCCAAGAATGGTTTCATTTTCTTTTGAAACTACATTTATTGATTTGGTAAATTTATTACATGAACAAAATCCAATATCTTCTTGACAAGATTCTTCAGAGCTACTCTGATTTTCAGAACTCGAACTGGTTTGAAGAGAATTTGGAAGGATTGTTGATGTTGTAGCTTTGTAAACTCTATAGATCATTTCTAAATTTGAACTTCTTGAATCCATGTCATAACCTTTGGTTTGAATATCTAAAGTTAAAAGTTTGTACAAAGATTTGTTTTGTAGGTTTGCTCTTATGTTTGGGTAACATTCAAAATAAATTGGTCCTTCTGCAAAGTTTGATTCTAACATGCCGAGTAGGGAATCATTGAATTCATGATGTCAAGCATCACGAAGGATGACACAAACTGGTTTCTTCAATCCTACTCTAGTAAGAGGAAATAGTCCTACTTGGACCATTCCAATATGAATCCGATCATATTTTGACCCTAGTGACTCAAGATCTTCAATATCTAAAAGTCTTTTTTGTTGTCTTGCTTCATTTGTAGTTAGAGAGATTGATTTATTGATAACTTTGATAAAGTATTCTTCATCATTTTCAATTAATCCTTTCTGCGCTTGATAATTTGACTTTCTGTTTTGGACACTTTTCAGATTTTATTTGAATCTTGATTAGGTACGTCTTTACCATTCCAATTTGCAAGTCTTCTTTCTATTTTACCTAAAGAAATTTGTAATTCCTTTTTATCTGATCTTTTGCTTGAAGATTCATTTTTTTTGTTTTTTTACTTCTTTTATTAACTTTCTTGTGTTCACGATACTTTGAACTAGCTTATCCATTTTCTTTCTTGGTTTTCTTAGTCTTACAAGTTTTCTTTCTCTTAGAGGGAACACCACCGGGACCACCCTAAACGCTCTCTCGGCTTGGCGGGCTGATCAACGGATTTTCATTGGCTTACCAACTCTTCGTGAAAATATAACATGCAATTTTCAGAAAACTTTGAAAGATCAATGAATAAACATGGCTCTGATACCATTTAAAATCTGATAATTTTGGACATGTAAGATTTAAGAGTATGACACTACTCTTTTCATGTTGACTTGTTGAATCTCCTATAAATTGTCTAAAGATTGACCAGATAAGTGTTGCGATAGCATCACTTTCTTGAGTTTGAACTCCGTTTTCTTCTTTAACCTTTTTTGCTTCCATTATTTGATCCTTTTCATTAGGAGTGAGGTAATGATCCCACCATTCTTTGAGAGTTCCAACAAAACCATGAGTTATTAAGGCAACAATTTGATTTTCACTAACTCTTGAAGAATGTAACTAAAAGCTGTTGCTGCAACTGACATTTGATGTAATAAAGCATGAATTTGATGTTCTGTTAAACCATTAATTCTCCATTCATGAATCTTGTTTCCTTGAAATATCTTTTGAGGTAACATATCATTTGATTCTTCAAATAAAAGGCTCGGAGGTGTTGGTTCTTTGAAAGGTGAGGCAGTTACCTCGGATTTTTTATATTGAATTTTGAATGTGGTTTTAGGAGGATGAATTTTTGTTACATAATTATTATCGATTAGTTTCCAATTTTTTCTTTTATCATTTATGACATTTACTTCTTGCCTTTGTTTGACATAACAAAAGAATGGGGAGCTCGGCTAAAGTTCTTGGCAGCGGCCAAGCTGGAGTTAAGGTAGCAGGCTCGCGGCTGGAGATCTTGGCAGCAGCCAAGCTAGAGTTTCACGGGTACTTGTTGTAGGAGCACAGGGTAGCAGCTGAGGAGGTCTTTGATTCCCTGGAGCAATAGTAGAAACTAAGAAAGTTGGCCAGATTTTTGGCAGCAGCCAAGCTGTCCACAGGGGAGTGGTGCAGGAACTTGAAGCTTCTCGGCAAGGCTTCCTGTAGCAGCACACAGCAGGATTAAGGAGGTGGTGGCCTCGGGTTGTAGGCATCCAACAGCAGCAGCCATGGGGGAGGAACAAGGAGTTTTCAGGTGGTTTGGAGTTGCAACAGCCGTGGAGGATGGCCACAGTACAAGAGAGGTCGGTTGGAGGAAGAGAAAGGTAGAGAAAAGAGAAGAGGGAGGAGGGAATAAAGAAAAACAAAGAGATCCGAGAATGAGGGAAGAGAAAGGAAGGAGATGGAGAGGTCTTGGGAAAAAGGGTGAGTTAGAGGAAAGGGAAGAGAAACGGAAGGAGAGGGAGAAGAGGGAGAGTAGGAGGATGAGGGGAGATGTGTCCGAGAGTAAGAAGAAAAAAAAACCTAGAAAGGAGAAGGAAGAGAAGGGAGAAGAAGAAGGGTGAAGAAGAAGGGTAGAAAGGAGTCGGCCAAGAAGAGAAACAAAGAGAAAATATATAAAGGGAAAGGGGAAGCGCTACCCAGTGCCAATAGGGGAGGACCCGGCTGCATGGCCAGGTCAAATAAGGTATTATTATTATTATTATTATTATTATTATTATTATTATTATTATTATTATTATTATTATTATTTTCCTTTCATATTTTTTTCTTCTTTGCTTCTTGTTTCCTTCTTCTTACTTTCCCGCGAACAAGACTGAAATCGACTATCCTAGAGCTCGTATCTCTCAAAGCTCGAAGCATGAAAGTCGTAGATAATCTTCTCGTCTTTATTTAGAATTTCAAATCATCTCGATCGGAGTTTAGATAGAAAACTTATGCATGAATTATGAACTAATGCTGGTTTTAGCTCCCTATGATAAAAATATGCCAAAAATTTATAAATTGCTCAATAAAACCCAGAGATTATAAATAAGACACAACGTTAAAATATTGAAAGTAATTAGGTATTTAATAAAAAATTTGCACCTCAATGCATGAATTAAAATGCCTAATTACACAGTTTAAGCGTGTAATCGCACCCCCAAACTAACGTTTTGCTAGTCTTTAGCAAATAATGTGAATGAATTCCAGGTCGGTATCCACAATTACTAACTCCAACAAATATGAAATGAATGCACATGCGACACAAATGTACCATTTCACATACAGAGATATAACTAAATTTCACACAAACTTGTTCATATTCAATGCACACAACTCCGAAGCACGTGACTCATGCAAGTTTCATCATTATATAGCATTTAAGAAGAATATACTCACATGAAGTTAACCAGCGGTACAATTCAGAGTTAATGCGGTCATATAAGTTCGAGTATAAACAGGTGAAATCTCAAGGAATGTGTGATGTGTGTGACTCATTACACCTAAGATACCAATGGACACATACAGAATGGTCGTTTTGACTCAGCCTAACTAGTATACCCTAAAAAAACATTCAAAAGGAATGAGTTTTCTCATCATATGTGAGGAGGAGTGTTGCGATCAAACATCCCATATATTCTAAGGAACAAATGCTAAATGTATGGAGTGGACTAGTTTGCAAAGGATCTAGCCTATTCGTGAGGTGTCGGGTCCTTCACCCTAACATCTTCTCACCTACTCGCCATGTCCAACCAAGACCACCCTAGATCAACTTATTCACAAACTTGACGTGAATACATCCGAGACATTAAATGGTTGAAGAATCTTCATACGTGGAGAACATGTGTCGTGTCCTTTACTTTTTTGTGGTATTTTTGTGGAACAGGCATTAGCATTTCATTTCATGTCCATTCCTATTTCTTATTCTTTCTTTTACTAATTCTTCAATTTTTTTCTTTTCTTGGTCAATTAGGACAATAATTACACTTCTTTCATTATCTTTATACTACTAATGGGAATTAAGCTCAAACAGTGGTCCATGAACTAAGTCTATTTCTAGGGGTGGCTCAGCCTTCACATCTTGAGTAGGCTACAAGACCTAGGTTTCTATCTCCCCACTAGATGTCAACTCTAGGTTAGCAAATTAAAAACAGAGACTAGTGTACAAAGAATCATCCAGAAGAAAAGAGAACTGAGTTTCGTGAACTCTGATTTGATGTTAACACTTGAAAGGACGATAAATAGCTCAAGAATTTCTCACAAGGTGTCATAGTCGCCATGAGTGTTCTCTCAGTGTTCACAAGGAACCCTAAGTGCAATGAATCATGTGAATGTGTCTATTCAGCCTCATGAGATGTCATGTAAATACAAGAGTTTATATAGCCAGATTAACACGAGTATACTACCAATCAATTCTTCATGGAGTTACAAAGTCATATAAAGAGAAACTACATATAAATGACTCAAGTGTGTAATTCCTAGGTTATATGCTAATATGTGAAGCGTATATGTCAGCGTTAATCATGTCATAATCGTTTATCCTCAATACTCTTTCTTTCTTTCTTATTTTTTTTTAATAATATAAATCCTAGCAAGTAGATGTGCACAATGTCACATGCAAATTGTCACCCCCCAACTAAAGTGGAACATTGTCCTCAATGTGAAAGCATCGGGAAAATAGAAAAACTGTGCACAGGTGAACAAACTAATAGAACATCACTACCAACTAATGTGACAGAAAAAGAAAAGAAAGATGCAAATAAAAACAAATAAAATGAAAATAAAAAAAATAAAAAAGAAAAATAGTAAGATAGAAAGTTTAGAGGACTCCCCTGCAAGACCTATTTATTGGGATCGAAGGGGATTGTGGGAGGCTTGAGCTGCTGTTCATTGACCATGACACTGTTATCATTCGTTGGATTTACTAGTTTTACTATGCCATGGGAATGAACATGTTCAACGATATACGAGCCACATCGGGATATCAACTTCCAAGGAAACAAACGGTATCTAGAGTTGCAGAGAGGGTCTTGCTGATTCAGGAAGGGTTGTTTATCCTTGATTTTGTGTAGCGGCTTCATCTGCTTCTTCTTTAAGCGGTCCTTATCATAGAATTTCCTCTTGGATACTGTAAGCTCACGCACCTGCAAATTTCTCAAGCCTATGGCATTATCAAGTAAAAAGTTAATCTATTTTATAACCCATAATGCATAATGCTGAATCTTAACAGGTACATAACATGTCTTACTTTAAATCAACCTATATGAAGTCATCTCTGAATTTTTCTTAAATGCAGTTCAGTAGGCCTAGAGTGCATCAACCAATTTCTCAAAACAGGCTTTTCGGTTAGGAGAACCCATCTTCTCAAATATGATCTTGACTTCTGCAAATAACTGTCGCTTATCTTGCATTATCCCATGTTTTGGCGTTCGATCGGTGGCAAAGTAGTTCACAATATCATCAACCCAAGGGTCGCGTGACATGTCAGTAGTAGGATAAGTGATGTATAACATTTTCAGCACTTCTTTCTTTATCACCTCCATCATGGTGGGGTTCGGTCTCCATCATTCCTCACGGACTGGTTTTGCATTTATCTCAGAACTACCCCTCTAATTTTAGTAACGCTCGAATCAAGGGAACTTTTTCATCATATACTTTAGGTAGCTCGGGATATTCATTCTCAAATGCACCATTAGAACCAAATTTCGAAAACAGTTCTAAATATCCAAGTCATCTACCACATCTAATGCGCGTACCTCTGAATCATCATACCTAGTCTACATCTTATTAAACATGTTCATCTCCAATGTCATGATTTCGAACGTGAGCTTGAGTACTCCGCTTCGACAATTAATCAAGACATTAGAAGTAGCAAGGAATGGTCGGCCAAGATTAACAGGGGCCTGATATATGGTGGAAATAGGCTGCTATATGTCCAAAACAACGAAGTCCACTAGGTAGTAAAATTTATCGACTTGAATCAATACATCTTCAACAATGCCTCATGGAGCTTTTATGGATCCGTCTGCTAATTGTAGCATCATAGTAGTTTTCTTCAGCTCACCTAAACCTAGCTATTCATATATCGAAAATGGGAGCAAATTCACACTACTCCCCAAATCAAGTAGAGCTCTCCTGATATGAGATTCACCAATCATGATCAAAATAGTGGGAGAACCAGGGTCTCTAAGTTTCTGCAGAGTCTGATTGAATATCAACGCACTAACTTGCTCAGTCAAGAAAGCCTTTTTCTTCATGTTCAGTTTCTTTTTTACTGTGTATAGGTCTTTCAAAAATTTTGCATATGCAGGGATTTGTTGTATGGCCTCTAGAAGTGGAATGTTGATCTTCACCCGTTTGAATATTTCTTGGATCTTAGTGTGATACTTATTTTTCTAATAAGATGTTAGCCACTGAGGGTAGGGTACCACTGGTTGATACTCCTTAACTGTCTCATCCTCCTTATTATCTAACTTATTTGAACTTGAGCTTGTTTCATCTGATTTTTCTTTTCCACTATTTGTCTCAGCTGTCACTTCAAGTGTTGGAGTAACTATTGGTCGATCAGTGGGTATTTCAAGATGGGAAACTTCCTTTCCGCTTCTCAAGGTAATAACTGCCTTAGCTGTTTCAAAAGCATCCCTTGAAACATTGTGCATCAGTTTCTATTGTTGGCGATATACCTGGGGATTAGGCTGAGGATGTGCAGGAAATTTCCCTTTTTTCTAGGGTATTCAACTGTGTACTTATCTTATTCATGGCATCTCTCAATTTTCCAGTGGTCGTGGCATAAAGCTGCATGAATTGCTGGAACATGTTCGCCATCCGCGTCATGCTATCATCAGGAGATTTCTTTACTGGAATCGAAGGTAGAGTTGGTTGGAATCCCTGTGGTGCGCAGCACTGAGAAATCTGTTGCGGTTGATACTGCGGTTAAGGAGCTGCAACTGGATGACGACTGTGCAGGTGGTGCATAAGATTGAGGAACTTACTGATATTGTGAGGATGATGGACTGGACTGATCATTCCTCTATGAGTGGTTCGGGTGATTCCTCCATCTAGGATTATAAGTGTTCTAGAACGACTGATTTTGAGATTTGTTGACCCAATTCGCTGATTGTACCTGGTCAGATCTACTCTCCTACCAAAATGGTAGTTAACGACAATCCTGAATTTTGTGGTCTAAGGTCTCACATATAGAGTAATCCTCAGCTTTCACTTTTTCTGATTCCATAACCTCCAGTTTCTTAGACAACACAGCAACAAGAGCCTGTAAGCTAGTTTCCTCTTTAACCTTGTATCTGCCTTCACCACTGATCGCTCTGAGAGGTTGTGCTGCTATTGGTGCCCATTCATGATGTGTGTTCCATTGTTGGGCACTTTTAGTGAAATAATCAAAGAATGATAGAGCCTTATCTGGTTCCTCGCTAAAGAACTCCCCATTGCACATAGTCTGGACAAACTGTTTACATGTAGGGGTTAGAGCAGTATAAAAATAATTTACTAACCTCCAAGATTCGAATTCGTGATGTGGACATATGTTCATCAGGTCCTTGAATCTCTCCCAGTAAGCCTGGAATGTGTCGTCACCTTTTTGCATGAACTGACTGATCTGCTCTTGTAGGTACTGAGTGTGATACCCCATGGATGAAAGACTTAAAAGATTAGATGTTACTACCTATATCAACAAGGTACACCTTTATTTTCGGGAGCTTTCCCATAAGAACTCCATAGTTAAGCGTGCTTGACTTGGAGCAATCTTGGGATGGGTGACCACTTGGGAAGTTTTTTCTCAGGAAGTGTGTGAGTGAGGACAAAACACACTAAAAAGAACACGTGTTGGTTTGTGGGGCCAGTAATTAGTCTGATAAGGCCCGCCCCTGTTGTTTGGTCTAGGTGGAGGAGGAGAGATGTAGTGCTCCCTGGCAGACCCAGGTTGGGGTGTTACAAATGGTATTAGAGCCAACACCCAGCTGGAAGTGTGATGAGATTCACATCGCCTGAGTTTAGAAATGTGGGTTCGCAATGAGGACGTTGCATTTTATAAGTGGGAGAGAATGTGATACCTCATGGATGAAAGACTTAAAAGATTAGATGTTACTACCCATATCAACAAGGTGCACCTTTCTTTTCGGGAGCTTTCCCATAAGAACTCCATAGTTAAGCGTGCTTGGCTTGGAGCAATCTTGGGATGGGTGACCACTTGGGAAGTTTTCTCAGGAAGTGTGTGAGTGAGGAAAAAACACACTGAAAAGGACACGTGTTGGTTTGTGGGGCCAGTCATTAGTCTGATAAGGCCTGCCCCTGTTGTTTGGTTCAGGTGGAGGAGGAGAGATGCAGTGCTCCCTGGCAGATCCAGGTTGGGGTGTTACAAATGGTATCAAAGCCAACACCCAGCCGGAAGTGTGATGAGATTCACATCGCCTGGGTTTGGAAATGTGGGTTCGCAACGAGGACGTTGCGTTCTATAAGTGGGAGAGAATGTGATACCCCATGGATGAAAGACTTAAAAGATTAGATGTTACTACCCATATCAATAAGGTGCACCTTTCTTTTCGAGAGCTTTTCCATAAAAACTCCATAGTTAAGCGTGCTTGGCTTGGAGCAATCTTGGGATGGGTGACCACCTGAGAAGTTTTCTTAGGAAGTGTGTGAGTGAGGACAAAACACACTGAAAATGACACATGTTGGTTTGTGGGGCCAGTCATTAGTCTGATAAGACGAGCTCCTGTTGTCCGGTCCAGGTGGAGGAGGAGAGATGCAGTGCTCCCTGGCAGACCCAAGTTGGGGCGTTACACTAAGTTCTTTGAAAAAGAAAGAATTTATGTAAGAACTTACTCAACCTAGCTAGTAAGAGAGTTAGGTAGTGGAGAATTAAACCAGATTTTTGCCTTATCTTTCAAAGAAAAGGAAAGCAAGCGAAGTTTGATATATTCATCAGTTCTAACCCTATTAATAAAAGTGGTGCAAACCAACTCAAAATTTGTCAAGTGTTGGTATGGACTCTCAGAATCCATCCCGTGAAACTGGGGTATCACATATAACATGCTATGCTTAATGTTGAAGTTCGGTGCATTTTGTGGTAACACAATACAGGAAGGTGTGGATGTGCGTGTAGGCTGTAGAAAATCCTGAAGTGTACGTGGTGTAGGTGTAGCCATAACTTCCTCAAAGAATAGTTCAAACAGATTGCTCAAATCAATTTCAGAATCACTCATAAAATTAACAGGAGAATAGTCATATTTTGTGCTATGTGTGTCACTACTAGTGCTAGGTGAAATTTTAGACAGTCTATTCGAATTATCTCAGACCCAGGGCATCAAACATCAATACAAATAGAAGAAATTCACCAACACAGCAACAAACAAGCATGATCAATTTTTTCAAAATTTTCAATTTTTTTTTTATTTTTTATTTTTTTGTTTTTTAATTAATGAAAAATCAAAAATAATTTGAAAAACACAAAATTTGAAATTAAAACTGGCACTCCCTCGAAACGGCGCTAAAAAATTGACTCACTCGAAAAATGAGCAGCTCAGAAGCTGTCCCAAGTATAGGAGTTCTGTCGTGTAATACTTAACCCAAATGCCAGATAGTCTCATCAGGGAATGCGGTTTAATCTCAAATTTTGTGTAATTCCAATCAAAAATAAAAAGTCATTGAACACGGTTTAGATTTGGGATTTTTAGGATGCTTGAGATTTCTTTTGACAAATTAAATGAACATGCAAATTAAATTCTAATCCTAACATGCATTGAATTTAACAATAAGAAATGGAAATCTTACATCTAATCAGGTAAGAATTGAAACATGCGTTGAACTTTGGAAAAAACTAAAAACGATAACTTTAACACTTAACAACACATGTTAAGTAAACCTTCATTTGTAATCATCAAAAGAGATTCGAAAACTATGTTAGGACAACAATTCCTTTAAGCTAGCAATTGATGGTATAAGTCAACCAAGGGAATTGGAATAGTGGTAAATTCCCTTCTTGGTGTTGGGTTTGGCTTGATTTGAGTTATCATTGACTTGTGAATTGATGACCTGTAGAGTGGTATAGATGCAAATAACTTGAGTTCACTTCTCCTTAAACTGTCTCATTCTTGAGAAAGATTTTCTTCCCAACAACTTTCTCAAATGATTTCAAAGTGGAGTAATAAGTTAGTTTCCTTGATTTCAGCCCACTTTCAATTCTTTCCTTGATAACTACAACTGTTGCAAATTTGAGGAATTCATGCACTATCCCAAAATCAAGGTAAGTAGAATATTTTAGGGTTTTCATAGTTATAAGGCCTTTATGAATCCATATTTTGTATTAGATGTTGATATATTGGTGTCTATGATGATTAAACTAGGGTATTGTAATTTCAGGGTTTGGGTTTCCAAACACCACAAGCATGGGTTAAGGATCCTAGCGGGTGTTATCTCAGGAACCTAGGTAAAATGATGAATAATTCATAGTTTAGAAATATGAGTATGATTGGATATTTAGTTGATTGACAGGGTATATATATGTAATTTTAGGGCATTGAAATTACGAATGCTGCAAGCGTGAAACAAGAAAATAATAAACAGTTCTCAAAAAGCCTGGTAAGGGAAATATGTTATGCCAGTTAAATTAGAAATTTTACCAGTAAAGTATAGTATTTAGTTATGAGTTACAGAGTATGATTTTGAACTAATTAGAGTAAGGAAATTATACAGTATTACAGATTATATTTATTGAGATTTATTTAATTTGTGTGGCATGAGAAATACTGAAATATTATAGAATTATGATTATATAGCTTTTACAAAATTATGATATACAATTTTATTTACAGAGCTACGACAATACAGAGTTTTATAGAATTACAGAACCATGATTATACATCATTTTACAAAACCCTGATTATATAGTATTTTACAGAACCATGATTATACAGTATTTTACAGTACCATGATTATATAGTGTTTTACAGAACCATGATTATATAGTATTTTACAGTACCATGATTATATAGTGTGATTACGTGCTTAAATTGCATAATTAGGTGTTTTAATTCATGTATTATGAATTATATTTTTAATTAAATGCCTAATTAATCTCAATAAATTAACATTGTGTTCTGTTTATAATATTTAGGTTTTATTGAGTAAATTATGAATTTTTGATAGTTTTTATCGCAGGGCGATTATTGGAAGCTAAAAATTGATGGTACTTTGTAATCTATGCATAACTCTCTCATCCAACCTCTGATTCTAATGATTCAAGATGATGTAAAAAGATAAGAAAACACTCTACAATTTTCATGTTTTGCGTTTTGAAAAATACTAGCTGCATCAAGGTCAAAAGTGGACATGAAGTTACCATATGCTGTTTTATGGATTGTTTCGGCATTACTCCGTAATTTGGGTGTAACTTTCTCGTCCGAACTTCGATCGAGACAATTCAAAATTCTAGGGAAAGCTAAGGAAGAGATCTAAAATTTTAGTGTTTTAATCTTTGAGAGATATAGGCTTTAGTATGATCAAAATCGGACTTGTTTTCTAGGGGACAGAAACTTAAAATGAAAGAAATAAATAAAATAAATAAATAAATAAAATAGACTTGAAGTGACCCGGCCATGCAGCCGGGTCCATTTTGTTTTATTTTGGAGCTGAGGATCCACATGGCTGAAGGGATGAAAGGTTGGAAGGATGGAAAGATTTAAAAAAAAAAAAACCAAAGAGTGGAGCAGGCCATGCAAAGGCTAAGTGTAGCCGTGTATATGTGTGGGTTTTTGTTGGCTAGCGTGGTGGAAAGGAGGTGCTGGGAGTGGGCACGTGAACGGGAGTGAAGGCTGGTAGTGTGGCAGAACAGAAAAGGAAAAAAGCCAAAAGAAAGGAAGAATTGGGGAAAAAAGAGGAGGATAGAGGCTAGGGTTTTTGGAGGGCTCTCTTCTTTGCACGTCGCAGCAAAGAAGAAACACAACAGCATAGCTGCTCTGCTGAAGCTCCTGGCAGCCTTCCATCTCCATTCCAATTCTCTTCTCTCTCCCTCTCTCATTCTCTCTCTTGTCCTTATATTTATTTACTTGTATTATGTTATTTTAAATTTCTTGTTGTCATCTAGTTGTAGTATTTTGGTTTAATGTCATTTTAAATTACTTTGTTGGAACTTGTTTATTAATTTACTTCAATTTCATCTTGAGTTAACTTATTGTTAAATTTAGTTTAAAAATTCAGCTGAGTTTTTTTTTTTGTCAAATCCAGAATCTTTTTTATCTTGGTTTCATTGTTAAGTTGAGTTATTTTATTATTTCATTCCATCTCTAGTTCTCTTGCTACGTTAATTAATTAGTTGCTTAGACTTCAATGTCATTTTAGTATTTAATGGAACTTAATATTGTTGGGTTAATTTTGCTTTATTTAAGCTTAGTTAATGTGGATTTAATCTGTTTAAGTTCATTTTTGCTTAAGATTTTATTTAGGTTGAATTCATATTCGTGTTTTTTAGGTATAGTTTATCCTTGTTAGGCCTTTGTTTAAGTTTAATTCACTTTTGTTTAGGCCCTTGTTTAGGTTCATTTAATTGTTGAATGCCTTTATGAGATTAATGTTTGAGGAGTTGGTCATTTTGCTTGTTTGATTTGGTTATCGTTTATTTGGATAGTTGAATGGATTGTACTAGGTTAGCTTAGTAGTTTACATTATGTTCTTGTTTTAGGTTTTAATATGTTTTAATTTTGCCACAAACTTTCAAAAAATCCTAAGATTTTGAATCAGAATCATGTTCAGCAAAATTTGTTTTCTTATTTTCTTCTCCTATTTTGCGCTAGTTTAGAACTAATCTCATTCCCCGTGGAGACGATTTGACCTATTTGAGCTAATTTTTACACGACGTAGCTCGTATACTTGGGATAACCTTAGTGCTACTCATTTTTATAAGTGAGTCATAGTGTTTTACAGAACCATGACATACAGAGCGTAGAACTATGACATACAGGAATACAGTTGATGCAAATATACAAATATATTATAGCGTCATGGTTAATACAGAGATTTACAGCATCATGGTAAATACAGTTGATACAGATTCATGGTAAAAAAAAAATAGATAATATATAGAAATAGTATTATATAGTATCAGACCCTGATGGAACAGAGCAATTTACAGAGCACGGTACCGTAGCTATATAGTATAGACAGTGCAACCATACGTCTCAGATAGAGTATGGTATTGCCTGTTGTGCCACAGGTAGAGTAGACGGCTCCTTGGCGTCTGGACCAAATGGAGCGGGCTTTTCGTGCTATAGGCATATACAGACATATGCATATAGTTAGACTAGGTTTGGTAGGCCAACCAGTGTTTAGTCCTGCCTAAGGGCCACACAACCCTGTTATGAGGGGTTAAATCATAACATACAGTCATCTAGGGAAGTTTTTAGAATCATGTACATATACAGTATGCATAGAAAACAAAGATTATCTATTATTGTTAGAAGTATGATTGGATAGATAATTCAAAAAATTTCAATATTTTAAAGTACATAGGTGTGGGTTATTATTAGCACAAGAATTTCACTAAGAAATGTCAAAGTACACAATACACTTCACAATGATCTCTCTCTTCTGTCAATACACGCCCAAAATGACATATATAACAATCCCTCAGAGGTTTCCCTCCAATTACCCAACCACCCCAATGTTCAAATTCAAAATTTAAATATTTTCTTGCAACCCAGATGTACTTGTTGACGAGAATAGGACACTTGTCGAAGAGACAGAGAAGGTAACTCATTGACTAGAGTACCCACTCGTCGACGAGCCTTCAAGTCTGCTTTCGGTATCTTAGAACTTTTAAATTTTCCTTACTTTCGAGATCTACTCGTCGACAAGCACATGACACTTGTCGATGAGTCTTTGCTGCTGCTTTGCACCAAGAACACATCCATATGTTTTTCTTCCCCTTTTTTTATAAACCTATGAAGTATAAGAGCCACACTATAAACAATAATCTCCATCTTGACGATTATACTCCCCTTAGGAGAACTCGAAAAAATATATCTTATTGCTCCACCTTGAACTTGGAACGCTTAGTTTGGTTTGTCTCAATTCTATCACTTGGAGACATGGAGTTACTTCAAGCAATGCTTGAACTTTTCATTAGTCACTGATTTTGTCAAAATATCAGCTGCATTTTCAGACGTGTGAACCTTCTCCAATATAAGTTCACTTGAAGTAATCAATTCCTTAACGCTATGGAACCTCACATCATTATGCTTGGTTCTAGTATGTTACACTTGATTCTTTGCTAAATAAATAATGCTTTGACGGTCACAATGCAACTCAAATCCATCTTGCCGGTAAGCCATAAGGCTTCCTTTGCAACTTCAGAAACTGTCATATACTCAGTTTTAGTCGTGGACAATGCTATATAAGATTGAACCCTAGATCTCCAACATATAGGTCCGCCTATAATGGTAAAGACATAACCCTTTGTAGATCTTCTGTCATCCATATCCCATGCATAATCAGCATCTACAAAACCCAGAACTGAAGGACTACCCAGTTGCTTGCTGAACATGATGCTATATCCCCATGTACCCCGTAAGTATTTAAATATCCATTTGATGGCTTCCCAATGCTGTCTTCCTGGATTAGAAAGAAACTTACTTACCACATTCACAGCATGTGCCAAGTTTGGCCTCATACACACTATGACATACATTAAACTCCCCACAACGCTAGCATAGGGGACCTTTGACATGTCTTGGATATTCTCGTCCGTACTGAGGCAATTTGTAGTAGACAACTTCAAATGACTTGCTAGAGGTGCACACACCGATTTTGCATCAGTCATGTTAAACCTCTCCAACACCTTCTGTACATAATCGGCTTGAGATAACCACAAGCTCCCTGCAGTTTTGTCCCGGAGAATCTCCGTCCCAAGTATTTTCTTGACTGAACCAAGATCTTTCATGTCAAACTCCTTATGCAATAGTTCCTTTAACTGATTCACTTCAGTTAAATCTTTTGCAGCTATCAACATGTAATTGACGTACAATAACAAGAAAATAAGAGAACCATCATCAAGCTTGTTTACATATACACAATAGTCATACTCACACATTTTGTAGCCAATCTTAATCATGTAGGAATCGAATCTTTTATACCATTACCTTGGAGACTATTTCAGCCTGTGAAGAGATTTCTTCAACTTGAAAACTAAGTTTTCTTTCCCTGATTCATTGAATCCCTTCGGCTATACCATATAGATCTATTCCTCCAAGTCACTGTGAAGAAATGTCGTCTTCACATTCACTTGTTCCAAATGAAGATCATAATGGGATACCAATCCTAACACAATTCTGATAGAAGTATGTCGGACCACATGTAAAAAGATCTCATCATAATCTATTCCTTTCTTCTTTAAGTACCCTTTTGCCACTGACCTTGCTTTGAATTTTTCTCCTTCCTTTTCTGAAATTGCTTCCTTCTTCTTATATACCCATTTACAACCTATCAGTTTCATCCCATCTAGAAGCTCCACCAATTTCCAAGTTTGGTTCTTATGAAGTGATTCCATTTCCTCAATTATTGCACCCGTCTACCTACTTTTCTCTTGACCATGCATTGCCTCTTGAAATGTAGTTGGATCGTTGCAACTAATAAGGAAAGCATAAGACACTAACTTTTCAAATCTATGCCTTGGTGGAGGTCTGATAGTGCGTCTGGATCTCCATATAGAAATATCGTCAACTTGCTAGTTTCCCGAGTTAGAGCTCCTTGCAACCAAAGGACCATAATCATTTATGTTGCCCTGAGCTTCCAACTCCACCTGCACAACATGTTCATCATTACCCCAGCTTTCTGGCCCCTGTTTCCATTCATCACAATCTTGAGTACACTTCACCATAGCCTTCTCATTTAAGACTACATCCCTACTAATCACCACCTTGTTTGCCACTAGATCCCACAACTTGTACCCCTTCACACCCTTTTGATATCCCAAAAAGATGTAACGATGAGACTTTAGGTCAAATTTAGACCTTTCCTCACTAGACACGTAAACATAGGCAGGACACCCAAATACTTTCAATTCGGAGTAGTCTACTTCATTTCCCATCCATACCTCTTCTACCACTTTACCCTCTAGTGACGCTCTTGGTGATCGGTTTATTAGAAAACAAGTCATACTAACTGCCTCAGTCCAGAATTCTTCGTTAGCCCTATATTAAGCCTGAGACATCGAGATCTTTCAGCCAGAGTTCGGTTCATCCTTTCAGCCACACTGTTTTGCTGAGATGTCTGGAGAATGGTAAAATGTCTCTTAATGCCTTGCTGCTAAAAAAACTCCATAAGCCGAGAATCAGCATACTCGGTTCCATTGTCTGACCTTATATATTTGATTCTCCTCCCTATCTGGTTTTCCACTTCAGCTTTCCACAACTTGAACCTGAAAAACGTATTATACTTGTGCCCCATGAAGTATACATAGACTTTCCGTGAGTAATTGTCAATAAAACTCACATAGTAGACATGTCCACCTCTTGATGCTACTTTAACCGAGCCCCAACATCAGAATGCACATAATCAAGAATAGCATTCGTCTTGTGTATAGATGATTTGAACTTTGCCCTGTTTTGTTTTCCAAGACCTTAAATCTCCTTTGCCATAAACCAAAATTTCTAGTTCCATCAAATTTGACAATGTCGAATTTTGCAGAAGATGATCTCGACACCATGACAATAATCACTCTGATACCAAATTGTTGTAATAGAGATCTGATATAGGATGCATAGCAGAATAAAATGCAACAAGCAAATCAAACACAACCAGTAAATAAGAAACAACAAGAACAACAATAAGATTTACGTGGTTCGGAAAAGCCTACATCCACGGAAGCAATCAACACAAGAATTTCAGTAAGAAATGTCAAAGTACACAGTACACTTCACAGTGATCTCTCTCTTTTGTCAATACACACCCAGAATGACATATATAACAGTCCCTCAGAGGTTTCCCTCCAATTACCCAACCATCCCAATGTTCAAATTCGAAATTCAAATATTTTCTCGCAGCCCATATGCACTCGTTGACGAGAATAGGATACTCGTCGATGAGACAGAGAAGGCAACTCGTAGACTAGTCTACCCACTCGTCGACGAGCCTTCAAATCTACTCTTGGTATCTTAGAACTTTTGAATTTTCTTTGCTTTAAGGATTTACTCATCGACGAGCATAGGGCACTCATCGACGAGTCTTTGCTGCTGCTCTGCACCAAGAACACATCCATATATTTTTTCTCCCTTTGTTTATAAACCCAAGAAGTATAAGAGTCACACTATAAACAACATAATACATGATATAGCCATAAAAACACACATACATTCATCCAAAAGGTGGCTTGACTTTTTAATCTCCCTAGTGGAGTTGTCAAATTTATCAACATCAAGTTTTTAGGACCTATTTGGGTCGCCAACATTTGGTGACCATTTTAAAAATTAAACAAATATAGACTACTAAACCATTGGTTCATCTAACTTGTCCCTTTTGTTTTAGAAAATGGAGTTGCCACTTTATTTTAATTTTTGAAAAGGCAAAATAAGGGAAAACATTTTAAAAATGTAATGCTATGTATTGTTTGGGAGCATGAATTTTAGGCCTTGGATCTGGATTTAGATGGATTTTAAAATTCTCAATACAATTTTATACTATTTCTTATCCAAGTCTAATGCAACTCCAAATACAATGCCTCACCAAACATGGGGCAAATTTATTCCAATTAGAATTCAAAAAATTAGCACCCTAAATCATCCATTCCTTTGACTAGTTACTATGGTTACCTTGCGTGCGTGCGCACATGTGTGTGTGTGTGTGTGTGTGTGTGTGTGTGTGTTTGTGCATTTGTATGTGTGTACATTCCATTTTGAAATAAATTTCTAAAAACAAACATTTGAGATTTTATAAAATGGAAAGGACAAATTTTGAAAACCAGGTGGTCGACTACTCTCCTCATTTTTACATCCTCTTGTCTTGTTCATTCCAGAAAGTTATTCAACCTTTACCCCTTTTGAAATGCTTTCATAGGACTTATATAGAGGATATAACCTCATGAAAATCTTATTACTTTAATTCCTAATCAAATCAAATCATACAACACATATATAAACATATGCACAATGAAGAAAAGAATAAGGAATTTAGGTTATTTGGTTTGGTATGATTGGATTTACAAAGTAGATTGTCTACATATCTTCAAAACAGGAATCAAGCCACCTGTAATTCTCAAAAAATATTTTTAATTAACATTTTTGGGTTATTTTATGAAATAACCTTTGAATTTGCATGATTTGGTTTCTTAGGGAGGAAAACAATAAAATCCAACTTGAAAACTCTTGAGTTTCTTTAAGAAAATAGACTTTTTAATCTATTCAATAGTTGCATCATGAATGTTTCATTAACAAGTTATATTTTCTAAAAGATGCTTTGGTTTTTTAAGGAGAAAACCATAAAAATCATTTTGAAAAAAAAGTGTGAATTTTTGGAAGGGGAATCACAAACCTAACTTGATCGTCATTGAAAAGATTGGAGGACATCCAAATGTCGTTTCATGGATATGTGACTCCAAATAACTTGAAAACTTTGCAAAAACCATTGATGTTCTTGATAAAACTCAAGCAAATCCTTTTGTTGTTGGTGAAAAAGTGATTTTTGTAGAGAAACCAAGAAAATTTTAAAGATAGAATCAATCAACATTAATCACAAGTGCTCTACCAAGTGTAGAAGCTCTGACATACTTGAAATCCCAAAGGAAATCAAAAGAGAGAGAGAGAGAGAGAGAGAGAGAGAGAGAGAGTGCAAAATAAGCACTTTTTAGAGTTGGTGGTTGACCACTTATAGGGGTTAGTCAATTGCTTGTAGCCAATAGCTACATTTTCAAATGAAGGAGAGGCTAGTCGACCGTTTATATAGGTTGATCAACCGTTTGAACATGAACTTCAATATAAATATATATTTTTGACATTATAGCTGTAGAGACCCGAAAAATAGTAATTAATGAAATAATAAGAAAAAGAGTTGGTTTGACACAGGTCCAAACCATCGATGGTTTGAGGCTATCTCAGAAAATCGTCGACGGTTACAACAACCGAGAGTATTTTAAGTGCCAAACCATCGATGGTTTCGTCAAGCCTAGGAAAACCGTCAACAGTTTTAAGTTATCGTGGCCAGGTAAAGGTAAAACAATAGAAATGGTTTGGTTAAAAAGGCCAAACCGTTGATGGTTTCCCTTGCGCCAGCAACCCCATATAAAGGGGTTTAAGTCATTTAATTTGTTAAAATCAAAACACTCTCTTTCTCTCTCTCTCTCTCTTAGGGCTGCGGCCTCCACTCCTTCTCTCTTTGATTTTTTCCCGAAACAAGCCCGAATCATTTAATAAACATCATTTCGGGATGCCTGCTACGATTCTCCGCTATTTAGCCGGAGCGATTTCGCTGTTCTAACTTCCTAAGCACCACTCCAAACTTAGGGTAAGGAAGTTGTTTTTTAGGTTTAGTTAATTATTGGAATATGTGGGTCTTGGGGATGTTAAAATGACAAATATTTTGGGGTTAAACTAATTGAGTTAGGATATATGGATACAAGGTTTGTGCGAACGCCACAGGCATAATTCTGGGATTCCTACAGGCATAACTCCAGGAAACAGGTAAGGGGAATAAGTTATGTCAGTTATTTTAGAAAATTGTATTGATTAAAATATAACATGCGATTATAGGATTATTGAGTATGAATGTCTGAATGATACAAAGTATGAAAGTTATGGGTAGGGAAATTATAGGTTTACGTATATATACATATTTTGGGAAAAACCTGGTATTTAGGATTCAGTTAAACCCTAGAGATAAGTAATATTATTATTTTACAACAGAGGATTATAGTTTATCCCATACAATAGGGAAATATAGTTTTCCCATACAGATTGTTAAATTATGAATATTGTTTAAATTGTGTGGCATGAGAAATGATAGTTTTAAATATATAGTTTATATACAGTATTTTACAGAGCTATGATATTACAGATTTATACCGAACCATGATATTACAGATTTATACAAAATCATGATATTACAGATTTATATAGAACCATGATATTACAGATTTATACCGAACCATGCTATTACAAATTTATATAAGACCATGATATTATAGATTTATACAGAACCATGATATTATAGATTTATACCGAACCATGATATTATAGATTTATATAGAGTTTATACAGGTAACATGGTATTATTTATAAATAGTATTATATAGTATCAGAACCCTGATGGAGTAGATATTCACAGAGAGCACGGTACCGTTGCTATACAGTTATAGTAGTGCAGCCACACTTTCAGATAAAGTGTTGGTAAATCAGTCGATTGGGCTAGAAGAGAGTAGAGGATCCCCCTGGAGTCTGGACCAGGCTGGGTAGGCCAATCGTACTTATAGTTATAGTTATAGTTATAGGTACAGATATAGTTTTACTTAACGTGGTAGGCCAGCCACAGTTAAGGTCAGTCTACGAGCTGTACAACCCGATCCTGCGAGGTTAATTCATGATTACAATTATCCATCTAGGGAAGTTTTCACAATTATAAATATATATAGATTTACGAAAATAGAATTATTTTTTATAATTAAAGGTATGTTCAAATAGAAAATATGTATTTTAAATGACATAGGTGTGAGTTATGATATATATATACAGAAATGCCTTTTTAGTTACAATTGAATTAATAGTTATGTTTTATTATATAAAAATCATCTGCCACCCACTGATATTAACTTACTCCCACTTATTGAGAGGTGTCTCATCTCGAGAATTCAAACATTTCGAGAGATCCAGGTAGACAGGCGGAGCGAGCTCCGAGGTAGAGGAGGTTGTGGTACTACCCTAGTTTCAGGGTAAGTGTTTGAGCTGGGAGATATATTTTTGTATAATACCTAGGATATTTTATGGATTGTTAGGGATGTATATGTATATGTATGGAGGTTATAGCACTATGGTATTGTTTATAAGGTTCAAGTATTTTACGTCTTCCGTCGCAAAGATAGTAGGTATATATGGATAGGTTTATCCCCGGTACCCCACTTTGGGTTTGGGATGAAATCGTGGATGTTATTATCGGTATCAGAGTAATTTTATATTTTTTAGAAATATGAAAAAAAAATTTATATAGCAGAATTTTCGGGTCGTGACAGTTTGGTATTAAAGCCTAGGTTGCTAGGTTCTATAGACTTTAGTGCACAACAGAAAGCAATACCATAGTATAGGAATGGATCTTGATGAGGATAGAAAATGGGTAGATCAGGGCATCAATAAGTCATTATTGGAAGTTAAAATGGGAATTCAGCGTTTTGTTTTATAGCCTGGAGGCAGGAATTCCGTGACAGTTTCTATGACTTTCTTGGAATGACAATTTCAGGAAAGCCATGGTAAACTATCGTCGATTTTTGTTTTTGGATGGTAAGACTGAACTTTAAATTAGGGATAAGGATCTTAAGTTGATTAGTGGTAAAAGGATATTTTATGGTTCATAGTTAGATTAATGTATTAGTTGTGTTTTGGAATTAGGATTCTCATACTATATTGTTCTATTTTCAGGATGAACCCTGGGGATGGCAATACGAATGGTGGTGGTGGTGATGATGCGGGCCTTCCAGTATAAGCGGCAATGATTTAGATGCAATATTACGCAGTGTCACCTAGCAAGTAATGGCTGAGATAGCAAGGAATTCAGGGGAACATAGTTGCTCGCCAGCCCACCAGAGTTGTACCATCGAGCAGTTCACTTGAAGGAATCCCCCATCATTTTCTAAAGAAGCTGACCCATTCGTGGCAGAGAACTGGGTCCAAGAGATTGAGGAGACGCTGGCAGTTCTCTCGTGCACTGAGGAGTAGAAAGTTTTAGTCGCTACTTTTAAGTTGATAGTGGAGGCTAAACGCTAGTGAAGGTCAGTGAAGTTGCTGGAGGAGAAGAGGCCGGTGCTGATAGTTTTGACCTGGTGTCGCTTCAAGGAGATATTCTTCGAGCGATATTTCCCTGCTACTACTAGAAATTCTAAAGCGGTGGAATTTCTCAATTTGACTCAAGGGCACCTGATGGTCTAGCAGTATGCGGCCAGATTCATTGAGCTGTCCCAATTTGCCCCATACATGGTGCCGAATGAGGAGAAAAAAATGAGGAAGTTCGAGGAAGGCCTAAGGCATAGCATTTGTGAGTAGGTGGTGGCATTCCAGGTGCAAATTTTTTTGGAGCTAGTGGATAAAGTCACAGTGGTAGAGACCAGCCTACAGAGAGGTGCTGGAGTACAGAGTTAGAGAAAAAGGCCTATGCCTCCTGATTTTTGAGCAAACACCAGTCTGGGTCAGTAGAGGAGATATGATGCGGGCTAGCGGCAGGTTGGGGGATGCCGAGCCATTCAGGGTGATCCAGCACCTCCTATTTGTACTAGGTGCAGTCGGATGCATGTGGGGTAATGCTAGGTTGGAGAGAGTGTGTATTATCGGTGCGGTAGACCTAGGCATATTGCGTGGGTATGTCATGGGCCATTGACTAATGCACCCATTCCTAATCATTTTTAGGGAAACAATCAAGCACCCCGAGGCAACTAGCAGAGGAACACTGCCTCAGCGTGGGTTTATGCATTGACACTAGGAGATGTTGGGGCGGCCGACAACGTGGTGACAAGTATCATTTCTATGTTTTCAAATAAAGCTGTTGTTTTGTTTGATTCAGATGCCACCCACTCTTTTATATCTCTAGGGTTTATCAAGTTATGTGGGATAGAAACTCAGATGTTAGACACCAAACTATCAGCAGCCACACCGATTGGATCAGTGGTGATATGTAGAAGGGTGCTTAAAGAATGTCTAGTGGATATTCAAGGGAAAATGTTGCCAGCCAATCTTGTGGTATTTGAAATTCTTGGATTCGATATGATTTTGGGAATGGACTGGCTAGCCGCCAACTATGCTAACATCGACTATGATAAGAAAGAAGTGGTATTCATACCTCTTGAGGAACAAGGGTACAAATTTATGGGGTCGCGTGTGCACTCCTCACCATAGTTAGTATCAGCTAGTTAAGCGAAGAGGCTACTGCTGGATGGGTGCCGGGGGTATTTAGCTCGTGTAAAGGATATGCTAGGGGGAGAATTAAAACTTGTAGATATTCTAGTAGTAAGGGAGTTCTTAGATGTCTTCCCAAAAGATTTACCGAGATTGCGTTCCGACCGTGAGATTGAATTTGTTGTTGACCTACTTCCAGGGACAGCGTTGATATCTAAAGCTCCATATAGAATGGCTCCAATAGAACTGAGAGAGTTAAAAGAACAATTGCAGGAATCACTGAATAAGGGGTTTACTAGGCCCAGTGTGTCACTTTGGGGGAGCACTAGTTCTATTTGTGAAGAAGAAAGATGGGACAATGAGGATGTGTATTGATTATAGAGAGATAAATAAAGTGATAGTTTAGAATAAGTATCCTCTTCCCTATATTGATGATTTTTTCAATCAGCTCCAGGGAAGACGAGTTTACTCAAAGATTAATCTTCGATCTGGGTACCATCAAGTGAAGGTCAAGGCCGAGGATGTTTCAAAAATAGCGTTCCGAACTCGGTATGACCATTATGAGTTTTTGGTCATGCCATTAGGACTGATGAATGCTCCTGCTACATTCATGGACTTTATGAATAGGGTTTTCCATGAGTATCTAGACTAGTTTGTAGTGGTTTTCGTTGATGATATTATGGTCTATTCAAAGAGCCTCGAGGAGCATGAGACATATTTGAGGATAGTTTTCAAATACTAAGAGAAATAAAGGTGTATGCTAAATTCAAAAAATGTGAATTCTGACTGAAGGAAGTTACATTCCTCGAACATGTGATCTCCAGGGATGACATTTTGGTAGATCCAAGAAAGATAGAAGCGATAGTGAATTTGGCGAGACCGAGAAATGTACTAGAAATTAGGAGTTTCTTGGGTCTGGCAGGATACTACCGGCAGTTTATGGAGGGTTTTTCTAGACTATCGCGTCCTCTAACACGATTAACAAGGGAAAATGTGAAGTTCGAGTGGACCGATGATTGTGAGCAGAGTTTTGAGAAATTGAAGCAACGACTCCTCACTGCACTACTTTGCCTATTCCATCAGGAGATGGTGGATTTGTGATATATAGTGACGCAACTCAGAAAGGACTCGGGTGTGTCGTGATGCCACTGGGGACGGTTATTGGATACGCTTCTCAGCAAATTAAAGAATATGAAAAGAACTACCCGACACATGATTTGGAGTTGGTTGCAGTGGTGTATGCACTGAAAATTTGGAGGCATTATCTGTATGGGGGGAAATGTGAAATATTTACAGATCTTAAAAGTTTAAAATATTTCTTCACACAGAAGGAGTTAAATATGAGGCAGAGGAGATGACCCTAATTGATAAAGGATTACAACTGCACCATCAGTTACCACCCGGGAAAGGCTAACGTGGTAGCTGATGCCTTGAGCCGAAAGTCAGGAGGTGCCTCAGTATCAGTAGTAGTTGCACAACATCAGGTTAGAATGGACTTGGAAAGACTTGGTGTGGAGTTGGTAGAGGGAGATCACTAGGCATTTATTTCTAATCTGGTACTTCAGCCGACTCTACTAGAGAGAATTAAGATTGCACAGATGTAAGATGCAGAATTGGTAAAGATCAGAGATAGAGTGCAGAGTGGACAGGGAGCCGATTTTAATATTTCAGATGATGGAACTCAGAGGTTTCATAGTAGGTTGTGCATACCTAATGACACTGAAATTAAAAGGACCATTTTGGAAGAGTCACACCATTCTTTGTATATGGTACATCTAGGAAGTACGAAAATGTACAGAGATTTGCGGGAATCTTTCTGGTGGTGCAATATGAAAAGAGAAATAGCCCAATATGTAGAACAGTATTTGACCTGCCAATAGATAAAGACTGAGCACTAGAGGCCAGCAAGATCATTGCAACCACTTTATATTCCGAAATGAAAGTGGGAACATATCTCCATGGACTGTGTCACAGGATTGCCACTAGCATAGTAAGGGCAAAATTCCATATGGGTCGTTGTGGATCGATTGACGAAGACTACCCATTTTCTTCCCATAAGAGTTACCTACTCCATAGGAAGATTGGTAGAGTTGTATATACAGGAAATAGTCAGACTGCATGACGTGTCTGTGTCCATCGTTTTTGAATGGGACCCACAATTCACGTCTCAGTTCTGGAAGAGCTTACAGAGAGCTTTAGGTTCCCAATTGGATTTTAGCATGACCTTTCATCCTCAGACTGATGGACAGAAAAAGAGGACCATACAGATACTGGAAGATATGCTGCGAACCTATGTGTTAGATTTTGGAGGCAGCTGGATTCAGTATCTACTAGTATAGTTTGCTTATAACAACAACTATCATACGAGTATTGAAATGACACTGTATAAAGCACTATATGGCCGGAGGTGCCAAACTCCACTATACTGGGATGAAGTGGGTGAAAGACAGATTTTAGGGCCAGAGATTGTACAACATACTTTTGAGAAAATTAAACTTATCCAGGAAAGAATTAAAACCGTTCAAAGTTGACAAAAAAGCTACATGGACACCCGCCAATGAGCGCTGGAATTTGGTGTAGGAGATAATATGTTTTTGAGAATTGTACCAATGAAAGGAGTAATGAGATTTGGGAAAAAGGGTAAGCTTAGCCCTAAATACATTGGGCCATTTGAGATACTGGAAAGAATTAGTCTAGCTGCCTACATATTTGCGTTACCCCCAGCGTTATCCAGAATCCACGACGTATTTTATGTATCTATGTTGAAGAAATATGTCCTAGATTCATCATATATTATAAGTTATGAGGCATTGGAGATCGAAGATACTTTATCGTATGAAGAAGTGCCAATTCAGATCTTAGATCATAAAGAACAAGAGCTACGCACCAAGAAAATCCCACTGGTAAAAGTACTTTGGAGAAACCATGCGGTTGAGGAAGCCTCATGGGAGCTAAAGAGGAAATGCGTCAGAAATACCCACATTTATTTGATGGGGCCCAACATTTTCCAGAAAAGTAATGGTTCAGGTAAGGACTCGTGGTATGTAAGTAGGTTTTACGCAGGCTATGTAATAGTTTTGTGTTTTGAGTGGTCTTGGGAGAGTTTTGTTTTGGTTATTTGTAATCTCCCTGAGTCGTTTATATAACCATGATATTCCTCCACCATAAGTGAGGTTAATTAATAAAGATTTGGTGGTTTGTTTTTCAGTTGATGGTATAAACGTCGATTAGAAAATTTCGAGAAAGAAATTTTTATAAGTAGGAAAGGATGTAGAGACCCAAAAAATAGTAATTAATGAAATAATAATAATAATAATAATAATAATAATAATAAAGATTTGGTTTGGTAGAGGTCCAAACCGTCGACGATTTGAGGCTATCTCAGAAAAATGTCGACGGTTACAATAATCGAGAGCATTTTAAGTGCAAAACCGTGGACGATTTCGTCAAGCCTAGGAAAACTGTCAATGCTTTTGAGTTACTGTAGCCAGATAAAGGTAAAACAGTAGAAATAGTTTGGTTAAAAAGGTCAAACCATCGACTGTTTCAGGGAAACCATCGACGGTTTCCCCTGCGCCAACAACCCTATATAAAGGGGTTTAAGTTATTTAATTTGTTAAAATCAAAACACTCTCTTTCTGTCTCTTAGGGTTGCGGCCTCCACTCATTCTCTCTTTGAATTTTTTCCCAAAATAAGCCCGAATCAGTTAATAAACATCATTTCAGGATGCCTGCTACGATTCTCTGCTTTTTAGCCGAAGTGATTTCACTGTTCAGGCTTCCTAGGAACCACTCCAAACCTGGGGGTAAGGAAGTTGTTTTTCATGTTTAATTAATTATTGGAATATATGGGTCTTGGGGATGTTAAAATGATAAATATTTTGGGGTTGAATTGATTGAGTTAGGATATATGGATATAGGGTTTGTGCGAGCGCCACATACGTAGTTTTGGGATCCCTGTAGGCATAGCTCCAGGAAGCATGTAAGGGGAATAAGTTATGTCAATTATTTTAGAAAATTATACTAATTAAAATATAGCATGCGATTACAGGATTATAGAGTATGAATGTCTGAATGATACAAAGTATGAAAGTCATAGGTATGGAAATTATAGTTTTACGTATATATACGTATTTTGGGAAAAGCTTGGTATTTGGGATTTAGATAAACCTTAGAGATGAGTATATTATTATTTTACAACAAAGAATTAGAGTTTATCCCATACAGTAGGGAAATGCAGTTTTTCCCATATAGATTATTATATTATGAATATCGCTTAAATTGTGTGGCATGAGAAATGATAGTTTTAAATATAAAGTTTATATACAATATTTTACAGAGCCATGATATTACAGATTTATATCGAACCATGATATTACATATTTATACAGAATCATGATATTACAGATTTATACCGAACCATGATATTACAAATTTATATAGAACCATGATATTATAGATTCATACAGAACCATGATATTACAGATTTATACCGAACCATGATATTACAGATTTATAGAGAACCATGATAGTACAGATTTATACAGAACCATGATATTACTGATTTATACAGAACCATGATATTACAGATTTATACAAAATCATGGTAACACGGTAATATTTATAAATAGTACTATATAGTATCAGAACTATGATGGACCAGAGATTCACCGATAGCACAGTACCGTTGCTATACAGTTATAGTAGTGCAGCCACACTTTTAGATAAAGTGTTGGTAAATTAGTCGATTGGGCTAGAGGAGAGTAAAGGATCCTCCCAGAGTCCAGACCAGGCTAGGTAGGCCAATCGTACTCATAGTTATAGTTACAGTTACAGATACATATATACTTTGACTTAACCTGGTAGGCAAGCCACTGTTAAGTCCAGCGTACGGGCCGAACAACCTAATCAAGTGGGGTGGGGTTAATTCATGATTACAGTTGTCCATCCAGGAAAGTTTTCACAGTTATAAATATATAGATTTACAAAAACATAATTATTTATCATAATTAAAGGTATGTTCAAATAGAAAATATGTATTTTAAATGACAAAGGTGTTGGTTATGATATATATATATATATATATATATATATATAGATGCCTTTTTAGTTATAATTGAATTAATAGCTATGTTTGATTATATAAAACTCATCTACCACACACTAATATTAACTTACTCTTACGTCTCAACCTAAGAATTCAAACATTTCAAGAGATCCAGGTATATAGGCGGAGCGAGCTCTGAGGTAAGGGAGGTTGTGGCACTACCCTAGTTTCAAGGTAAGTGTTTGAGCTGGGAGAAATGTTTTTGTATGATCCCTAGGGTATTTATGGATTTTTGGGGATGTATATGTATATGTATGGAGGTTATAGCACTTTGGTATTGTATATAAGGTTCGTGTGTTTTACGTTTTCCATTGCAAAGATAGTAGGTATTTATGGACAGGTTTATCCCCGGTACCCCACTTTGGGTCCGGGATGACATTGTGGATGTTATTATCTGTATCAGAGCAATTTTATATTTTTAGTAGTATGAAAAGAAAAAAAATTATATAGCAGAATTTTCGGGTCATGACACTAGCATAGTTTTTTTCCTATGCAATTATGATAGAAACATGTTCTACAATATGTAGCATGAATTTTTGACACTGGAAAGTAAAGAAATCATGAACTTCAAGTAATATAATTCAAGAAAACACAGTTATACTTCAATATTCCAAAATCAATATAATGAATGGAAATGGACGAATTAAAGGGTTTGACATTGATCATGTTGAAGAATGACCCTTTGTAGATCACAAGGAAGACCCTTCACTTTGAATCACACCTCCAATGTCCCTTTCAAAAGAAGAGGATTATGGTTTCTCCTTTTTCTATCCTTCAAATGAAAATACCCTTGAAACCCATGAATTTTTTTTGAAATCCTGACCTTGCCCCCACTTGGATAGGAGGTCTTTTTATAGACCTTCAAGGGAAAGGAGGGAAAACCCTTTTAAATTTTAATTTAAAAAATTGAAATTTAAAAATAACTACTGATAACCACCAACTGTCAACTACCAATGCTAGAGGTTAACATGTGGCATCAATGGGAGATGTGGGTGGCCTAAAATCCTCGGCCAATTACCTAAAATAATTAAAAATTTTGATAAATGGCTAGACTGGTTGATTGCCTTCAGAGGCCGATCAACCGCCTATGGGTGGCACCAACACAAGGAAAAGGAGGTAAGGTTGTTTGATTGACCAGCGAATTTTTTGCTCCTTTTTTTACTTTATTTTGATTTGATGTCTTCATTTGGGTCAAAATTTCTTTGGTAAAAAAGTGACCATTGACACTTCTAGGTCCACCTTTGTTGAATTTTGTCATTTCTATTTTGCTAATATTTGATTTATTTATTTTTTGGCCAAAAGACAACAACCTCCCTTGAGGTTTTGAAGATTTCATAGACCTCCCTTGAGGTTTCAAAAATGTCACAGACCCCTATTGACATTTAATTTTTGGGACACTTACACCCCTAAAAAAATTTGTCTTTTTTTTTTTTTTGGCAAAATGTAAGGGGAGATTTTGTGTTTTTTTGTGAAAACTTCAAGAGAGGACTCTAGAATTCTTGAAACTTTAGGGGAAGTCACTAGAATTTTTGAAACCTCAAGGAAGGTTAGTGTCTTTTTATCAAACCTCAAGAGAGATTAGTGCCTTTTGCCATTTATTTATTTATTTATTTTTGTGTTTTTACTATTTTTTTTAAAAAAAATTTGACATTTTTTCATAAGTGTAATTATGATTTGGATTATTTGTATAAATGGACTCTTTTGAACTTTTATTGGTAATTGAACATTTTATTTTCCTTTCCTTGCTTGTAAATGCATGCCAAAGTAAGGAAGAAGAGAGAACGAGATGACCAATCCAAGACCTTCAGGAAAGACCTTCGATGGCATAAAATGAAAGGAAAATGAAGTAAACCAAAAACAATATTAAAGTTTTTTTTTTTTTTTTTCCTATAGATGGCCTAAGACAAAATGGAGTGTCTATAGGTTTTAGTATGTCCAGACATTTTTTACCCTACAAGACAAAGGCCAAGTTGAACATATTAAAAAGCTAAGACAAAATTTCAAAAAATAAGAAAAAAAAAAATCAGCTAAGGTGGTCAACCAGCCACTTTGGGCAATCGATAGGCCCCTTTCCCACCAAAAGTAGCTTGGCACCCCAATAGGTGGTCAATTAGCTACTTTACCAACCTTGACAAAATTTAAAATTTTGATTTGTTTGCTTGTGATTGACTAGAAAAATAGGGCATAGCTCGTGTTCCATTGAAGTCATATATCAAACTACAATATTGGCAATTGATGGTTGGTAGTTCATGGAAGTTAATTTTGAATTAAAATTCAAAAGGGATTTTCCCTCCTTTCATTGGAGGTTTAGAAATTGACCCCCCCCCCTGGCCTAGGAAGAGAAATAGGCACATCCAAATAGGGACAAAGAGAGCATTCTAGAGTGAGATAAGGGGTTTGCATAAGGGAATTGTTTGAAAGAGAAATGAAGGAATTCATTTTCCAATTTGTTTGCATAGAGCATTTGTGGGGTAGTTTGAGGGAGAGGGGTCCTCCATTTGACCTACAGAGAGAGAAATTCTTCAATAAGGTCAATACAAAATCCTTCTTCCTTTTCAAATTTCATTCATTTCCATAAAAGTTAGATTATATAATGCATGGAGATTCTTCCATGTTTTTTATTTGATTTATTATGTTCTCAGACATTATTCCATGTTGTTGATTGTATTCTAGTCATGTTAGAATGTTTAATTTTCAATACTAGAAGAAAATGCATATCAAAATGTCAAAAAATTGCATACATTTGAATTTTTGTGTTTCAAGTAGTCGACTAGCCTATTCAGGTAGTCAATCAACCCTCTGTCTTTTGAAAAAGTAGTTGTTGGAATATGAGGCAGTTGATCGCCCCTTTGCAAGTGGTCGACCGCTAAATTCCAAGAATGTATTTTTTTTTCACTTTTCTCTTGATTTTCTCTAGGATTCATCATGTTCTTGAGTCTCTACACTTAGCAGAGAGTAGATGGTGAATTTTGTTTACTGTTTGGATGACAATTTTCATGGTTTTCCCATTAAAAACAAAAATTTTTACTTCAAAAATAAAATTCACTCGAGTTTTCTTAGATTTCTTAAAATTTCATCATAGTTTTCTTAAACTCTCTTAAAATCATACATCCATGGTGTGACTTTGGGATATTCTCCAAATTTCTAAACATGTTCTCAAGGCAAGTTTACAATTCTCCCACCAAAAATCCGCAAAATTGTCAAGTTTTTTACATTGGAAAATAATTTTTCAAAGTAATCAATCATGAAGTGGTTTGAGAGTGGAAAAATATTTCTTATATGTTTAAACTTTATTTTGATCTCTATTTTGCAAAGTATTTATTGGAAATCAGTTTTCTAATCAAGAAATGAATGATTTTTCAGTAAGGTTCTAAGTATTTTCAAATAGCTTTCAAGTGATTTCAAGGAAATTTTTTTCACAAAAAATGTTTTTAAGAAATTATTTTTGAAATTACTTTTAAAACTACAAGTGGCTTGATTCCTCCAATGGAGGATATGTACGCAATCTACTTTAATAGATTCAACCACAATAAAAAAACTTCATGTTTTTTTTTTTTTTTTTTTGTTTATTTCATTTTCTCTTTTCTTTGATTGTTTTGGTTTGATGTTGTTTGAGGATTTGGTAAGGCACTAAAGTAGGGAAATTCCCATGCAGCTTATGCCTCTGTATGAAATTTATAAAAACTTTTTAAATGGGGAAAAGGGGTGAGAATCTCAAAATTTGTAGCAATGAAAGAAAACAAAAACCGGCAAAGGTCAGTCGACCACTCTCTGCAAGTGGTCGATCGCGTAATGCTGCAAACCTATTTTTGGGCTATTTTTCAACATTTTCTTCAAAATTCTCATTTTTTTAATGGAACACACACACACACACACACACACAAGATAAGTGTTGAAACTATTTTTGGAATGAATGCTTTAAGGAGCTAGCTCTTTCAAATTTCAAATTGAAGACATGAAAATTCTACCTTCCCTATTCATAACGGTATTCCTAAACTAGATCTTTGGAAAGAAAATATTTTTCCTTTATTTTACCTTTCTAAAAAATAAAATAAAGTGACAACTTCATTTTAAATAAAATGGATAAGTAAGATAATCCAAGGATGATTACATTATTTTGATTTATTACAAGTCAACAAATGACAACTCAAAACAGGTCTTCAAAATCTAATGTCGACATGGTATATTAGGAAAAACTCCTTGCAAAAAGCAATAGCAACAGGAGGGAATAATTGCTGCTAATTGCTTGCTCTACTTTGTCTTGTAAACTTAAACTAACTGCTTCATTTTAGCAGCAAAACAGGATATCAATGTTGCTGCTACACAAATATTAGTTCATGCTTACCACCACAATTGCTTGCAAGTGCTTGGATCCTCCCCAGCTGCTCACTCCACAACTTCCCCTGACCCTTTACATTTGCGAATTGATTTGTACATTTCTCCTGGTGTATCATCAGGCTTTGTTAGCTTGATAAAATCCCTAATTGGTACTTAACCATCCCTTCTTGTTAAAGCTGGTGGCTAGCTTATTCTCCTTACTCTCAGGACTCCATTCAACCTCTACTTTTTCTTTGCTAGTAATTAATGCTAAAAAAATCAATAAATATATGTCATAAACAAAAATTGGTGACCTCTGGTAACCATGCAGTTCCTGCAAGGTCTATTTTGATTTTCTTTAAGTTAAATTGCAGCCACTAGTAATAGAAGAAGACCCTTTTGTACATTAACCACATGTAAACCTGAAATATTCAACGAGTAACCAATTGAAGTAAACACTGCATGAATCTATTATAACTAGCATAGACAAAAAAAAAAAAGGCATCAGAAAAGGCATGCATATTAGTATGCCATGCACATTCAATCTAAGGAGAAATCGAAGGCTAAGATTTGTTCATCGAAGTGAGAAAGATCCAGGAAAAGTAATATTTGACCAAATAAGATATAAACATGGTTGTAATTAAGAAGGTAAACAACAAATTGTGAGGCTTAATACACCCGCTTGGATTTTAGATAGCAAGGGCTCTATACCTCAGCTGGCAACTAGGGAGTTTCATTCAGCAGCACCGGAGTTCTTTTCTAAACTTCGAGTTGCAGCACTCATTGCTACAGTTCATCTAGGAACAAGACTCTCCGTCTCTCTCTCTTCCAGATAAAAACTTTCTGCATCTCTCTCTCTCTCTCTCCCCCTCATGTTAAGTGAGGGGATTGTTTTCAGGAACATTAAGGGAGGGAAAGCAGAGGCTCCTCCTTGGAACAATTGATGTACCATCGTCCATGCCACACCTTATATATGCATCACACACGGTTCCCTTCAGACAAAAATACTAGTGTCATGTTTGCTTCGCAAAATGGAAAGGGGTGTGAATAGAATGGATTAAAAAATTGAGTGGAGAACATAAAACTCTAAGTGACAATTTCGATATCATGCACCTAGGTAATTTCTTTCCATCCACAGATTTGCTTCAACTTTCACGTATATCTGTTCTGTTAGGTGAGTCTTCAGGGCAATTACAAAATTTCCTTACTATTTACAATTCACAAGAACACCTAGAGAGTAGAGACCCTTTAGAGCAACATAACAGTGATTACTGGAATTGAGAATGAAAGCATAACTTCACTTAAATCAAACTTATTCGAATGGAAGTGTTGCGAGTATCAGCCACCGCATAATGATTCGTGTGGTGTCCATCAGGTTACAATTAACTTATGACTTGCCCTTCTATTAATTGGAGGGAATCAAACAATGCAAAGGAAGGAAAATACTTGGATGATAGGATAAACAAAGGCAATTGGCTTTCTTAAAAGCAAAGAGCCCAATCTTAACATTCCCACTTTGAATTCTGTTTTGGGGTGTTTGCACTTGGAAATCCTGTTGAAAAAATAATTGAAAGGAAAAGTAAATATTAATAAAATTAATAATAAATAAAATACAAATACTTATCTGAAATTGAGATGTGAAAGAACTACTGTCTTTGAAGTTGATTTCGCATCTAGAGAGAAAATATGTCAATATATATAGTCATTGTGTGCATGACCATCCGGTTACTTAACAAGCTCGGTTTGTGTGTGCTCACAAGCATAAGAGACATAGGAGATCATAGCATCATTTAGTTGCACAACAAAATATAAGTCACAAGAAAGAGTAGAAGATATAATTATTTTGACGAAGAAAAATGTGCCTTGATATGGAGTTGAATTGTGACTTATATAGGTACAATTAAGAAGATAGAATTATTTTAAAGAAGAAAAACGTGCCTTGATATAGAGTTGAATCGCGATTTATATAGGTACAATTAAGAAGATAGAATTATTTTAAAGAAGAAAAACGTGCCTTGACATAGAGTTGAATTGCGACTTATATAGGTACAATTAAGAAGATAGAATTATTTTAAAGAAGAAAAACGTGCCTTGATATAGAGTTGAATCGCGATTTATATAGGTACAATTAAGAAGATAGAATTATTTTAAAGAAGAAAAACGTGCCTTGACATAGAGTTGAATCGCGACTTATATAAGTAAAATTAAGAATAACTTCTAGTATCATAAATATGAAGTCGTTAAAATAATAGTTAATATTATAAGAAAGTTAAAACAAAAATAATATATTTTACACATAATTAATTAAAAATAAATTGACGATTGTTACATAATACTTATTAAGCAGATATATTTTTTTAATGTGAAATATCCAACATTAATACCAACAATCGCCCCACATGGTTAAAATTTTTAATAAAAAAAAAAATTCTAAGAAAGATAAAAACCATTGTTGGGTAAATATGAGATGTAATGCTTTGGATGACAATACCTTTTGTTTGAATTGCACTTAGAGAAAAATATGTTATGAGTTACAAGAACTTGATGAATATTAAATTTTTGAACCAAATTCTTTTATTATAACACTATAAACATATCACTCACATAACATCTCTAAACACAAAACTTCTGCAGTTTGGTAGGAATAGGCCATGTACCATACATGGATATTCGTGAGTGTTTTAGAAAGCTTTAACCTAATAAATTTTCATAGGAAGCGGCCCTATTTCCACACTCACAGGTGAGTCCACCAAGTGTGTAACTACAACTAAACACATTATCTAACAAATGATATGAATTTATTAAAAGATAAACTCAATCTCACAATCATTATAGGATGATCAGTAATGGTACTCACCAAACTACTTAATGACTTATTGTTACCCATTAAACCTAATTTATGAGATCTCTAATCATAGAAATTGGGTTGTTGTCATTATTAGTTTTCATTAAGGGCTTAAGACACATCCCCCTCAATGTTTATAATCTATTAACTTTTTAGTTAACCCTTTAGCTAAGGAGTTCATTAATTAACAATTGTTTTTCAATGCTCATATTTCGATCATATTGGAACTAGGTGCCCCCACGTTTTGTGACTATTCAATTAGTTCAGGTTAGTCCGCTGATACACTAACCAATGCCAATGCTATGGCTAAGTGTCGATTATCCATTTGGACAATGCACCACAAAAGTACACATCTATGTGTATTAATTATCATGTTCCGATTTATTTCCTTGTGCCTTTTATGACTTGTGTAATTAGGTAACTCCATCATCACATCACTGCTCTCACGCAAATACTGTGTCTCATTACACAAAAACATTAATAATAATTATGGAGCATATTTATTCAGGTGCATATTTTTGCAACACTGCCTATTTTACATATGGATAGAATATTATAGAATACTTTTAATAACTCCCATAATTCAAAATAATTTAGGTGCCTTACAAAAATGACCTGATTGTATAATTGGAAAAAATAGATAATATATTTTTTCCATATATGTAGTAAAATATAATAAAATATAAAAATGTTATTTACTGGAACACAATCGAAAATAATATTGTAGTCTCATTTATACGCATATGCATCTTCTATTTAAATAAATAAGTTAAGATCAACAATGAGAAGCAAACAAAAATTTCTAAATTGTTCAAAGCATAATTTTTTATACTTGACTCAAATACAATAAATCTTAAATAATATTATAGTTATTATAACATTATAAACCCCATACTTCACTATATTTTTAAATATAATTAAATAAGTTCAATAAAATATTGCTACGTAAAAAAACATATCTCTAACACGATTGTACTAGAGACAAGAAATTTGAGAAATTAATAAATTAATCTAAACTACTACTCAAGCATGCATTCATGATGCAAGAAATTAAGAATAACATCAAAACTTGTGTAGCTATAAACTTAGGAAATAGACAAAATTAGTATATATTTTTTAAAAACTACAATTAAAGTTTTAGTTATAAAGATAAAGCTTATAATTAGAATGAACTTAATAATTCATAACAACAATGGGGAAAATATATAATTTTATCATATAGCAGTCTTAGCAAACTCAATCTTCTTTTATAGTGTTGAATTGTTAAAACTTTATGTAAGCTATTTGTTTAAGGATCATGAAAAGTAAGGTGTAATCCCAAAAGAGGGTGAATTGGGTTTTAAAAGTTTCTTTGAAATATTTTTATAAATTCTTTTCCCAACTTATTGTATGTTTAGCAATCACACAAGGATGATTTGAATTTTGATTACAATATCAACTGCGAATAAAATTCACTTTTAAATCTTTATGAAAAAGTATATCAAATTGATATTGCAGCAATTTAAATTAACACCCAATGAATAAGCCAACATAATACACAAGTTAATCAATTAAATGATCTATGAACTCACTCAACAGTGCTTCCAAGATTTCAGCTTTTGAATATGTCAACTCACTCAACAAGATAGGCTTGATTTCAATATGAAAAGAAATAAAGATTCCAACAAAGTATCCAAAACTCAGAAATTAAATAAATCGCTTTCAATATTAATGAGTCTTGGGTGTTAATTAATCAACATACTCCCTTCTGATTTCCGCAATATGTATTGATCAACCAACGTACTCCTTTTCGGTTTCCGTAATTCCCAAAAGCAAATTAATTTTTAAGCAATTCAATATTCAATCCACGCAGTTGATATATGTGCTAAAAATTAAAGAGAGTAGGGAAGAGAGTGAGATCGAGATTTTTACGAGGTTTGGCTATACCAGACTACGTCCTTGCCTTAGGCAACACACCTAAGGATTCCACTATACCACTCCTTTACGGGCGGAACAAACCTTTACAACACTCCTTCAATAGGATAGAGCCCTCCTCTTCAAGTGATACCCCTTGCTCGGTACAATGATTCAACAATCTTGAACGGTAAAGAAAACAAGAAAACAAGAAAAACTTCTTGTGTACAAGAATTACTCTCAAAAAGAGTAGATTAGTGCAAGTTATAGTACAATTAAGAATACTTCAATTTAAATATCAATGAAGAATAGAATTGAAACTCGGAGAATATATCATTGGGATTTTTCTTTTGATTGATCAAACTCAAAGTTAATGCTTAAATATGGGTGAAAAATAACTCAGCAAGTCTCAGAAAAACTCCAGTAAGTATGTGAGCAAGAAGATTTCTGGAAGAGTATGAGAATTATAAAGCTTGATTGTTGTTTTGAATTCTTGATATGGTTTGATTTGTGAAATCATGTATTTATAGAGTTAAAAAGTCATATTTTCGTATTGCTCAAGTTACTTGGAGTGTTTTCCAAGTTTTGAAAAAATTTGGGGCACAAACAACATAATTTGGAAACTTTCAAACGCTGTTTTAAAATAGACGTTACGAGGTTCAGGCGCTTGGACTCATCGGGGTCAGTCGCCTAGACTTTGAAATTTAGCATAATATTAAGGCCAGAACAGGGTCAAGCGCCTGGACTCACACGGGTCAGTCGTCTGGGCCTATACTGTCTTCCCAATTTTAATTCAACATAAATGTCAATCGCCTGACCAGTCAAGGGTCAGTCGCCTAGGTAGTTAAAAACTTGTGTTTTAAAACTTGTTTCCAAAAACTCTTAGCAGCTTGTTTTCATACTTTTCAAAGTATTTTTCGTGGTTTTCAAAATATGGTCTCTAAGTCCATGATTAACCCTAATGAGCTTCAAAACATTCATTTTGACATTTAATTGAAGTACTTACACAAGACTTCCTTACGAGTTAAAACTTTTCTAAACTTGAAGTCTTCATGCATATCTTGCTTTGAGTCCATCTTGTCTTGAGCTTCAATATTCTTTAAGCTTTCATAATGTTTGTCTGTCTTGGACCTTCTTGAGCTTTCTTTCAATCACTTGGCTTTGGAATGCAATTTTTCATAACACTTGTGATCTTGGACTCTTAAGCTTGAACTTTTTGAACTTATGTTTGATTTCTTGAAACATCATTTCTTAAACCACAACATGTTAAATTACCTTGATTTGTTATCATCAAAATAAGATTCGAAAGCCATGTTAGGCAAACAATCTCCTCTTTTTTAATGATGACATATTAGGAGGAAAGATAAGAGAATCTTAATAAGGCTCCCCCTTACAATAAGCATACTTTTAACAATGTTTGGAGAAATATAATCATTCATATGTTCAATTTTCACCTCTAACAATTTTCAAGATCAAGTATTAGTGTATCATAGTTCCTATTGGCATATCAGTATTAGTAACAACAGATAATGTCTCAAGTCATTATATCTCATATCATATCATCATAAGTAGTATTATCTCATATATTTTGCATTTTAGCTCATACTTCTCAATTTTCTTATATTTCCTCATTTTGGCTTTCTCCCCCTTGCTATTTATTATTTTAGATATGTTCTCATTTTTGCTCTCAAATTTCTCTCCCCCTTTTGACATCAATCAAAAAGAGAAAAATTACATAGTCACACGGATACACAGAATAGTACACAATGATATGCATATTCATTCAGTGTAGCAAGGTGTACAAAGTGTCACGAATATCAGGAGATACATGCCAAATAAAATAAAAATCAAGATTCAAAGCCAAGACACATAGATAACTGAGATACAACACAAAAAGCAACAAATATATATCAAGCATCATTAGCCGCATTATCATCATCAACTGCATCATCTTTTTTAGTACTTTCATCACTTCCTTCTTTAGTCTCCTCATCAGATGCATCATCACTAGGAGGTGCAAAGCTGGTGTCCATAGGATCAACACTCCGAGAGAAACTAGCCCTATGTTGCTCTATGCGGCTAAGGCGCTGGTCAAGTGAGGAGCAGGTAGTCTGTAGTGAGGCCATGTTCTCTTGAAATGACTTTAGTCCTAAAAGCATGTTTCTAATAAATGTAGTGAACTGATGATAGAAGGGTACAAACCAAGATGGAGTGTCAGGCTTAGGTTCTTGTTGCTGATCTGGAGGTGGAGATGCAGCTGCTTGTCTCGGTGGTCTTCTCCCTTTCAGAAATCAACCCTGTTGATGTTTTTCATATCCCATTTCAGGGTCGTAAAGTGGAAAAGATCATATCTAGTTCTCTTTATGAACAACTTGGTAGGAGTGGTGACACTAAGGTGAGCAAATAGTAGATTCAGGATACCACCAAATGAAAGAGTGACTTAATGGGCTTCCAATTTTGACCACATCCATTTAAGAATTAAACTTGATAAGTCGAGTTTCTTCTCTTTTAACAAAAACCACAATACGAAGCAATCAACGTAGGATATGTAATCATGTGAACCAACTTGGGGTAGGATATTGTTTGTGATTATTTTTTGAACGATTTGTGCTTGGAGGTTTAGCTGTTTGTACAGAGGAGGATGTCCAAAGTGTAACGCCCTAGCCCATTATACGGCCCTAGAGTGCTACTACACCTGTATAATACATCCGTCTCTAATAAACATAGATATACAACCCACCCTGAATAGGGACATACGAGTGTTTCATACTAGTCTGTAATCTCATGCACAGTGGAAAACATAAACATCCATATGGAAATCTAAAAGACATACCGGAGTTTCTAACAGCATTCTCACATACATACGATCATACTTAAAACATAATCTATATTACATTCCCAGAAAAAAAATTCATTTTGAACTAAGTTCAGTACATACACAAAATACTTATGTAAGCCAAAAACAGTACTAAGCTTCGACATCCCTTTAACAACTAGGACCGACGTCCTTCTAACAACTAGGAATGACGTCCTTCTAATAACTAGGACCAATGTCTTGTAGGACTTAAACAAAGGTTGTATGTTGGGGTGAGACACTTCTCAGTAAGGTGGAAGATATTACATCAAAGTGTGACCACATGTGTTTATTTTAGTTGAAAGCAATTGCATATAAAGCATATTCTCAATATTGTAATATAGGAGATAGATATATAATTCTGCAATAAATAATTCAGCAACCTTACAGGTGAGAGTTCTCTAGATTAGGGTAGGGTACATGCCCATACACTGTACTATTTGATCAGCTTCAGGGTATGCGGCTCTATTCTAAGATTGATCTCAGATCAGGCTACCATCGGGTCAAAATAAAAGCAGAAGAAGTCTTGAAGACATCCTTTAGGACCAAATATGGGCATTATGAATTCCTCTTATGCCGTTTGGTCTAACGAATGCTCCTGTTATACTCATGGACTTGATAAAAAAAGTCTTTCACTAGTATTTAGACCAGTTCATTGTAGTTTTCATTGATGATATACTGGTCTATTCGAGGAGTTTTGGGGAGCATGAGATGCATTTAAAGTTGGTATTTTAGATGCTTAGAGAAAATAAGTTGTATGCCAAGTTTAGTAAATGTGAATTTTGGCTAGAGAAAGTGTCATTTCTGGGGCATGTTATTTTAGGGGATGGTATTTCAGTGGATCTCAGCAAGATTGAGACAATGTTGAATTGTAAAAAGCCGAAAAACATCTAGGAAATTAGATGTTTCTTAGGGCTGGCAGGCTATTACCGTCGGTTTGTTGAGAGATTTTCAGCATTATTAGGGCCTTTAACGCATCTGACCAAGAAAAATGTCAAGTTTGAATGGGATGACAATTGTGAACAAAGCTTTCAAGAACTAAAACAGAGGCTTGTCACTGCACCAATGTTGATCATTCCGTCAAGGGGTGATGGTTATGTAATTTTTAGTGACGCATCTTTGAAAGGGCTTGGTTTTGTATTGATGCAACATGGTAGGGTTGTAACTTATGCCTCCTGATAGTTCAAAGAGTATGAAAATAACAACCCTACCCACGATTTGGAATTGGCTACAGTGGTGCACGTATTAAAGATTTGGAGGCATTACTTGTATGGTGAGAGATGCGAGATATTCTTCGATTACAAAAGTTTGAAGTACTTTTTTCACTCAAAAGGAGCTGAACATGAGATAGAGAAGGTGGTTAGAACTTTTTAAAGATTATGACTGCACTATCAATTACCACCCAGGGAAGGCAAACATAGTAGCTGATGCTTTAAGTAGGAAATCAATAGGACCAGTATTGGCAGCTATGGAGGTTCAGGATCTAATTCATATGGATCTAGAGAGACTCGGTGTAAAGTTGGTAGGAAGTAATCCTTAGGTATTTATTGCCAACTTGGTAGTGCAACCTACTCTATAGGAAAGGATTAAGACAGCTTAGAGAGATGACGTAGAATTAGCAAAGCTGATAGCTAAGGTGCAGGACAGACAAGGAGATGAATTCAGTATTTTTAATGACGGGGCCTTGAGGTTTTGTTCTAGGTTGAGCCTGCCGGTAGATACGGACATTAGGAAGACGATCTTAGAGGAGGCTCATAGGTCCTTACACACGATTCATTCTGGTATTACTAAAATGTATAGGGATCTGCGAGATTATTTCTAGTGAAGCGACATGAAGAAGGAAATTATTGGGTTTGTGCAGTAGTGTCTGACGTGCCAGCAGGTAAGGCTGAGCATTAGAGGCCGGTGGGCCAATTGCAATCGCTTTACATCCTAAAGTGGAAATGGGATTATGTAAATATGGACTTTGTGATAGGTTTATTGTAATGACCTGAAGAATAATGGTATTTAAATAATAAAGAGGAAGGGAAATGGAAACAGAAATAGAAGGAGACAGCAGATTTGCACGGGGCCTCATTGACAGCGTCTGGATGTTCGTCGACGAATGCATAAGGAGACCTCGTTGACAAAACCATGTGTCATCTACGAGAATATACTAGAGGGATTTTGGGCAGTCTGAAATTCGTCGACGAGGAAGTAAGGTTCGTCGACGAAATTCCTTAAGGACTCGTCGACGAGATGACGTGTCTCGTCGACGAGAACACGTGTCTCGTCGACGAATCTTGGGTTATAAATTGCCAAAACCTGGATTTTTCAGGAGAATTTTGGCACAAAAGACTCTTTCTCTCTCTAAAACACCTCTACCTTCTTCTTTCTTCGATTTCGGCCTCGTATCTCGTCGGATCGACGATCTAAAGCCACCACGACGCTCCTGGCGAAGTTCTCTGCAAGTCTACCAAAGCGGATCGTTGGTGGAAGTGGTTTGAAATTCATCCCAAATTCAGGGTAAGATGTTTTATTCAGAATCTTCTTTCCTTACAGTTATAGGAAATGTAGTATGTAAGAAAATACTGATGTTTTGTTATGGGGGATGTCGTTTTTAGGGTGTTGAGTTTAGAACCCTGTAGATGTAGGATCAGAGTTCAGTGAGGGCTTTTTCAAAAACTAGGTAAGAGAAATATGCTATGTAGGAGATTTTACTTATATTATTAGAGATTTTATATGCATGTATACCAGCTATTATGCAGTTTTATAGAATAAGAGTATTAAAGAATGTATGGCCTGAGTAGATATTATCTGATATAGAATCTTATGCAATTTTTCTCAGAATATCATGTTATATAGTATATACGAACATATGTACATCCACAGTTTTATTCATATCAGTATATATTCCGATATTTACATAGACATATATATATATATATATATATATATATATACATGTACACATATGTTTACTCAGATCAGTATATATAGTATTTACAGAATGTCATGTTTTCCTAATGCCATAACACTCAGTTTATACAGATAGTTTATGCAAACAAAATATATAGTTATAGTATTAAGATGCTACAGACATGTTGTTCAGATATTACAGTATTTACAGTAAAGAATTATAATGTTATGGTTATTTTGGAAACATGATAAAAACAGCAAAGATAATTATAGTATATATATATATATAGTATCAGATCCCTAATGAGATATTACAGACAGATATAGTCTATAGAGCATGGTACCGTTGCTATATACAAAATAGAGTGCAACCACATATCTCAGATAGTGTGTGGGTACTGTCAAACCATGCTCAGAGAGGATGGCGCTCCCCAATTGGGTTGAGGGGGCTGGTTTGACGAGGTAGCAGTTCCAGTTCCATGCTTAGGAGTGGATGTAGTTTGGCCGAACTGAGGTAGTGTAGAGTATAATGACTTACCAAGAGGGCCGACCAGCGTTAAGTCCTGCCTACAGGACGCACAACCCTATCATGGGGGGTTAAATCATGACATACGAATTTCCAGGGAAAAGCATAGTTATATATATGTATATAGTTTTACAACATTTAATGTATATAGTATGATATTAGCAGTACAAAAGATAGAAAGTTCAGATGTTACAGTTATATTTTAAGCTACGATTAACGTAAAATTTATTTATACTGATTTGCCAGCTTTACAATTTCAAATGTTATTATTATTGATATGCAACTTGGTCGCCACACACTAGTAATAGCATATTTTTACTTACTGAGTGTTGACTCACCCCATCATTTTAACATTTTTCAGATGAGCCAACTAGGCGCAAATCAAACTCGTGGTTAGAGAGTCCCTTGGTTGCTCTGTACTTAAGGTAAGTTGGTACAGGGAGGTTTGATTTTTGGGGAAGTGATACTAGTATATGTAAATATAATATGGAAAATTACTGGACTCTGGTATTGTATGTATATTTGTGGTATGTGATTTATGTTTTCCATTGCATAAGTGTGCCCACTATCTACAGAAATAATTCAGTGCCAAGCTGAGGCCTGAGAGTCTATAGTAGGGATATTTAAGTGATATATATATAATGATATTAAAAAAATGATATAATTTTGGGGTCGTTACAATTTGGTATCAGAGCCTAGGTTGCTAGGTTATGCAGACTCTAGAGTGTAGCGGAATACAATACTAGAATTTAGGAAAGGAATTGAGGTTTTATTCTGTGATCCAAATACATGACTTTCATGGTAGTTTCCATGCTTTTCTTGGGGTGACGATTCCAGGAAAACCATAGTAAACTGTTGATGAGTCATGTGTTTAGATTGCAGGATTTGATTTGGGGTCAGGAACGTAAAGGATTGTTAATAGAGAATCTAAAGTTTTAGTTGAATAGAATAAGTTAGGTATATATGGGAAATAGGATTCTAAAATAGTGTTTTTTTTTTTTTTTGCAGGATGGACCCAGGGGGTAGTAGCGTTTACGCTAGTGGAGCTGATGGAGCAGGTCCTTCTGGTGCAAGCGATGGAGATTCAGATGCTTGTGGCTCAGCAAGTTATGACTGAAATTGCTCAGAGTTTTAGGGAACAGGGAGGTCTATCGCTGTCTCGGGGATGTACCATAGATAAATTTATGAAGATGAACCCGATGGCATTTTCTAAAGCCATCGACCTTGCAGTGGCGGAGAATTGGTTGCAGGAGAAAGAGAAGATTCTGGCAGTACTTCACTGCACCGACGAGCATAGAGTCTTATATGCCCTGTACAGATTGGAGGGGGAAGCCGAGAGATGGTGGGCAGCCACTAGGTTGTTGGAGGAGTAGAGGGCGATTCCAGTATCCCTGACTTGGGCTCGATTCAGGGACATGTTCTTTGATAGATATTATCCTGCCTCATTGACAGTCCAGAAATATGCGGCAAAATTTATCGAGCTCTCGCGTTTCTGCCCTTATATCGTCCCCAATGAAGTAAAGAAGGCAAGAATGTTCGAGAGGAATTTAAGGCAAGATATTTACAGGAAGGTGGCAGTACTGAGGATCCAGGATTTTGTAGAGTTGGTTGACAGGGCCATTATAGCAGAGGAGAGTCTGCCGAAAGAGACTAAGACACAGAGTCCGAAGAAAAGGACCGTACCCTCGAGCTTTCAGGTGGGTCCCAGCCGAGGCCCTTGGAGAGGAGGTAGATCTGGCGGAGGTCAGAGACAGACGGTAGAGTAGGGTGGATTTCAGGGTGGTCAGCCTCCCACCATTTGTACTAGATGTGGACGGAGACACCTAGGTGAGTACCGGTTGGGGGAGAATGTCTGTTATCATTGCGGGAAGCCCAACCATATGGCTCGATCATGTCAGATGTTTTTGAATTATGCACCAGCTCCCAGACCATTTCGAGGTGGATATCAGGCGCCCCACGGAGGTTAGCAGAGGAATATTGCGCCATCGAGGGTCTATGTGTTGACTCCGGGTGACATTAAGATGACTAGAGACGTAGTTACAAGTACCATTATTGCTTTACCATATAAAATTATTGTTTTATTTGATACAAGTGCTACCTACTCTTTTATATTGGTGGGATATGTCAGAATAACTGGCGTGGAGACACAGTTATTATGTGAAGAATTGTCTGTGGGTACGCCGATGGGATCTGTAGTGAGATGCAGGAAGGTGTTTCGAAATTTCCCAATAAGTATTCAAGAGAGAATACTACCAGTTGATCTCGTGGTCCTAGATATACATGGGTTTGATGTGATACTGGGCATGGATTGGCTAGCAACTCATCATGCCAGTATTGTTTGTCATAAGAGAGAAGTGATTTTCAGACCTCCGGGTGAGCCAGCATTCAAATTCGTAGGTTCATGTGTACGTGCCTCACGACAGCTAGTGTCAGCTATTCAGGTGAGGAAATTGCTATAGGACGGTTGCCAGGGGTATGTCGCATACATAAAAGAACTACCGAAAGAAGAATTGGAACAAGCCGACATACCAGTAGTAACGGAATTCCTAGACATCTTTCTAGAAGAATTGCTTGGTTTACCGCTTGACCACGAGATTGAATTTACTATAGATCTGTTGCCAGGGTTTGCACCAATATTTAAAGCACCTTACCATATGGCCCCACTAGAGTTAAAAGAATTGAAAGAATAGTTACAGGAATTGCTGGATAAAGGTTTCATCAGGCCTAGTGTGTCGCCTTGGGGTGCGCCAGTTCTGTTCGTGAAAAAGAAAGATGGGACCATGAGGTTGTGTATCGATTATAGGGAGATAAATAAATTGATAGTCAAGAATAAATATCCTCTCCCTAGGATCGATGATTTATTTGATTAGTTGCAGGGGACCCAGGTTTACTCTAAAATTGACTTGCGGTCGGGTTACCATCAAGTGAAAGTTAGAGCACAAGATATTTCAAAGACTGCATTTCGAACCCGATATGGGCATTATGAGTTCTTGTTGATGCCATTTGGGTTGACGAACGCACCAGTAATATTCATGGATTTAATGAATCGAGTGTTTCATCAATATTTGGACCAGTTTGTGGTTATCTTCATTGATGATATACTGGTCTATTCGAGAAGTTTTAAGAAGCATGAGCATCATCTGAAACTGGTGTTGTAGGTATTAAGGGAAAGAAAATTGTATGCAAAATTCAAGAAGTGTGAGTTTTGGTTAAGGCAGGTTACCTTTCTCGGCCATGTGATATCTGAAGCGAGAGTATCGGTTGATTCGAATAAGATAGAAGCAGTACTGAATTGGGTAAGGCTGGGAAATGTTCAAGAAGTCAGGAGTTTTCTGGGATTGGCAGGCTATTACCGATGCTTCATGGATGGCTTCTCTAGGTTGTCTGGTCCGTTAACACGACTTACAATGAAAAATGTGAAATTTGATTGGACTAACGACTGTGAGCAGAGTTTTCAGGAGTTAAAGTGGCGGTTAGTTTTAGCTCTAGTATTGGCTATTCCTTCAAGGGAGGATGGATTCGTGATATATAGTGATGCATCCTTGAAGGGACTTGAGTGTGTATTAATGTAGCATGGTAAGGTTATTGCGTATGCGTATAGACAGCTTAAAGAGTAGGAGAGGAATCATCATGTCCATGATTTAGAGCTTGCAACGGTGGTGTATGCTCTTAAGATCTGGAGGCATTACCTATATGATGGAAAGTGCAAGAGTTTCACGGATCACAAGAGCTTGAAGTATTTCTTTACACAGAAGGAACTAAATATGAGACAAAGAAGGTGGCTAGAGCTTATTAAAGACTATGACTGCACCATTAGCTACCACCTAGGGAAAGCGAATGTGGTAGCTGATGCTTTCAGTAGGAAATCAATGGGACCAGTACTAGCAGTCATGGAGATTCCGCATTCAATTTTGATAGATTTGGAGAGGCTCAACATAGAATTGATAGAGGAAAGTCCTCAGGCAGCCATTGCTACTCTAGTGGTTCAGCCTACGTTATACGAGAGGATTAAAGCAGCTCAGAGTGATGATGCAGAGTTGGCAGAGGTAATGGCTAGGGTGCAAGCTGGTCAGGGTGAGGAATTCAGCATATCAGATAACAAAGCCCTGTAGTTCCGTACTAGGCTCTGTGTTCCCAAAGATACCGAGATTAGAAGAAATGTATTGGAGGAGGCTCACATATCACTATACACCGTACATCCAGGTAGCACTAAAATGTATCGGGATCTGTTGGTGTGCTTTTGGTGGAGTTGAATGAAGAGAGAGATAGCTGAATTTGTACAGTAGTGCTTGACGTGCCAACAAGTTAAAGTTGAGCACTAGAGACCAGCAGGGCAGTTGCAGCCATTGTTTATTCCCAAGTGGAAATGGGATCACGTTTCGATGGATTTTGTTATGGGATTACCACTAGTGCGACGAGGGTTGAATGCGATTTGGGCGGTTGTTGATCGTTTGATGAAGACCGCTCATTTCATTCTGATTAAATTCGGCTATTCCATGGACAGACTAGCAGAGATATATGTTCAGGAGATAGTTCTTGTTCATGGAGTGTTAGTATCCATAGTCTCGGACCGAGATCCTTGGTTTATTTCACAATTCTGAAAAAATTTCAAGAGGCTATTGGTACACAGCTAGCATTTAGCACTGCTTTCCACCCCCAGACAGATGGTCAGACTGAGAGGACGATCCAGACATTGGAAGATATGTTTCGTGCTTTCATGCTAGATTTTGGGGTAGCTGGACCCAGTTTTTACCATTAGTTGAATTTGCCTATAATAACAACTACCAGGCTAGTATCGACATGGCTCTATATGAGGCACTGTATGGCAGGAGATGTCGTTCTCCTATCTTCTAGGATGAAGTAGGTGAAAGGCGAGTGTTAGGTCCAGAAATTGGACATCAGGTGTGTGATAAGGTTTGACTAAATAAAGAAAGAATCGGCACCGTGTAGAGTCGGTAGAAAAGCTACGCAGACACTCGCCGCCGAGAGCTACAATTTGATGTGGGAGATTGAGTATTTTTGAAGATAGCTCCTCTAAAAGAAGTTATGAGGTTTGGAAAGCAGGGCAAGTTAAGCCCTAGGTATATTGGCCCTTTTGAGATACTAGAGAGAATAGGGTCTGCTGCTTATAGGCTAGCTTTGCCACCAGCTTTGGCTTGAATTCATGACGTGTTTCATGTTGCTATGTTAAGGAAATACATCCCAGACCCATCTCATATAATTAGTTATGCAGAGATAAAACTCAAGGATTCACTAGCTTATGAAGAGACGCCAGTACAGATTTTAGACAGAAAGACACAAGAACTGCGTGCTAAAGAAATTTAGCTAGTGAAGATTTTGTGGAGGAACCATGCTATGGAAGAAGCCTCATGGGAACTCGAGGATGAAATTAAAAAGAGATACCCACATTTGCAGGTACATGTAAATAGTTAGGTAATGTAAATAGTTAGGTAATGTTTCTTTTGCAGGTACATGTACTATTCCAAGAGTAGTTAGGTAATGTAAATAGTTAGGTAATGTTTCTTTTGCAGGTACATGTACTATTCAGTTAGTAAATAGTTTTTAATTTTATTTGTGTAATCTCCCAGAACATAGAATGTAACCACTGTATTCCTCCACCATAAGTGAGTGCAGGTAATAAAATAAGTAGACCATTTTTGCCTTTAAGGAATAATGAGTTATATGAATAGTAAATTTTGAGGACGAAATATTATAAGGAGGGAAGAATGTAATGACCCAAAGAATAATGGCATTTAAATAATAAATAGAGAGAGAAATGGAAACAGAAATAGAAGCAGGTAGTAGACTTCGTTGATGAACGCTAATCGTTCATCAATGACGTTGCATTTTGGATCTAATAACTTAGAAGATTTGCATAGGGCTTTATCGATGAAGTCTGGAAGTTCGTCGACAAGCGCATAAGGAGACCTCATCGACAAAACCATGTTTTGTCGACGAGAAGATATAGAAAGGGGTTTTGGGTAGTCTGAAATTCATCGACGAAATTCCTTAAGGACTCATCGATGAGATGACATGTCTCGTCAACGAATCTGGGGTTATAAATTGCCAAAACCTGAATTTTTCAGCAGAATTTTGGCGCAAAAGACTCTTTCTCTCTCCAAAACGCCTCTCCCCCCCCCATTCTTTCTTTGATCCCGGCCCTGTCTCTTGCCAGATCGACGATCTGAAGCCACCACGACGCTCCTAGCAAAGTTCTCTACAAGTCTGCTGGAGCGGATCATCGGTGGAAGTGGTTTGAAATTCATTCCATATTCAGGGTAAGATGTTTTATTCAGAATCCACTTTCCCTACAGTTATATGAAATGTAGTATGTAAGAAAATACTGATGTTTTGTTTTGGAGGATGTCGTTTTTAGGGTGTTGAGTGGAGAACCCTGCGGGTGTAGGATCAGAGTTTAGTGAGGGCTTTTTTAGAAATTAGGTAAGAGAAATATGCTATGCTAGGAGATTTTACTTATATTATTAGAGATTTTATATGCATGTATACCACCTATTATGGAGTTTTATAGAATATGGGTATTAAAGAATGTGTGGCCTAAGTAGATATTATCTGATATAGAATCTTATGAAGTTTTTCTCAGAATATCATGTTATATAGTATATACGAGCATATGTACATCCATAGTTTTATTCATATCAGTATATATTCCGATATTTACATGGACAGATATATATATACATGTACACAGATGTTTACTCAGATCAGTATATAAAGTATTTACAGAATGTCATGTTTTCCTAATGCCATAACACTCAGTTTATATAGATAGTTTATGCAGACAAAATATATAGTTATAGCATCAAGATGCTACAAACATGTTGTTTAGATATTATAGTATTTACAGTACAGAATTATAATGTTATGGTTATTTTGGAAACATGATAAAAATAGCAAAGATAATTATAGTATATATATATATATATATATATATATATGTTTATATAGTATCAGATCCCTGATGAGATATTACAGACAGATACAGTCTATAGAGCATGGTACCGTTGCTATATACAGAATAAAGTGCAACCACAAATCTTAGATAGTGTGTGGGTACCGTCAAACCATGCTCAGAGAGGATGGCACTACCTAATTGGGTTGAGGCGGCTCGTTTGACGAGGTAGCAGTTCCAGTTCTGTGCTTAGGAGTGGAAGTAGTTTGGCTAGACTGAGGTAGTGTAAAGTATAGTGACTTACATGGAGGGCCGACCAGTGTTAAGTCCCGCCTACGGGACGCACAACCCTGTTTTGAGGGGTCAAATCATGACATACAGATTTTCAGGGAAAAGCATAGTTATATATATATATATATATATATATATATATATATGTTTATAGTTTTACAGTGTTTAATGTATATAGTATCATATTAGTAGTACAAAAGATAGAAAGTTCAGATGTTACAGTTATATTTTAAGCTACGATTAACGTAAAATTTATTTATATTGATTTGCCAGCTTTACAGTTTCAATTGTTATTATTATTGATATGCAATTTGGTCACCACACACTAGTAATAGCATATTTCCACTTATCGAGCGTTAACTCACCCCATCATTTTAACATTTTTTAGGTGAACCGGCTAGGCAAGCAGACCAGGCTCGTGGTTAGAGAGTCCCTTGGTTGCTCTGTACTTAGGGTAAGTTGGTACATGGAGGTTTGAGTTTTTGGGAAGTGATACTAGTATATGTAAATATAATATGGAAAATTACTAGACTCTAGTATTATAGGTATATTTGTGGTTATATGATTTATGTTTTCCACTGCGTAGGTGTGCCCACTATCTACAGAAATACTTCAGCGCCTAGTTAAGGCTTGAGAGTTTATAGCAGGGATATTTAAGTAATATATATATGATGATATAAAAAAATGATATAATTTTGAGGTTGTTACATCTACTGCTGGCACCGCATGGTCAGAATGCTATTTGGGTGGTCATAGATAGATTGATGAAGACCGCTCACTTCATTCCTATTAAAGTCAACAACTCCATGGATAGATTGACAGAGATTTATGTTAAGGAGATAGTCCGTTCTCATGGTGTGCCAGTGTCTATAGTGTCCAATCGAAACCCACTTTTCACATCACGGTTTTGGAGGAGCTTGTAGGAGGCTCTGGGGTCTCAGTTATCTTTCAGCCCGATGTTTCATCCTCAGAGGGACAATCAAACTGAGAGGGTGATTTAGATATTAGAAGATATGCTACGGGCGTGCGTGCTGAATTTTGGGGGTAGTTGGACCCAGTTTATGCCGATGGTAGAATTTGCATATAATAACAGCTATCAGGCCAACATTGGCATGGCACCCTATGAAGCGCTCTATGGTAGGAGATGTCATTCTACTTTATACTGAGATGAGTTAGGTGAGCGATGAGTTATGGGGCCAAACCTAGTGCAGCAGGCATATGATAAAGTTCAGCTCATTAGAGATAGGATCAGTGCAGTTCGGAGCTGACAGAAGAGTTACGCTGATACTTGCCGTAGGAAACTGGAGTTTGATGTTGGAGGTCATGTATTTTCGAAGTAGCTCCATTAAAGGGAATTATGAGATTTGGAAGGAAGGGTAAGCTTAGTCCTAGGTTTATTGGCTCATTTGAGATCCTTGAGAAAGTAGGGTCAGTTGCTTACAGGCTAGCCTTACCACTCGTTTTGTCCAGAATACACGATGTATTTCATGTCCCTACGTCCCATACCCCTGCCATGTGATCCATTATGGTGAGATAGAGCTCAAGGATACTCTGGCATATGAAGAGGTACCAGTGCGGATTCTAGGCAGGAAAGAACAGGAATTGCGCAATAAGAAGATTCCTTTAGTAAAAGTCTTATGGAGAAATCATGCGATAAAAGAAGTTTCATGGGAACTCGAGGAACAGATATGACAGAAGTATCTGTATCTCTTCAACGGGGATTGGTAATAATTAGGAAAAGTTACTAGTAAATATGTAAAAAAAATTTGTACAGGTTAGTTAGTACATGTAATAATTTTTAGTTGTAGGTACTGTTTTGGTTTTGGGAGAATTTTATTTTATGTATTTGTAATCTCTCGGATCCTTGAATGTAACCATGGTATTCCTCCGCTATAAGTGAGGGTAAGTAATAAAATAAGTAGCTCATTTTCTTTAAAGGATGGTGTCAATACAAATAGTAAATTTCAAGGACGAAATTTTTATAAGGAGGGGAGAATGTAGAGACCTGAAGAATTATAGAATTAAATAATACTAGAGGGAGAAAAAGGAAAATTCAAAAGGAGGAAAAAGCGGGTTTCGTCGACGAACATCCTATTAAATTCGTCGCACGCCACGTGTCTCGTGGATGAGAAATTACCGAGAAGTTGTTTTGCAGGGCCTAAAGTTCGTCGATGATGAATAAGTGTTCGACGATGAACTCTCTTCTTGGCCTCATCAATGAAGTGATATGTCTCGTACGAAGCCAAGTGTTTAAATAGCTCAAACTCGATTTTCAGCATAGAAAATTTGCATGCAGCCTCTTCTTCTCTCTAGAATCTGTCCCCTCTACCTTCTCTCTAAATTTTTAGCTCGGGTTTTCGCCGGTTCGACGATCTGAAGCCTCCATGCTACTCCTGGAAACTTTCTCTTCACATCTGCTGGAGTAGATCGTTGGTTGGGCCAACTTGGGAACCATCCCAAAATTTGGATAAGTTAATTAATTTCAATTTTATTGGGTATTTGGTGTTTCTGTACTGAGGATAATATGTTAGGGAAGTTAATACTGAAGTTTTGTGGGGAAAATATCAATTTTAGGGTGTTGAGCTGGGGAATATATGTGTGTGATTTTAGGTGTTTTGTGGGCTTCCCAGTAAGTTAGCTAAGGGGATAAATTAAGTCAATATTTTTATGAAATTATTTATTAATATTCAACTTTTATTTTCAAGGAAATTATGTTTGTTATAGAACTAAGTTGGGAATACTGTTGTTTAACAGGAAAACTATTTTAACACAATTCAACAGGGATTATGATTTTGTGTAAATTTTATGAATGGAAAAATATCCATTTTCTTGTAGCATGAGTATGAAATTCTATGATTTTATGTAATATCAGAATACTATGTTTTCAAAATAAGCATGTTATTATTGTTTTTCAAGAAGATATTAAAAATGGTACAAGGATTTCAAATTATGAATTTCATATGATATGTCCGCGCAAGGGCCATGGTTTTATATGATATGTCGACATAAGGGTCGTGGGTTTTATATGACATGCTATGTTGGTGTAAGGGCCGTGATTTACAAGATACAAAATGTCTGTGTAAGGGTCGTGAGTTTTATATGATATGTTATGCAAAATTTTATGGAAATATTATCATAATAGATATTATTATGAAATAGTCATGTATCATTATTTGGAAATATATTATATGTTATCAGAACCCGAATGGCTTGGTTTAGGCTTTTACGAAGCATGGTACCGTAGCTATATGATCACGATCATGTATATGTTAATGCTACCACTTGTTATAAGGGGCAATGGGAGATCGGTAGCCGATGTGGTTTTATGGTAGTGTAGGCATCCCTATGGTGTCTCGACTAGGAGGGGCAGATCTATCGTACTTATAGACTTATGTTGATCTAGTGTGGTCGGCTAGCTATTGCTAGGTCCTGCGTTCGGGCTGCACAACCTAGTCATGTGGGGGTAAGACATGACACTAGCCAACCTAGTGTTGATCTAGGGTGTTATTTCGTGTACAGTTATATACAATTATATATATGATGATTTCATGTATAGAAACACAGTATGTTATATCATGTTATGATAAATACTCATGTTGCCACATACTGATATTAGTTTATTTCCTTTACTGAGAGATGTCTTACCCTAACTATATAAACATTTCATGAGCCTCGGATAAGAGAGCGGATAGTGCTCTGCAACATTAGTGGTTGACTGTTTTACCCTGGTAGAAGGGTAAGTCGATATGTTAGGGTTTGATGGATTTTTGGGTTGAGACCCTAGGGCACTTTTTGATCTTTTTAGGAAATGTATATGTATATAACAGTTTTAGTAAAACTCAGATATTGTGTTGGTCGGATGATTTGGTATGGATATGATTTTACGTTTCCAGCTACTTAGGTATCAGTGTTGCATCTTAGGTATATCCCTGGTACCCATGAGTCCAGGTTGATTATGTTTTATCAGTTGGACATGATTATTATATTAAATGTTATTATGAAAAAAAATTATGGAAAAATAGGTAGGTTGTTACATAATCAAAGTTTCTAATCTGAGTTTTGGAGGGGGTATTTATAGATTTTCAAGAAATCTAACCGTAGAGGGACACGCTTGGTATTTTGGAAAAGATCAATTAAAAGTTATTGACGTTTTAACTCCTTTAAAAATTTCCAACCTGAGAGGTTTGGTCGACCATATAGAGAGTTTGGTCGACCATATTGACAAGTTCAGTCGACTGAGGAACTTTTGAACTATAGGTTCAGTCGACCGTCTTAGGGCGATTTTGAACCCTTCGAGGTTCGGTCGACCAACTCAAGTTCGGTCAACCAGGTCATTTTATAACTTGGAGTTCGGTTGACCTGGACGTTGGGAATTCCCCACATGTCAGTTCGGTCGACCAGAGCGTTGAAGTTCATTTAACAGTTGGTCAACCAAATAGTCAAACCTTTGACCCTAGGGAGGTTCGGTCGACTGGAAGTTTATATATGTTCTGATTCTGTCGACTGAGTAGTCAACTATTGACCTTGGCGAGGTTCGATCGATCGAAGGTTTATGTGTGTTTAGGTTTGGTCGACCGAACACACTAAACTTGTGCATTTAAGTCCAAATTTCTATTTAAAGTCACTCCTTTTCACATAATTCTTATTTCTAAGTTATATGGGACTTTTCATGTGATAATTTGGAACTTACGGTCAATCTATGGTCATTGAGCTAACCCAAAAAATTCGGCATCGGTCGACCGAAGGGAACTCCATGTATTAATCTTGGGGCTTAAATCTAATACCTGACTAATTCAATATATCAACAATAGTAAACTATCATAACATTTATACTGAAGAACTTTGATATAAATTTAATATTTAAGCAAGAGAAAAATAATAATAATAACATAATAAGAGAACATTCCACTGAAGTAGAAAAAAGTTAGAGATATCACATAAAAAAGAAACTTATAAGAGACACCTTAAAACATAGTAAATAAGAATAATTGGTTGGGGCTCAAATGACAAAAATGTGAAAGAGTTGCTATTTTCAAAATCAATAAACATATTTTTCCAACTCAAAAATAAACAAAGAAATAAAATTTCTAACATTCTATCCAAATAAAGGGAAAGTGAATATTAATTAAATAACATAATAGAAAATCAAAACCTTTAAAGGTTGCTCAATTTATTAAATGTCATTTTCTTACTAAATAGCAAATGAATTGATTATACAATAGAAAAGACAAAAATTACGCTTATAATCCTTTTAGCCACTGTGAAAGAAAAAACAACTTTGATTAGTAACATCTCATGACAGATGTAAAAATAATAATAAAACTAAAAAAAAAACTTTTTCATCATTTTGAGGTTACATGAAACTACAATTTTTACATTAATATCAATATATTATAATGCACTTATAATAACATAAATTGCAAAATAAAAAACACATAAGCTATATATATAATGCCAATGACTAAAATAATAACAAATGAGGAAAATTTTTTGACTTACAATTTTTTTTTTTAACAACGTAAACAAATCTCGAATATTAAGAAATTTTATTGCTAGCAACAAATTTTTGAGACGCCAAGATTGCACAAATAATCTTATTTTACAAATTAATCAAAATTTAAATCATCACAACGGTTGACTAGACAATCCAAATACTCACCAAGAGAGCATATATTCATATGCAATTTACATTTATTTTTCTAGAATTGAAAATAGCATTCGACTTAAAATTGTTGAAAAATAATGGAAAGGGAAAAAAGATACTAATAAAATTAATAATAAATAAATATACAAATGGTTATTAGAAGCGGAGGTGTGGAAGACCATTAACCTTAAAGTCGATTTCACAACTACGAAGAAAATATCTTAGTGCATATAGTCATTGAGTGTACGACCTCCAGAATTACTCAACGAGCTTGATTTTGAGTGTACTCACAGACACACGAAAGTTATACAAGAGTAGTGTCATTTAGTTACCCAATAATATTTTAGTCATTTTAAAGAGTAGAAGGCAAAATTATTTTGAAAAAGAAAAGCATATCTTGATATGAAGTTGGATCATGACTTATATATGTAAAATTATTCTAGCATAATAAAACCATCAAAGCAGTAGTTAATATAATTTTATTTTACTGTTTAAATTCACATGGGATGGTTGGCCAGCTCATGCTCATCAGCTAGCCAAGCAGCTTGGCTTTGCGTTGCCCTGCCTCCGACTTTCATCGTTCACCCACTAAAATCAGAATTGATTACAGCCATGATTTCCGATAGCTGTTAGGAGAAGGAGAGATAAATACATGGCATGGGATCAATCGAGTACAGCATCCATCCATAATAGTTTAAGTTAATAATAGACAAAAGGCAAACCCCCAGACATAAGGCTCTTAATTTAATTAAAGCTAGCTAGTTGCTTTCATGCCCTCGAAGCAAGCATGCCCACCTGAATTGTACTCTGAGAGAGAGAGAGAGAGAGAGAGAGAGAGAGAGAGAGAGAGAGAGAGAGAGAGAGAGAGAGAGCTTACGAACTCTTCACGTCATCCTTTTATCATATCTTCTTTACTGTACTCTCATATTTTATAGCATTACAATTTTATTGTTTCAGGAAAAACAAAAGACAATTTCATTACCATGGCAGCAAGCAAGGGTGTGTTCATTAGTCTTAGCACGCAGCTAATTATTTATACGCATTCGTGAGCATGAGGCCCTACCTAGCAGTACTTTCGACGTGACTGCAAAGTCTCCTTCTCTATTATTTATTAGGTTAAGGCCGTCCTGCATGTATTTGGTAATTAATGCCGCTGAATTATATTAAAATGTATGTAGTTGGGGGTAAACACAGAAATTTTGCATCCAACCTAATAAGAATTGGAAAATAATAAGAAAAGATATGGAAAATATACTTTTTTTTTCCATATTTAGTTGCCGAGTCTGTCAAAAGAAAGTGAATATAATACACACATACAACCAATCAACAAAAAAATTAATTTATACATCATGGATATTTGATTTTTTCTTTTTAAATATTTAACCATATTAGAATAAATTTTCATTTTTGATGGTATTTGTTATTAAGAGAAAATGCAATAAACAAAAAGAATTTTTTTTTTAATTTCTTTTTCTTTTTCTTTCCGTAAACAAAATTTTGATCCAAATGGACTTTAAAGAAATGATTGATGGGTAAAGTAAGAAAAGTAATGGGGAGCGAAACTACATTATTGCTTTCCTTTTTATTTGGCCTCTATTTTCAAGCATAGGAATACGTCTTCTCTGATTTTGCTAAGGCTTTCAGTCCTATCAAGCATGAAAGATTGCTATTATTTATGATTGAGAGTTAGGTCCAAGAATAGGTTTTCTTTCAACTGTTTATATTTGTTGTTCGTTATCAAGATAAGAGGGGCAATGACTATCTCTATGGCAATCAATTTAATTTTTCCCCTTACGATGGGATGGGTTTCATTTTTGTGATGGGCTTTGGTATGAGAATAGATCTTCTCTTGACCTTTTGTTTCATTGGTAGCTCAAATCTCGAGGTAAGAACAAGTTTTCACTACCTTTATTTATAAGGATTTAATTTAAATTCTTAAACTTTATTGAATTTGCCCTTAGTTTGGTTGGGAACTCAAAAATCTTGTACTACATTCATCAATATATATAATTGTAAGGAATAACTCCTCAATGTAAGATTTGTAACCCACCAATTAATCACAAAATATTGTATTAACAGATGGATCCACAAAATACATGCATGACCCACATCATAATTGGAATCCACACCAATTAGGGCTGATAAAAATTATATGAAAACCAAACCATTAGGCTCGCAAAGGTTTGGGTCCTTAAGTACCAAAGATAAAATATATAAAACTTAACTAACACCAAGTTCAATAGTACAATGAGTAAGTCGAGTGTCGATCCTCGGGGACTCTAGTGCAGCGGTTAACCAATTTAATCTAATTTACTATGCTTGAACAATATGAAAAGAGTGAATTTTGGTTTTTCTATTAAACTACAAAAGCAATTAAAATTGAATTAAATTACTTATGGAAAAGCAATTCCCTAGTTATGAATCCATATTAGGTCTTTAATGAGCAATAACTAGGTTCGGTCAATTACCCGTACTAGGGTTTCAAAGATAAGTAATTCACTCGAGTAGCATAGGATAGTCGAGTTCGCACCAATCGTCCGGAGGACGATCAGGAGAACGTGGTATACCCTATCTAGCAAACATGAATTCCTTTTTAACGTAATCCGCTCTAGTGGTATAGGGTAGCCAAGTTCACATCAATTGTTTAGAGCACGATTGGGAGAACGGGGTATACCCTATCCAGTAAACACGGTTTCCTTTTCACAACCATACCCTATTATGCACAATTGACTAAATCCTAACTATGCTATTCTAGCCTAGGGTTTCATCACAACTAGAGAATCAAACTAATTAGCTACTCATGGTGCATGAAATTAAAGACAAGGTATTGAAAGACAATATTGAAAGCGTGACTTGTATTGAAATTCGGAATTGAAATACAAAGCAAGAACAAAAAGGAATTGAATTTCGCAACATGAAATTAAACAAAGCATTAAATTGACAATTGAATTGAAATATGAAAACTAAGGTGCAACCCCAAGAGGGGGGGTGAATTGGGTTATTAAAATTTATTTTAAATTCTTTTGATGAATTCTTAACCTTTTATAATTCTTTCAAAGATATCTTGACATCTTGTTGATTTAGCAATCACACAAAGGCTTAAGTCTTTAATTCAATCCACAATCACAACACAAATAAGCAATCAATCAACTACTCAAACCAATCAACCATAATATAAGTAACCAATCAAAAAATGCTTTGCAATTCTTTTGGCAATATTCAGCTTAATTGTTTGCAGCCCTGTGTATATGAATTTATAAGCCATGTAGAGAATGTCGTTGGCCTTTCAATTGATAATCAAAATAACATCCAATCACTCTTTCCGAAATTAGAATTCAAATAAACCTTTCGTTAATAGGTTTTGGGTTGTTAACCAATCAACGTACTCCCTTTCGGTTTCCGTAAAGTATTGATTTACCAACGTACTCCCTTTCGATTTTCGGAAGCCCAAGAACAAATTAAACTTTGGTTTATTTTATTTCCAATACATGTTGTTTTTATGATTGAGAGAATTACAACATCCACATAGTTTATATTTTTACTAGAATTTAAAAAGAATAAGGGAAAGAGAGTCACACTGGTGTTTTTACAAGGTTTCACTTATCCACAGCCTACCTCCTCGCCTTAGACTAACCACCTAAGGATTCCACTATACATGTTCCTTTCCAAGTGGAATAAAACAGTTCCAAATAACCTCTTTTTTAGGAAGAGAAACCTCTCCAAGCAACAGCCCACGTTAGGTCCAATGATCCAAATCAATCTTGAATTATCAAAGAACTACTAAATGGAAATAAGAATTTGCATACAAGAATACTCTCAAAATAGAGCAAATTTGTACAAGTTAGAGCACTTAATATACTTCAAAACAAATATTAAATAGAAAATATGAAGCTCAAGATTTAGATATCACCAAAGGTTCTTTCTTATAGATGGAGAAAACTTAGTTGCAAATCAGAACCAAGGCTTTTGATCAATCAGCAATTTCGTAGAGTTCTCCCAACAAGGATATGAGCAAGTATGGATTTTTGAAGAGTATGAATGTAGGATGCTTGTCTTTCTTGAGCCATTTGATTCATGAGTCTAAAGAGGTATTTATAGAGTTTTTTTGTGAAAGAATTTCCTTATTTGCCAAGTTGACTTGGAGTGTTTTGCAGAAGATTTGAAATCCTAGAATTAATTTTTAAAATCTTCCCGTTAAGTTCGAATTTCAAAATCTCCGTGGAATCAGTCAGCTGACTCACTCAACTGGGTCATTTTTGTGCAGGTCAGTTAGCTGAACATGCGGCTGACAGCATTCTTTCTGTCCAAAAATTTATTCCAATATATAGTCAGTTGGTTGACTGAACTTAGTTAAAAAATATCAGTCGCCTGGATAGATCAGGTGTCAGTCGGCTGACTTATCACAAGTCAAAATAATCAGTCGGCTGGACAGATTTATTTAGTCTTTATATTTGTCAGTCGGCTAGCCAATCTTAGTGTGTTCTGGTCAGTCGGCTGACTAGACTATTCTTTTTCAAAATATTTTCATTTTTGATTTTTAAACTCTAGTTTATTTGAAAGATTCAATTATAACTTTTCAAAATTATTTCAAGGATTTTTTTTTTTTTAAGAATTGGTCTCTAAGTCTTTGCATCCTAAAGAACTTCATATTTCTAAATAGTATTGAATTGAAGTACTTACAAATGTCTTTCTAAACATGAACTCATTGAGCACTAACTCTTCAAGTCTCTTGAGATTCAGCTTGAATTTAAGTCCCACTTAGTCTTTATGCTTTTCATTTGTATTTTATTACTTCAATACTCTGAGTAGCTTTCACTTGATTGACTTTGATTTCTAGTTTGCTTCCATGACAAACATAAGTGTAGTTTTACTTAATCCTGAAATAATAAAGTCACTCAATAACACATGTTAAAATGTCCTTCATTTGTTATCATCAAAAAAAGATTGAAAAACCTAGTTAGGCCAACAATCTTCCCCTTTTTGATGATGACAAATGAGGAGAAAAGATGAGGGTTTCTTTGAAAAAGCTCCCCCTTACTATAAGCATTCTTTCAATATTTTAAGCATGTGACATCAAATACATATAGTATGTAGAAATGTTCAATATGCTCAAAGTCAAAGTCAAAGTCAAAGATATTCAATATGCAAATAATGTACTCAACATAACTCATCATAAGCTCAAACATTTCAATATTCTAAATGCATACTTAACATACTATTCCATGTCATGACATCTTTCTAAATACATACTTAACATGACATCTTTGCTTTTCTTAATTTCTCCCCCTTTGGACATCATTCAAAACAAGGGGAAAGAAACAGATCATACAAAGCAATACAAGCAAAGCAACCAAGAAGTATTTAGTCATAAAAAATATCAAATTACAGTAAAAAAGTTATAAAATTGGCAAGTACAAAAACATCAATTTGCAGCAGCAGGATGATCATCTACTTCTTCATCATTCCTTTCCTCTTCCTCTTCATTGCTTTCTTATTCGTCTGAGTCCTCTTCTTCTTCTTCTTTTGAACCATGCTCTTCTTCCATGCCTTCCTTATCATCAGCCTCACTTCCCTCTGTGGAGTCCTCGTCATCACTCCCATCATCATTGGCAGGAGTTGAACTGATATTCATAGGATCAACGGTATGAGGGGAACTGGCTAAATGTTTCTCAATTCGCCTCAAACATTCATCAAGTGAGGAGTAATTTTCTTGAAGGGAAGAAAAGTTGGTTTGGAGGGATTGAAGCCCAGTTTGCATGGTTTGACTGAAAGTGGTCAATTGTTGACAGCACGAATTAAACCATGCGAGAGTAGTAGTAACATGGGGTTGTCGTACTTGGCTTCCACTTCCCTTTAGAATCCATCCATCCTCATACATCTCATAACCCATTAATTTGAGAGTTATGGAATTGAAAATGTCATAATGGGTGCTTTTCACAAAGAAATCAGAAGGTGAGGATACTTGGAGTTTTCAAAAAGTTGGTTTAAGATTGCTCTATAGGGAAGGGTGACTCGTCGTGCTTCCACTCGAGATATCATCCATTGAAGCATAAGACTCGGTAAGTCTTGTTTCTTGCCCTTGAGCAAGCACCAGAGGACAAAGCAGTCTGCGGAGGAGATATACGCGTGTGATCCAGCTTGAGGAAGTATATTATATGTGATGATTTTTTTTTTGTAAAATTTGAGCTTGAAGATTCAAATGTTTGTAGAGCAGAGGATTGTCAAAAGAAACAAGCTTGGTGTCCAATATCAAGGAAATGAATTCTTTTGAAGTGAAGCCTTGTTCTAAAATCCAAGAAGTACTAAAAGGAGGACATTTAAAATCTCCTTTCCTGATTTTAAAGATTTTTGCAATGGATTCAGGAGTGACAGAGATGGATTTTCCCATCACCCTGGTAGAAAGTCCGTTTTATTCCTTAACAAGATTTGCGTAGAAAATTTTGACAAGGTTTGGGAAGTGTCCCTTGGCTTGATAGAGAATGAAAATTTTCCATCCTAGGGCCTCAAATAAGGAAATTATAGGTGGGAAATCAGATGTGAAAAATGAAACATCAAGGATTTTACCTAGGATTGGATCTGTCATGCTTAGATGATTTCGATAAAAGCTCTTTGTGTGTGGAGCTATGAGCCATTGCTCGATCGAAGAATCTTCAGTTTATTAAGATGAGGTGGAGGGTTTCTTACTTCCAATGAACTTGATTCTTGGCATTTTGGAACTTTTCTATGGAAAACCGAAGGTGGATTTGCTAAGGCAATGTTAGATTTTGGAAATGGAAGATAATATTTTGGTGATTTTTGGAAGAGGAGGAATTGAGGAAAAGGAGGAATGAGAGCACAAGTGAGAACAAACCCTATGTTAGTTGGCTGACCACTCGAATGGCTCAGGTTTTTTTTATAAACAAGTCTAGGGTTTTTCCGTCAGCCAGTCGGTGTCTTTTGGATACCATAGTCCTAGTTCAATTGCACCTAATAAGTATCTTAGAATTCTTTTTACAGCAACTTGATGAGATTCCTTTGGTACTTATTGAAAACGTGCATACATACACATACTAAACATTATGTCGAGTCTACTAGCTGCTAAATATAGTAAACTTTCAATCATGCTTCTATATTACTTTATATCTGCAGGTTTTCCTTTCTCATCTTTATCTAGGCTGATGGAGGTACTCATAGGGGTTCTTAAGGGTTTACTATTTTCCATATCGAATTTTTTTTATCATTTCTTTTATGTATTTGACAAAAGAAATTTTACGCGAATCAAGGGGAAGATTCTCAAATAGCAAAGAAAGTTGGTGGTGGGATAAAGATGTACAAAAAATCATAAAGACAAAAAGAATTTGGTATAAAACGTGGCAAAAATGTAGAAACAGCGAGAACTTTGAAAAATATAAGGAGGCAAGAAAAGATGCAAAAAGAGTCGTTAGTGAAGCTAAATATAGATCATTTAATAGTTTGTATGATAGATTAGGTACAAAAGAAGGGGAAAGAGATATATTTAAACTTGCTAAAGCTAGAGAAAGGAAGAACAAGGACTTAGGAAATGTAAAATGTATAAAAAGTGAGGATGATATTGTCTTGGTTAAGGATGAAGATATTAAAGAAATGGCGAAGTTACTTTAGTAAGTTGTTTAATGAAAACCAAATAGAAGGCAAAAATTTAGAATTGTCAAATGAGGAAAAGACTAAAAATATAAGATTTATTCAAAAAATTAGAGTTAACGAAGTTAAGTTTGCACTAAAAAAGATGAAAAATGGGAAAGCTATGGGACCAGATAACATCCCAATTGAAGTTTGGAAATGCTTGGGTGATAACGAAATTATATGGTTAACTAATTTATTTAATACAATTGTAAAAACTAAGAAAATGCCAGATGAATGGAGGAAAAGTACTTTAATACCTATATACAAAAATAAAGGAGATATTCAAAATTGTAATAACTATCGTGGAATTAAACTTATGAGTCATACGATGAAACTATGGGAAAGAGTAGTTGAACAAAGATTAAGGTTAGAAACGAAGATCTCAGAAAATCAATTTGGTTTTACGCCTGGGAGATCTATCGCAGAAGCTATTTATCTTTTAAGAAGATTAATGGAAAAGTTTAGGGAAAAGAAGAGGGACTTGCATATGATATTTATTGACCTTGAGAAAGCATATGATAGGATACCTAGGGAAGTTCTATGGTGGGTTTTAGAAAAAAAGGGTGTATGTTGTAAGTATACCGATGTCATTAAGGATATGTACGATGGAGTAATGACTAGTGTAAAGACTATAGATGGAGAAACTAGAGAATTTCCAATTACCATAGGTGTACATCAAGGATCTGCTTTGAGTCCTTATCTTTTTGCTTTAGTGATGGACCAATTGACTAAGAGTATTCAAAAGGAGGTTCCATGGTATATGTTGTTTGCAGATGATATTGTATTAATTGACAAAACTAGGGATGGAGTAGAGGCTGAGTTAGAATTATGGAGAGAAGCTTTGGAATCTAGAGGCTTTAAGATAAGTAAAAATAAAACAGAATATATGAAATGTAATTTTAGTAATGATAGGAGGAATATTGGAGACAAAGTTAAACTTGATGATGAAGAAATAAATAGCACTTGTAGATTTCGATACCTTGGATCTATTATGCAAGCTGAAGGAGAAATTGAAGATGATGTAATGCATAGAGTTAAAGCAGGTTGGGTAAAATGGAGAAGTTCTTCAAGTGTTCTATATGATCGTAGAATACCCTTAAAATTGAAAGGGAAGTTTTATAGGACAACTATAAGACCAGTTATGCTATATGGATTAGAATGTTGGGCGACGAAGAAACATAATATCCAAAAAGTAAAAGTTGCCAAGATGAGGATGCTTAGATGGATGAGTGGTATAACATTGAAAGATAAATTAAGGAATGAACATATTCGTGGTAAGTTAGGTGTAGCTCCTATAGAAGATAAGATAAGCGAAGGACGACTTAGATGGTATGGACACTTGCAACGTAGGTCTTATAGTGCACCTGTGAGGAAGAGTGACTTAGTTACTGTAGGGGGCAGTAGAAGGGGTAGGGGTAGACCTAAAATAACTTGAGAGGAGATAGTGAGTAAGGATTTAATCTCTTTGAATCTATCAAAGGAAATGGTCCATGATCGCATAAATTGGCGGAAAAGGATTCATATAGCCGACCCCACTTAGTGGAACTAAGGCTTGGTTTTTTGTTTGTTTGTTTGTTTTGTTCTTTTATGTATTTGGATTGACTTATAAAAGTCTCATTCTTTTCTTGTCTAATTTGTAGTCTAAGAAAATAGTTTAATTCTCCCATCATGCTCATTTCAAATTCTTCTTGCATACATTTTGCAAATTCTTTACATGGATATTCATTAGTAGCACCAAATATTATATCATCAACATAGATTTGAATTAAAAGTATGTCATATTTCTTGGTTTTAATGAACAAGATGCTATCATTTTTTCCTCTTGAAAACCCTTTTTCTATTAGAAATCCACTAAGTCTTTCATACCAAGCCCTTGGGGCTTGTTTTAACCCATACAAAGTCTTAGTTAGTTTAAACACATAATCAGGATTTTCTATATCTTCAAATCCGGGGGGTTGTTCAACATATACCTCTTCAATAATATACCCATTTAAGAAGGGACTTTTAACATCCATTTGGTATAACTTAAATTTTTTGTAGGAAGCATAAGCTAATAACATCCTTATAGATTTCATTCTAGCTACAGGGGCAAAGGTTTCATCATAGTCTATCCCTTCTTCTTGGTTATACCCTTTAACTACAAGTCTATCTTTGTTTCTAATGACTATACCATTTTCATCCTTTTTGTTTCTAGATACCCATTTAGATCCGATGATCGAGTGATTTCCAGGTTTGAGTACTAATTGCCATACTTTACTCTTTTCAAATTGATTTAACTTTTCTTGCATAGCAATTATCCAAGAGTCATCTTTAAGGGCTTCTTCAACATTTTTAGGTTCATCTTGAGATAGGAATGCATAGTGATTACATAGATTCTTTAAAGAAGATCCAATAGTTATACCTCTAGATGGTTCACCTATAATTTGATCTTGAGGGTGATTTCTTACATACGTCCACTCTCTTGGTAATTCAAGATTTTATAAAGGTTTATCTCTGGAGGTTTCTTCATTTTCTTCTTTTTCTTCCTTAATTTCTAGATCATCCTCTTTTTTTGAAAATATCATCTTTTTCTTCATTTTTGACTTCTTTTGAAAAAGGGTTTGATTCATCAAAGTTTACGTGAATTGATTCAATGATGGTTAGTGTTCATTTGTTATAGATCCTATAGGCCTTACTATTTGTAGAATATCCTAGGAAAATTCTTTCATCCAGTTTAGCATCAAATTTTCCTAAGTCATCTTTGTTATTGAGAACAAAACACTCACACCCAAAAACATGGAAATAAATTATGTTAGGCCTTCTTCCTTTCCATAATTCATAAGGTGTCTTGTTTAGGCTTGTTCTAATAGAAACCCTATTAATTACATAGCAAATTGTACTTATAGTTTCGGCCCAAAAATACTTGGGTAAGTTATTTTCATTTAGCATAGTTCTTGCCATTTCTTGAAAGGTTCTATTTTTCCTCTCAACAATTCCATTTTGTTGTGGGGTTTTAGGTGCTGAAAAGTTATGACTTATACCATGATCATTGCAAAATTTTTCAATGTTCTTATTTTTAAACTCTCTTCCTTGGTCACTTCTTAGGTTTGAAACATTATAACCTTTTTCATTTTGAAGTTTCTTGCATAGAGTTATTATCAAATCACAAGTTTCATCTTTGTTATCTAAAAACAGTACCCATGTGTATCTAAAGTAGTCATCAACAATCACGAAGGCATATTGTTTTCCTCCTAAACTTTGAGTTCTAGTAGGTACAAATAAGTCTAAGTGTATGAGTTCTAGAGGTCTACTAGTTGATATATGTTTCTTCTTTTGAAAACTTGTCTTGATTTGTTTTCCTAGTTGGCAAGCATTACAAATTTTATCTTTGATAAACTTAGTATTAGGCAAGCCCTTTACTAAATTCTTTTTAGAAAGCTTGGATATAAGGTCCATGCTAGCATGTCCTAATATTTTATGCCAAAGCCAACTATTTTCACTCATGGCAGCCAAGCAAGTTACATCTTGAGAAATTAGGCTATCAAGGTTTATGCAATACACATTATTCATTCTATGTGTTGTGAATAGTATTTCATGATCCTTAGATTTTGTATTATACATTTGTCTTTCTTAAAGATTATTTCAAATCCTTTGTCACTAAGTTGACAAATACTTAATAGATTATGCTTTAGACCGTCCACTAGCAAAACATCATCAATAGTGAGTGAGGAATCTTTACCTATTTTACCAATTCCAATAATTTTGCCTTTTGCATTGTCACCAAAGGTTACATATCCTTCATCCTTTTGAGTGAGAGAAGTGAACTTTGATTTATCTCCTGTCATATTGCTTGAACATCCGCTTTCCAATTACCATTTTTCTCTAGATGGAGCGGACCTAAAGCAAATCTACAAGAAAGGATTTATGTTCTTACTTTTGGAACCCAAACTTTCTTGACTCTCTTTAAGTCTTGTCTAGTTTTAGTGTTTATCTTTCATTCATTTTTTACTTTGATGTATTTTTTCTTGAGTGGACAATTAAACATTATATGTCCTCTACTTTTACACATGTAGCAAGTAGTATACTCATAAATGTTTGTCGATGAAATACTTACATAGTGTTTAGATTGATTTACAAAATATCTCATAAACAAGTTTTTCTTTCTTTTGTTTGGTGTTCCATTGTAACCAATTCCTTCTCTATTGTTAGGAATCCTTTGTTGTCCTACC